>NC_140976.1:23206747-23214247 GCF_056783735.1 Eptatretus burgeri | reverse complement strand
CACCAAGTACCTTCCTAGCTATCTCCCTCACAACTTCTGCTGTCGTTGCCCAATCATCCCACCCATCTTTACCACCATCCAACGCCTGTCTCACCTCCTCCCTAAATTTCACGCAACAGTCTTCCTCCTTCAGCTTCCACCATCTGGTCCTTGGTTCAGCCCTCACTCTCTTCCTCAACCTCACCTCTAAAGTCATCCTACAGACCACCAATCGATGCTGTCGAGCTACACTCTCCCCTGCCACAACCTTACAGTCACTAATCTCTTTCAGGTTGCATCTCCTACTTAAGATGTAATCCACCTGTGTGCACTTTCCTCCACTCTTGTATGTCACCCTGTGTTCCTCCTTCTTCTTGAAATACGTGTTTACCACTGCCATTTCCATTCTTTTTGCAAACTCTACCACCATTTGCCCTTCCACATTTCTCTTGTTGAGACCGTACCTCCCCATCACCTCCTCATCCTCTTTATTCCCTTCCCCAACATGTCCATTGAAATCTGCTCCAATCACCACTCTTTCATCCTTGGATACACTCTCCACCACTTCATCTAACTCACTCCAGAAATCTTCTTTATATTCCATCTCACACCCCATATGTGGGGCATATGCACTGATGACATTCATCATCACCCCTTCAATTTCCAACTTCACACTCATCACTCGGTCAGACACCCTCCTCACCTCCAATACCCTCTTGACATGATCTTCCTTCAGGATTATCCCGACACCATTTCTCCTCCCATCCACACCATGGTAGAACAGTTTGAAACCACCTCCAATGCTCCTCGCCTTACTCCCCATCCACTTGGTCTCTTGTACACACAGTATGTCCACCTTTCTTCTCTCCATCATATCAGCCAACTCTCGCCCTTTGCCAGTCATCATCCCAACATTCAGAGTTCCAACTCTCACCTCCACACTTCTACCCTTCCCCCTCTCCCACTGCCTCCGGACTCGCCTTCCCCGTCTCCTTCTCCTCCTTCGCCCAGCAGTCGCACAATTTCCACTGGTACCCTGCTGACCACCGGTACCGGTGGCGGTCGTTGGTAACCCGGGCCTCGACCGATCCGGTATGGAAATTCGTTTTGTTGTCCACATAATGATTTGGCATAGGTTTTTACGCCGGATGCCCTTCCTGACGCAACCCTGGTCGCCTCTTACGACACACAGGGATATGGTACACCTATTCTAACCGGGGCATACACCGGGCCCAGTACAACTGGTGCTCATTTCGCCGACCTCGGAAGGATGGCAGGCTGAGTCATCCCCCTGGTGTTTTCGACTTGGTTTATATATATTTATTTATATATATATATATATATATATATATATATATAATATATATATACACATTATATATATACACATTATATATATACACATTATATATATACACATACATACATATATTAATTCAGTGTCCCAACGGGGCTTGAACTCAGGACCTCTTGGGTCCCAAGCCACTGCCCTTACCACTGCGCCAACACCAGGCTATATATACATATATATATATATATATATATATATATATATATATATATATATATATATATATATATACATATATATATATATATATATATATATATATATATATATATATATATATATATATATATATATATATATATATATATATATATATATATATATATACATATATATATATATACATACATATATATATACATACATATATATATATATACATACATATATATATATATATACATACATATATATATATATATATATATATATATATATATATATATATATATATGTATATATATATATATATATATGTATATATATATATATATGTATATATATATATATATATATATATATATGTATATATATATATGTATATGTATATATATATATGTATATATATATATATATATATATATATATGTATATATATATATATATATATGTATATATATATATATATATATATGTATATATATATATATATATATATGTATATGTATATATATATATATATATATATATATATATATATATGTATATATATATATATATATATATATATATGTATATATATATATATATATATATATATATATATATATATATATATATATATATATATATATATATATATATATATATATATATATATATATATATATATATATATATATATATATATATATATATGTATATATGTATATATATATATATATATATATGTATGTATATATATATATATATGTATATATATATGTATATATATATATATATATATATATATATATATATATGTGTATATATATATATATATATATATATGTATATATATGTGTATATATATATATATATATGTATATATATATATATATGTATATATATATATATATGTATATATATATATATATATATGTATATATATATATATATATATATATATATATATATATATATATATATATGTATATATATATGTATATATATATATATATATATGTATATATATATATATATATATATATATATATGTATATATATATATATATATATATATATATATATATATATATATATATATATATATATATGTATATATATATATATATATATATATATATATATATATGTGTATATATATATATATGTATATATATATATATATATATATATATGTGTATATATATATATATGTATATATGTATATATGTATATGTATATATATATGTATATATATATATATATGTATATATATATATATATGTATATATATATATATATATATATATATATATATATATATATATATATATATATATATATATATATATATATATATATGTATATATGTGTATATGTATATATATATGTATATATGTATATGTATATGTATATATATATACGAATATATATATATGTACATATATATATGTATATATATGTATACATATATATAAACAAATATATATATATATATATATATTTGTCTATATATACATATATATATATATATATATATATATATATATATATATATATATATATATATATATATATATATATATATATATATATTATTGTGGTTGACCAAATTCGCAAACCACCATTCAGGTCCCTTAGGTGAGATATCTCGGTAAGTATATGTGTAGTTCGGCCCAAACCCGTTGTCTAGAGGGAATAAATGTCATTCATGAGGGCTGCGACTCTTCAGGATAGCCGTTTTTCTTTTACTATCTTTATTTTGGACCAACCGCCATTATTACCACCACCAACCACGTCTCAACAGCCATCACAACAACCACCAACCACAACGCCGCTTCACCACAACCGCCACGACCTTTACCGTCACAACTCGCCACCATCGCATCACCGTCATCTCGCGCCACTTGTGGGCACCGATGCTGGACTCGTGTAGAGCGCGCACCGAGCAGTGTGTTCAAAAGCATCGCGGACTTTCCGCAGAAAAACGGATCAAAAACGACTCACGCCCACTTTTGTTCCGTCCAATCGGTGAGCGAGGGGCGGTTTGGCCCCGCCTCCAGGGCGTTGTAGGGCGGTCGCTATATGCAAATTCATGGATCAAAAAGCATTCACGCCCACTTTTCCTCGGGCCAATGGGGAGCGAGGTGAAAGGTCGGAGGCAGAGGGTCAAAGATGAAAGAGCGAAGCCACGGGGCTTATAAAAACGACTGCGTTCGTCAGACGAGTTGAGTTGGAAGTGGAGGGAGTTGAGTTTTGGAGTTCGGAGAAGCAGTTCGCAGTTGGCAGTTCGCAGTTGGGAGTTCGCGGAGTCGGAGTGAAGAGGACGGAGCTGTGGAGAGGCGGCGGCGGCGAAGGCGGACGAGGGGGTGCTTGCGTCGGATTCGGGGAACTGCGGAGGGAAAGGCCGGCGGCGCGACCGAGGTCGTGGTGGAGACGCTCGTCGCGGGACCCGAGATTTTGTGAAATCCTCCTTTCCCCGAGCATCAGCAACCCCCTCCTGTTTCCCCCTGCGCTGAGATAGTGCGACAAAAGGGGGCCCCCTTCCCACCCCCTACCAGACACTGTCTGCGAGGCCCGCGGAGTTGAGTCACCACCGCCGCTCCGCGTCTCATCATCAGACGGGTAGGCCCGACACTGTCTCGGCCCCAGGCCCGCCTACCCCCTCATCCTGGAGGGTGGTTCTCTTTTCTTTTGCTTTGGGAATATGTGTTGTCGGCGCCGTCTGTGAAGTAAAATTGTATAAGTGTTGCCGAGTGCCCGGTAATCGGATAGATCTGCATTGTTGCATTTGCTTTTTGTCTTCTTCTTTTGCATGTGCTCTTGGTGGAATTGTATATGTGTGCTTTCCGTTCATCGCGAAATAAATGTGCTTATTGTTGAACTGTTTTCTCGCTTCGCTTCGTCATTTCTTTCATTGAATCCCCATCTTGCTTCACGTAAAGGGTTGGTCGTGGGCAAAGACGCTCGATAATTAATCGAACCGTCGAGGCCGACGAATAACACCGCTCGGTTATCCCGATAGTACGGAACGGGTCGCTTAAGTGGCCCGTGTCCGAAGTCGACCTGCGGCGAGGTGCGATCGCCCGGTCTACCCTCCGTGTGGGTACTTAGGAAGGTCGAATTTGGCGAGCAACCCTATCCCACGCGGGGGCCGATTGGCTCGATCGCGGTGAGACCGAAAGGTCCACCCGTGACTGGTTCCCGGCGTTAGTCCGAGAGCGTCACGACTGGATTGTCCGTCCGGTGGGCGACGTGCCGCGATTCGAGTTACGTGGCCGTTCGCACGCCGGTGGGCGCGAATCCGCGACAATATATATGTATATATATGTATATATGTGTATATATATGTGTATATATGTATATGTATATATATGTATATATATATATATATATATATATATATATATATGTATATATATATGTATATGTATATATATATATATGCATATATATATGTATATATATATATATATATATGTATATATGTATATGTATATGTATATATATATATATATATATATATATATATGTATATATATATATATATATATATATATATATATATGTATATATATATATATATATGTATATATATATATATATATATATATGTATATATGTATATATGTATATATATATGTATATTTGTATATATGTATATATGTATATATATATATATATATGTATATGTATATGTATATATATATATATATATATATATATGTATATATATATATATATATATGTATATGTATATATATATATATGTATATGTATATGTATACGTATATATGTATATATATGTATATGTATACGTATATATGTATATGTATATGTATATGTATGTATATGTATATGTATATGTATATGTATATGTATATATATGTATGTATATATATATATATATATATATATATATATATATATATATATATATATATATATATATATATACATATCGAGCCTGGTGTTGGCGCAGTGGTTAGGGCAGCGGCTTGGGATCCAAAAGGTCCTGAGTTCAAGCCCCGTTGGGCCACTGAATTAATACACCAGGGGGTTGACTCAGCCTGTCATCCTTCCGAGGTCGGCGAAATGAGCACCAGTGTACTGGGCCGGTGTATACCCCGGTTAAAATAGGTGTACCATATCCCTGTGTTGTAAGAGGCGACCAGGGTTGTGTCAGGAAGGGCATCCGGCGTAAAACATGTGCCAAATCACTATGCGGATCATATGGATGATCCGCTGTGGCGACCCCGAACGGGAGCAGCCGAAAGAAGAAGAAGATATATATATATATATATATATATATATATATATATATATATATATATATATGCGTATATATATGTATATATGTGTATATATATATATGTATATATATATATATATATATATATATATATATATATGTATATATATATATATATGTATATATATATATATATATGTATATATATATATATATATATGTATATATGCATATATATATATATATATATATATGTATATATATATGTATATATATATATATATATATATATATATATATATATGTATATATATATATATATATATATATATATATATATATATATATATATATATATATATATATATATGTATATATATATGTATATATATATATATATATGTATATATATACAGTCAAAGCTCGTTACTATGCCACCTCGCTTCTATGCCACTCTCGCTATTATACCACCTTTGCTCGGTCCCGACAAAATTCAATACAAAATAAATTTACTATGCCACCCCCTACTCTCGCTACCATGCCACTACTGTGTGACTGTTAAAAGGCACGAGTCGTGAAAAAGTCTGTATTGCGCAGTGCTCGATTATCACACTCACGTCCAAAGGCGAAGCGACGAACTACAGTCCAGCTGCGCACAACATAACTCAATACGTACGCGCATAGTCAGACTGTGTCAAAACACGCGATTCTTCTCCCCGATGCCAGCCACAACAAGCCAATCACAACACGCACAACGAGACACAAAAAAGCGCGAGCACACACACAGACACCGCAGGCACATGTACAACAGTGACATCATTTTTTTTCACATTCAGCCCATAATGTCAGCTCAGAAACGCAAGCGAACCGACTTTACGCTGAAGGAGAAGAAGGAGATCATCGATGCCGCGAAGAAGGAGCCGAATCAGTCCAAGTTGGCCAGGGAGATTAGCAAGAAATGGGGCGTCGAAGTTAAGAGAACCACCATGAAGGGCATTCTCACCAAGAAGGATGCAATCGAGGCTGCAATCAAAGCTGGATTTCCATCGAAGCGCATGAAGTTGACGCAGGCTCACGACCCGAAGCTTGATGAGGGAGTGCTCATGTGGCTGAAGCAATCAAGAGGACAGAATGTGCCTGTCAGCGGCGATCTGATCAAGGAGAAGGCGATGAAACTGGCCGAGCTGATGCACATCCCAGACTTCATGCCGAGCGACGGTTGGTTGGGCAATTTCAAGAAGCGCCACGGCATCACGTTCAAGACAGTGCAGGGTGAAGCTGGAGCGGTGGATTCGCAATCCCTTCTTGAGTGGCAACAACAGGTTCTCCGGCCCTTACTCAGGCAGTTCTCCGCAGACGACGTCTTCAACCTGGACGAGACTGGACTCTTCTGGCAGCTGCTTCCAAACAAGACCATGGCTTTCAGGGGAGAGCGGTGTACTGGTGGAAAGAAAAGCAGGCAAAGGATCACTCTTCTGGTTGGGGCAAACATGAGCGGCAGCGAGAAGTTCCCTCTTCTGGTGATTGGCAATTCCAAGAAACCCCGTGCCTTCAAGAACAAAGAGATCCCGGTCAAGTACAAGGCGAACTCGAAGGCGTGGATGACGGCGGAGCTTTTCGAGGAGATGTTGCGTGCGTGGGACGGACGACTCGGCCAGCAGGGACGCAGAGTGCTGGTCTGTCTCGATAACTTCTCTGGCCACCTCCCGAGCTCGAGCTGAACAACATCCAACTGGTCTTCTTCCCACCCAACACGACAGCCAATTCGCAACCA
>NC_140976.1:23141747-23201747 GCF_056783735.1 Eptatretus burgeri | reverse complement strand
GGGGTCGACGGGCAGGTTGGTGGGGGAAATTGGCAAACTGACGTAGATGAGCCACAAGGTGGTACCATAGACCACTAATCCAAAAGGTTTGTTGCACCCATTGGTCTGATGCTGGGTTCTAAAAAGTTCATGCTGACACTATTACTGTCAATCTCTTTGGGAAGGGAAAGGGGGATGTGGGGGGGAGAGGGTTAGCCATCTGTCCCTTCTATAGTATTCCCTCGTGGTTGTTAAAGATGCCACAGCACCTTTGCAGGAGTAGGCCATTGTGAGCACTGAATAAGTGGCATAGCTGTATCTCCGTATGGATACAACCAAGCAGTATGTGACGCAATTTTAGTCAATGATGCAGTTGCCAGGTCGATAGATTTGGGACTTCGTGTCCTCAGAACAAAAGCAAACCTTGCAAAAACTGCGATCCACCCCCCAGATATAAAGCTGAGAAGCACAGCGGCATTGAGAGGAGAAAAAGAAACAGCAGTAACTGGAACAGCAAGTAGAGATTGAGACGAGGGTGGAATAGATTTGTAAATGAGAAAAGAAGGATGTGCTGTGTGAGAGTGTTGTTTAGGTGAGGGAGGGGTGAGGTGTGGAATGAGGGGTTGACAAACTAACAATCTCATAAAGGGGAAGCAGTCATTTGGAGTCATAAAGTAATAGATTCCTAGTAAAAGAAACCCAAACTTATAGATAGTCGGTGATGTGCTTGAGTCAATTGAGTCAATTAACCGTTACTTAATCACATGTCCTTCCCCACATCCCTGATTTGTCCATGTCTCGTCTACTTTGTCCCTTTACCCTGATGTTGGTGCGTTTCCCTCATCTCTATTTCCAGTGTTCCTTTTGTTCTGATGCGCCCTGAACTGCTCTATGTTCTCGCTCTTCCATGAGCTTCCACTTTGTATATTAAAGAGAAACCTTCATCAAAAATACCAGCTGTTTGCTGCTCTGGGGTACCGGTGGTACCTGCAGGCTAATCCATTGACCCTGGAGGATCATCCATCATATCCTGCAGGGTCCTCCATCGACTGGCAGTTGAATTGAGAAAGATCCTTTATCAGAAAGCGATATAATTTGGAAATTATTCCATAGACCAGATCTGAAACATTCATCGAGTCATTTATGAAACCGTCGTCATGGAACCTAATGGGTGCTTCATTAGCAAGTGAAGAAATTGGAGGATCTTTCAGCCAATTGTAAACTTGGAGGATCCTCCATGAGTCCCCTGAGAAACCAGGAGGGTTCTTTATGCAACTTTAGAAGCTGAAGGATCTTTTTTTAAGTAGCTATGAGATCTGGAGGAACCTCCAGATTGGGTACCATTAAGCTTGAGTAACTCCTTAATTTGATGCGGAGTATTGATTCTTGATCTATTGATTTTTTTCCTTAACCCCTTCCTCCCCCAATATTTCTGTCTTTAAGGTAAACGTACGTTGGAGACTCAATTCCCTTGCCTTCCGTGTGATTTATAGTTCCTGGATATTAAATGTGGATTCAAATGAAAATGTCATCGAATTGTGGGAATGGAGTTAATACATACTGTATGTATGTGGCTGGTGATTTGGGGGTTTGGGGTGTGGTGGGGGGGGGGGTAAATTTTGAAAAATAGCAATTCTGGAAAAGGAGGGGCTGAGTGAGTGTAGGTCATAAAAAGGGAATGTAGGTGAAGAGTCGTGGAGAGGGAAAGGGCTCTCAAAGAAGAATGAAAGTGAAGTCAAGAGTGAGTATGGGACATACTATGTGGCAGTAGGGGTGTCAGAAATTATCCCATTCCGTGTAAGTTGTAATGAATGTGGAATTTATATTATTATTACGATCTGGGGTCAATGTGGAGAGCCATAGCAACCAGAGCAAAAGCCATTTTCAAACAGAAACGATTTTGCGTTCTGGGCTGACATTTCCCGTTATCCCATCCCGGCTGCCATTTTCCAACAGCACAGCAAACGGGATTAGTGTGTGGTACAGGCTTTTTGTGCCTTCGATACCACCACACGGCACGCTCTTGCTCCGGCGGTTCATGTTTTTCCACATCTCCCACATTTGTAAAACGCCACTGCAGCTAATTTGCCAGTTTCGGCCAATCGATGCTCAAGGTGTGATGGCATGCGAGAGCATGCAGAGCATCCATGAACTTGCAAAGATAAAGAAATCGATGTTTTTCAGATTAATCTCTTCCCCCTGGAGAATTGTCTTTACATCTTGTGCACCTGATTGCTTCTCAAAATGCTTACTTTTACGGACTGGAGGTTGTATTTGCTTTATTTTAGATTGTCATGTTGTCCCTACATCGTTTTTGCAGTCACGTCAACTCGGCATCGGGCTTGTGATTGACAGAATTGGAAAATACATTTCCGCAGACGACGTGTGCCCGAGAATCCCTTGCGAATATCAGTTTTTGTTGCGGGAACATTATACTTGTTATTTTGAGGAAGTCGATGCAATTGGGAGGTTGGTAAGCTCGTGTTGTTGCAACTATGTATGCATTTGAGATTGGGAGATCGATTCTGGATTTGCCTGCAAACTCGACCGGAATAGACAAATGAGCCCTCTGTTGCAACATTGGAGACAATTCGTTATGTTGCATGTAATAATTATATTGTGATGTTTTTGTTTATTTTTTTTATTTTTTTATTTTTTATTTTACATTGATCTAAGGCTCATGGTGGAGTTTGCGCATAAATCGCATGCAGGACCAGGACATCAGTAGGTGTCGGTGTACTTGCATGTGAATCATGAGGACGTTGGTACACGGTGGACAAATACATCCAGATGGAGTATATAGGAATTGAACGTGGACTGTCTGAGAGGATAGCCAAGAGGTGTACGCACGCTCATCGCTGAGTCGCCTAATCTTGGTTTGAATCCCGACGCAGCCCTAAATTCTCACCCTGGGGTTTCGCAGACAGGGCGAGCCATCGATGGGTGCACCGTCCATTGCAATGACTTTTAAGCAGGAGGACCCATCTGCTGGCACCTGCGGTTGTTGGACGTAAAATATCTTTTGTGAAGAGTAGGCAAGTTATCACTGACACCCTCAAAAAATGACAAATTTCGGCACCTTCAGTCGATCGTCAGGTCTGGTTAGCAGGTTCGTTTAAGACTTGCGTGAAAAAAGTTTCCAGGCTCAGCCCACAACAAGGTGGGAATAATTGGGGCCACTGCAGAAGTAGTAGTAGTAGAAGTAGTCATAGTACAACATGGGATTTGAACCTGAGTTCTGAGTATTATGAATCGCACGTTCAGATTTCAATGCAAAACAGGACTACCCTGCTTCTGTATCCATCTTGTCCACCCCATGCATCCCCACCACCCCACATTCTTCCCCACACTCATTATTTGTCTAAGTCTCCCTCTATTTTTGTCCTTCAACCCTGCTTTTGGTGCCATCTCTCTCTCTCTCTCTCTCTCTCTCTCTCTCTCTCTCTCTCACTGTCTCTCACTCTCTCTCTCTCTCTCTCTCTCTCTCTCTCTCTCTCTCTCTCTCTCTCTCTCTCTCTCTCTCTCTATCTCTATCTCTATCTCTATCTCTATCTCTATCTCTATCTCTATCTCTATCTCTCTCTCTCTCTCTCTCTCTCTCTCTCTCTCTCTCTCTCTCTCTCTCTCTCTCTCTCTCTCTCTCTCTCTATCTCTATCTCTATCTCTATCTCTATCTCTATCTCTATCTCTATCTCTATCTCTATCTCTATCTCTATCTCTCTCTCTATCTATCTCTCTCTCTATCTATATCTCTCTATCTCTATCTCTATCTCTATCTCTATCTCTATCTCTCTATCTCTCTATCTCTCTATCTCTCTATCTCTCTATCTCTCTATCTCTCTATCTCTCTATCTCTCTATCTCTCTATCTCTCTATCTCTCTATCTCTCTATCTCTCTATCTCTCTATCTCTCTATCTCTCTCTCTCTCTCTCTCTCTCTCTCTCTCTCTCTCTCTCTCTCTCTCTCTCTCTCTCTCTCTCTCTCTCTCTCTCTCTCTCTCTCTCTCTCCATCTCTCCATCTCTCCATCTCTCCATCTCTCCATCTCTCCATCTCTCCATCTCTCCATCTCTCCATCTCTCCATCTCTCCATATCTCTATCTCTATCTCTATCTCTATCTCTATCTCTATCTCTCTCTCGTTTCTTTTGACCAATTCAGCATCCGCCCTTGTCTGCCCAGTGCTCCAGCTCTTCCATGAGCCTCGACTCCATTGCACAAGGTAGTTCTGGGTTCCAGGCTCCCAAATGCAGACTGATCCCGAAACCCCAAATACCACCGAACCAGGACTTTTGTACCAAATTCAATAAAAATTTTGAAGGATGCATCCGATTTCAATAATTATTTTCAAAAGGCATCCAAACAAAAGCAGTTAGAGAGTTCATCTCCATTTTAGAATAAAAACAACAATCAAAAACCAAAGGAAAACAAAATGTTTTTCATCTAAACATGCAAGTGGGAACATGCAGTGCCATCTGCGATCTGAAGCATGGTCGAGGCAACACAAGATGGTGACAATGTTATTTCATTGTAATTAGCAGATTGCTTTCGGTGTAGCAAAGATAATCCTCGCTGTTCTAGTGATCATTGCCAGGCTTTTTCTGCTGAGATCAGGCCCAATGACTTTAATTGTATTTTCATCCTGATAATGTTATTCTTTTTCATGGATCGACTCAAGCCTGTCACATTTTGAGTCACTCATCATCTCGATGCTTCCATGGAATACTTGTTTCGCATTCACAAACTTCTAAGTCACACACACACACAAGTGACAACCAAGGTGATGCCTTTGTTTTCAGCAAAGTTTTTCACTGTTGGGAGTTTGGCAGGAAATTCCACACATTGACATGAATCGTAGCAATGTGAGTAATAGTAGTTATTGGCCGTCTTTACAAAGCTCCGGAGCATATCACAACTCGTCAAGAAGTGTTTCGAGTCTCGAACCAACCTTGGATGGGTCCGCCACTCTGACGTGAGATGTTCGATTGAAGATGGCAGGAATTTGTAATTTATTCAGTGCTATATTCACCTGCTCTTCATGAATGATGCCATGGGATTATTAATATCTATTAACGACCGGTGCTGACAGGCGGGACACCCGGCTTAACATCCATCAGAGTGATGGCAGATACATTGATGCCTCGCCATGCCTGAGAAACATCAGGTTACGGTTTATAGCTGGGCAGAGATTCAAACCCAAGTGAGACAACTCATAGGCGAGTGTGCTTACCTCGAGGCCATCCTCCCAGCCCTGTTCCCGGTAAAACTCCAACTTTTGTTTCAAAACTACACCTATGGAGGCCTTCCTGTGATGCAAGTCATAGGTTAATTGACCCTCACGTATACAAGGCAGATGATGACTTGTGAGTCATTATCCAATTCCACACTGATTGCCTTGTCATCAATGAAACGTTGATGAAGATCTATTGAGTGTTATTTGTAACCCAAAAGATTTGTACACACAGCAAATTAAATTGAAATGTTACTTGGGGGTGGGGGGGATGAGTGGGGGAGGGTCTCTTCTGCCTATACGAGGAACGTTTAAAATGTTCTCAGAATGAGGTCCCAATAGTCGAAGAATCGCCAATGTTTTGATTTATTTATTTATTTTATAAAGCAAACACCTTTTGTCAACCTTTGGATATTCTAGGCCATCGTTGTATGGCTGACATCTCACTAAAAACCACCACAGGTGTCTTTTTGTTTTTATTAGCTTGTCTGGAATTGGAGTTCAACATAATGTATTGCCGTCGTGCACCAAGCTGTTATGGTTAGGGTTAGTCCGTCTCCTATTTCGACTTCTCTGGTCAAACCGCTGGGCCGATCTGGCTGAAATTTGGCAACAAGGTTCCGCTTCTTACTTGTAACGGGGATTGCGAAGTTCGTTCCAATCACTTGACTTTCAGGAGGTCAAAATGGCGGACTTAGTAAATTCCACCAAAAGTCTTCTTGTTCAGACCACCAGTCAGAATGCTACCAAATTTGGGTGACAACATTAGGTCAGGGTTGGGATGTTAAATTGCAAAGGTTATGCAGATCACGTGACAGGAAGTGTGTCAAATGGCCAACTTAGTCAATTATTGGGAAAATCCGTAAATTCCTTCAAAAAGCTTCTTCTCCAGATCCGCCAGTCAGAATGCTAACATGTTTGGGTTACAATATTAGACCAGGCCCAGATAAGCTACAGGTGTAGTGGTCTTATTTATAATATCTCCTTGGGAAAACTACATTTCAAAGTTGGCCTGCGAAGCCAGTCACTGACTGGGCATCCTCCGTCATGTAAAGTCCTTCATTGGTACACCTGAAATCTTCATCACCAGCAAGGCCTTCATCCGCAGCTTTATGGAATAAAAGGCCTTCATCTACAGCTTAGTCTCCCATCTGGGCTTGCTGCCGTGCCTCACACCTTGCTCAGCTTAATGCCATGGAAACCAAGGCTTTCAAGATCATTGGAATCTCCTGTGATGAAGGTGAGTGGATGGGCCCATTGCAGATACGTCAGTGGGATTGCTGTCTTGTCTGCCACATCCTTTCTGGTCTTGCATACTCTGCCCTCGCCATACTTTGACCCCCAGGTATCTGCAGGGCGCACGCGGTCCACCAGCAACACCCTTCTCGTGAAACTCCCGAAAACTAGAATCGCTGCTCACCTCCACTCATTTGTTTCTCTTTTTTTCCCACCTGTGGAACCAACTTCCACATTCTCTTCAGTCTCATTATTCCCTGCAGATCTTCAAGACAACTGCTCATCACCATCACTGATCATCCCCCATCCAAAACCATGATCTTTTCTCGCCCCGTTAAACCACACCCTCCCACCTTCAAAAACTTTTACCCAGTTTTTCCTCCCTGAGAGCTTCTGCATCCATCTTATACACCCCTTGCATTCTCCCCGAACGCTCATCCTTACCCGCATCCCTTGTTGTCTGTCTACATCTATTTTGTCCCTCAGCCCTGCTGTTGTCATTTCCCCCCTTCTCTTTCTGCTGTTGCTTTTGATCTGTTACATCCTGATTCATTCTATGTGTTCCAGCTCTTCAACGAGCCTTGACTCTGTATACAAAAAAAAAATGCCAGTGAAGCAACCGTCCTTACAGACGAGTTCATTCCCCCACCCCCAGTATTACTGACTGGACAATTCCCCCAGAATAACGGATTGGCTAATTCCCCCAGAGTTGCGGATTGGTTAAATCCCACAGAATTAGAGATGGGTTAAATCCCCCAGAATTACTCTTTCTGATCTTTTCACCCTATCAATTTCCCGAGGTCATCTTCCATCTGTTTGGAAGTCAGCCAACATCACTGCATTCCATAAACATAAAAGCAAATCCTTTTAACGACAGACCCATCATCTTACTTGCAATCATCAGCAAGATCATGCAATCCATCATCACAATTGTCATCAAATCCTTCCTCTTCTTCAACGGCCTCACCTCAGATAACCAATTCAGATTCAGGCCAGGTCACTCTACCTTGTACATGTTGCATAGACACTTCCAACAATGGCTGGAGGCCCTTAATGACAGACATGAAATCAGGGTCGTCTCTCTGGATATATCTCGAGCATGCTCTCCAAACTGCACACTCTCCCTGCTATGTCGGCACACTTTTCCCATGTTCCACTGCCCTCCCAATTTACTGATTTCCTGTTGCCCTTGCACCCATTTCCTACTCCTCTTTTACTACCTTGTGACACTTTACTGTTTGTCTCCGGACACATCCGGGTGGTGTTTGTCTCCAGATGCATCCTGGCAGTGTTTGTCTCTGGACATGTCTGGGCGGTGTTTGTCTCCGGACGGCTTGGCTCCAGACGTGTCCGGGTGGTGTTTGTCTCGGGATGTCTCCGGGCTGTGTTTATCTCCAGACATGTCCGGGCGGTATTCATAGTATGACCGGTCCAAAATGGATTTCAGTCATTATTTTGTTTCCATCTTCACTGTTATTCTATGCAGAAGCATTTTGATGAGATAGTATGAATTGTCATTAACACTCCACTGCAAGTCTGCCTTCCCTTCCTCTCAACTCTCACTGCCTTCTGTTCTCCACCCCTCCTCACTCTCCCTCCCTCCTCGCATCCCCTCCTTCCTCTCTCTTTCTGTCTCCTCGTCCCCCCCCGCCCCAGTCTTCGTGTTAGCGAAGCGACGGGTGGTATTAGCTCCTTTACTTCTAATTAAGCCTGGATTTCACTCCTCTGCAACCATTCCAGACGGCATCAGCACATGTGTCCTAAAAACCTGCTCTGCTTGCCCACCCCATCTCTCTGTTCTATTCACCCTCTCATTTGCTCAAGGTCATCTGCCATCAGCTTAGAAATCAGCAAACATCACCACTCTGCATAAAAAGCTACAAAAACAGATCATTGCAATGACAAACCAATCAGCCTTCTCCCAATCATCAGCAAGGTTATGGAATCGATGATCGCTTCCGACATAAAATACTTCCTCTTCTCCAATGGCCTAATTTCTGATCATCAATTTGGATTCAGACCAGGTCACTCTACCCTGGGCTTGCTGCTCCTGCTTTCTCAACAATGGATAGAAGTCCACAATGCCATACATGAGATCAGAGCCATCCCCTTGGACATATTGCGTGCCTTCGATATGGTCTGGCAACCCTCCCTGCTCATCAGACTCTTCCTTTCGTATCCAAAGCAATCTCCACTTATGGCTCGAAGACTTCCTCTCCTGTCACAGTCAACATGTCGCCCTTGATGGAATTCTCTCATCCCCTCTTCCTAGTCAGGCTGGAGTTCCTCAAAGCAGTGTTCTGGGCCCTGTGCTTTTTCTCGTTTTCATTAATTATCTCTCCGATTCCGTGGAAAATCCTCTATATGTCTTTGCTGATGACTCCACCCTCTGCCGTACCATCTGTCAACCCTCAAATCGGCAAGCAGCAGCCTCTTCGCTCTCTGCAGATCTGGATAAAATCACAAACTGGTCCAACACTTGGAACATGTCTTTCAATCCTGACAAATCTCACACTCTCACTATGTCTCTCTGAGAGGACCATCTGGACCCCCCCCCTCCCCATCTACTTTCTGAACAATCTTCTTGAAGAAGTCCTTTCATTCAAAATTTTGGGTCTCACTATCTGCAATGATCTTTCCTGGGAAAGCCACATCTCCAAGCTGGCCTCCAAAGCCAGTCGCTGACCTGGCATCCTCCATCATGCAAAATCCTTCCTTGGCACACTTGAACTAACCACATGCAAAGCTTTTATCCATTACCTGATGGAGTACTGCTCTCCCCTCTGGGCTAGTGCTCCCGTCTCTCACCTTTCTCAGCTTCACGCTGTAAAAACCAAGGCGTTTAAGACATTGGTATCTCCCGTGATGAGGCCAAGTCTTTGGGTCTCTCACTCTGTCACCGCAGGCAGGTCATTGGGCTTTCTGTCTTCTACCTCTCTGGCCTCACCCCCCTTGCTCTGTCTGCTATCTGTCCCACCCATATTTCCGCAGTGCGCTCAATGTCCCCCAGCAACCCCCTTCTGGTAAAAGTACCAAAATCAAGAATCACTGCTCACCTTCATTCTTTAATTCCTCTTTTTTTCCCCACCTACGGAACAAACTCCCACACTCTCTTCAATCCTACTCTTCCGTGCAGGTCTTCGAAACAGTTGTTCACCACCATCTCTTATCTTCCCCCATCCAAAATCACAATCTTTTCTACCACCGCGAATCCACCTCAAACCCACCTCCTTCAAATTCTCTGCTTTCCATCCTGAAAGTCCCTGTTGTGTAATGACCTGAAAGTCCCTTTAATGTCCATCTTGTTTACCCCATGTACCCCACCCCATCCCTCTCCCTTCCATAGATCTCCTAATGTCTCTATTCCCCACTGTTTTGTGCTTCCTTCTCCCACCCCTCTTGTTTTCTGCTCCCCTTGTTATACGTTCTGTGTGATAGCTCTTATATGAGCCTCAACATTGTATATTTAAAAAATAAAATAAAAAGCCTGACAGACCAAGTCAATGACCACTTTGCTTCACAATGCATTTGTTTGTGTGTGCTTTTCTTGCATCAAATTGCATTTCTATTTCTAATATTCCTTCTTTTTGGGGTTACCCATGCACAGAAATTGAGGTTGTTGCTTTGGAGAGAGAAGGGGTGCGGCGAGTGATTTAGTAGTTTTGTGGTTGAGAGTTGGGTTTAGTTGGTGAAGGACATAGGATTGGACTGGAGTCGGTAGTTGACATTCAAACAATGCAGACGATGTCAATTGCTGAAAAAAATGGAGCTGCTTTTGGTGGAGAATTTGATCGACCAAAGCAATGGTTACTTTTTTATATACAGAGTCAAAGCTCCTGGCAGACCGAGAACACACAACGGTTCAGGCTCAACATAATTCAAGGAACAACAGAAAGAGAAGGGGGAAATGCCAATACCAGGGCCGAGGGATAAAATAAACAGAGACAAACAACAAGGGACGCATGGGTAATGATGTGGGGTAGGGGAGAAAATGGGGGGTGGATAAGATGGAAACACAAGCAAAAAAAATAAATAAACATTTTGGAGGGGGGGATTTAAGGGGGTATAAAAGATCACTATTTTGGATTTTGGATTAGGCAAGATCTGAGATGGTGGTGATCAGCTGTCTTGAAGACCTGGAGGGAAGAATGAGATTGAAGATATGTGGAAATTGATTCCACAGGTGGGACAAAAGAGAAACAAATGAGTGGAGGTGACCACTGATCCTGTATTTAGGTAGGTTTACCAGAAGGGGGTTGATGTTGGATTGCATGCACCATGCTGCAGGTACCTTGGGAGGTGGAGGAGGGGGGGGGCAAAGCTTGGAAAGAACAGAGGGTGTAAGACCAGAAAGGAGGCGGTTGAAGACAGAGAGACCACAGATCTGTCTGCAATGGTGAAGTGATAGGCCCATAGACTCGACTTCATCATGAGAGATTCCACTAATCTTGAAGGTCTTGGTTTCCATGGTGTCAAGCTGAGCAAGCTTTGAGGCACGGGCATCAGTAGGGAGAGCATGCTCCATCAAGTTGCAGATGAGGGCCTTGTAGGTGGATAGGAGTTCAGGTGTCTCTCTCTCTCTCTCTCTCTCTCTGGCTACTGGTTGCATCATTGGTTGGGACATGGCTATGCCGCTGATGCAGTGTCCCCCTTACCAGTGCACTGGTACTCATTTTGCCGACCTCGGAAGTATGACAGACTGAGTCAACCTCCTGGTGTATTAATTTAGCGGCCCAACGTGGCTTAAACTCAGGACCCTAGGATCCCGAGCCGCCACCCTAACCACTAAGCCAACACCAGGCTATAGGTGTGCCAAGGAAGGACTTTGTATGATGGAGGATGCTCTTCTTATTCCACATCTTCTGACTCATGATTAATCATGACTTCTTCCTGGCAGATGTAAACTCGAATAAGTTCCAATCCTTCGAGTGCTCTTTCGAGCAGCTTTTTTCAGCCCTGTCTGGCTGTGATGTGCTGTCTTATGCAAGTTTGTCTCCCTATCAATGACGTGTCTACGGTTGATAAGTGCATTTCATGTTAAGTGTGTGCACTAAGCGCTCCTTTCCACCAATTGAAGTGTTTTTATGTTCTGCCCCATAGACAGACGAGTTAAATATAATTTTAAATTGTAGTGTCTGCTTTGCCTAAAAGGAAGGTGTGAAATTAAATGGGCGAGAAAAGCACCATGCATGCAGCTGCGGATGTTTCATTTGCACGTCTAATAAATGGCCCGGTGCTCACTTTGAGCGCATCCCCACAGGCACAGGTGCATCTCAACAACGATTGGCTCCTTTTTGAAAGCAAAAGCAGACAATCTCGGTTTGAAAATGCACTTAGAGCCTTGTAGATCTGAAAACTGTCTAATTTGGAGCTCCAGAGCTAATATATTGTCGTGTAATTTGATATGTACAGCGACTTGTGATACTATTGCTGGGAGTCTATGTTCTTACCAAACAGCTCCCCTCCGATATCTTTCCTTGTCGGGTCCTGGGACATAATTTTTATGCCCCCGCTGATGAAGTCACCGGAGGCATTATGTTTTCAGGTTGTCTGTGCGTGTACGTACTGTACGTCCGTACGTCCATGCTAATTTTCTCTTTTTTTTCTCTGCAACCTTTTATCCGATTGACACAAATTTTTTCAATATAGGTGTGACTACTCATGTAGAATGTCTTCATGATAATTATGACATCATAGGTCACGAGGCATGGCAGCTATGTTGGAAAAAACGAAAAACTTTGGACCTCTGTATCCCTGAAACCGCTTCGTGGAAAAAAAATAAAACTTTGCATTTGTCAAGTACTCCCCATGGGAAACAAGTGATTTTTTTTGATGATGTCATAGGTGACTTTGTGACGTCATAACTGCATATCTAACGCTTTATCCAATCAGTATGAAAATTTTTTGAGGGTCACTAGGGCTAAATTGTTGTCAAAAAAATTGATGACATCATCGGTCACATGGTTCAGAGCCATATTGCTTTTAACAAAAAAAAACCTTAAAAAAAACTGTATTCTTCTATAATAATAAATAAAAAAATAAAAAATATTCTTCTCTGAAACGGCTGAACAGATTGCGGTAAAACTTTACAAGTATGATCACCTATCCAGGAGGAACAAAGTTTTCCACCTATGATGTCATATGTCACATGGTTTGGCAGCTATTATTTTTTTAAAATAATATACCTTTAAAAATCTTCTTCTCCAGAACGGCTGCACAGATCGAGGAGAAAGTTCACCCACATGTTCCCCAAGCCATGGGAATACCAGTGTGTTCACAAATAATTAATAGGTCACATGGTCTGGCAGCCATATTGGATTGAACGAAAATCTTTCTCAAATCTTTCTCTTGAACCGTTTCATCAATCGACGTGAAACTTCAAAGTTATGATAAAGTATTTATGGGTAATACATGTTTTAAATTTCGACCTGATCGGATGCATGGTTTGGCAGCCAGAATTATTTAATATTTTAAATTTGGGCTCAGGGATTTATATCAAACTTGGTACAAGTATGTATAATGATGTAATAATGTGGGTGGGGGCATATCTGGTGACATCACGACATCATAAAGTGCCCCACTAGTTTATATATTCTTTAAACATTGGCATCAAGTTAACAAAAGAGCTCAAGTACATTAATCGCTTGCAAGGAAAAGACATTCGTTTTGTAGTGAATTATGAAGTGCAAAGACATCAGCAAGCAATGCACAAATACACATACTACTGTATACGGATGGGATTTTCACCTGGGTTCCCAGTATCGTGAGCCCTCTGGTCATTTGGGAATGCTAAAGAGTCGATTCCCGATGTTATATCAGTTGTTCCTTTTCTTTCCTCCAGTCTCCATCTGCTATTTTTGCACTTGTATCTCACTTCAAACCTTTTCTCACCGATCTTTCTCTCGATGGACTGCACGATTACTGCAGTTGTTTGACGTAATACTCCCGAGGGTACTGTGTTGATTACTTGTGTGTTTTTGTCAATTGCAGCACCTTGAACACTGGTGTCTGCAAGCAACCTTACAAAAGATAAGTTCTCAGCATCACCGCAGCAGAATAGCAATGCCACCACGTTTGGCTTTCCAGGCCAGAATCTCGTAACGATTGTGTTTATGTTCGATTCACTTACTGCTTTATCTGTAGTTGATGACTCCTTGTTTATCACTGAAACAGAAGGGCCTTGCCTGGATGTGGCATCTTCCTCTGATCTTTTTAAAAATTATTTTTATCACAATTCCTTTCTGCCTGGGGAAGATAGTTTTCTGTAATTTTGCTTTGTTGGTTGGATTTGTTGGTCGGATGAGAGTTGTCATGAGAAGGAAGCAGTATCTCTCACCTGTTTCCATTTTCGTGACATCTTTGATATCTTGGCATACTTGGCTCGAAGAGAAATCCCACAAGCTCATGTTACCCGTAAAACGCTGATTGATGGCATTCATACACGGTATCATGATCCTAACTTACACCCACCACTAAACATTAGGTTGGTCAATCATTTCCCTGGGAGGGTCCTGCCAGCTGCAGAGGGCAATTATAAGCTAATTAAGCATGGCACATGAAGCATTTTAATGAGGGGCTGTGGGCCTATGCCTTTGTCAGTATCCCAATGGGAGAAACATGCACAATGTGGGTTCTACCCCTCCCCCCTCCCTCCACCCCTTAAATTAACCCTGGATTCCATCATTTATCGGTCCATGGAATCGATGATTTAAAGGCTCCGTGCAATTGTGCAAATGTATCCAAGAGTCACTCGACGTAAAAAAGATGTCAGAACCACAAGGTGAGATGTCTCTGTAAATTCTCCTCGCAAGTAAGACGAGTGTTGCGGTGAAGATTTGGTGAGAATTGTGCAATTGATTTATAGTGGGAAAATGCCTGCTTTGCCACTTCTGCAAGTTTGGTGGTGGATTTCCTGTGTTGTGCTCAAAATTGTATATGCAATCATATCTGCCAAAGCCAAACTACAATTTCAATTTATCTCAAGCACATGGGTTGATACTCATAGTGGAATCTCTCACCTGATATAACTGAGCATTTTAATCTAATCGGGAGTCAGTGAATTATTTCATAGATTCTCGATTTTGATTGGAAAGTAATCCTTTGAGCATGCGGTCGGTCCAGGCAGCCTGTACAGTGAAAATTGGCCATCGGATGTGAATCATTGTCGTTGATGATGGTATTTCTCACTGAGAGGAAGGAAAAAAATTCTCAGGGAAATATGAATTGTCAGGGTAGCGTTTAGGTATCACGCTGATGGATGTTTGGGCTGAGGAACTCTGAAATGGTCTTTTATGCTGTGAAATAATGGGCCATGGAATACCATGGCTGATAACATTTCAAATATAAGTCACTGATGGATCAATTTAATTTTCAGGCCATTGTGTTTAACATGCCTGTCTACTTCTTCAAAGCTTTTATTTGAAACACGGATGAAATCAAGAGGACGTTGATTCAGGTATGATACTCGCCGTGGAAAGCAAGAAGAATATGACATTTCAGACATTAAACCTTCGTCGAAACGTCAACTTCTCCTTGCTTCCCATGGTGATTAGCACACCTCAATCGACGTCCTGTTTATTAGTCCCCTACCAGTTTTACCGGAGCGGACTATAGGTTTGCTCTCCGAATGGTCTGTCTGTCTGTCTGTCCGTCCCACCTGTGGATTTTCACACTTTTTTCCCCATACCCTTTAACATATTCAACTGAAACTTGGAACATGGCTTTACTCTGTTAAGTTGCAGAACAAGTTTGAGTTTCAGGGCGTTTCGTCAATTTTTCACAGAGTTGTGCCCTTTTTTGACTTAGAAAATATCACATCGGGAGGGGACATGAATTGCAAAGCAATTCTCACTCGTTTCATTCATTGTTCTACCTGTCCACCGATGCAGATTAGCCTATGTTCACCCTTTTGCTTAAACACGAGGAGAGTAGCTGAGACACTCGACAAATCTTGTCTTCAACAGCAATGGTTTTTGTTCCGTTTCATATGCAAAATCTAGGTTCATGGAAGAGCAAGATGACAGAGTATTAAATACTGCCCAGTTAGACATGGGACAGTGGTTCAATTTGTGGATGCAATGATACGTCAGGGAATGAACAAACAGAAGGAGGAGGGAGAAGAGGGAAGAAAACTATTGTAATCTGCAAGTGAAAGGGGTCGTTTAGGCGAAGGTTAATGGGGGTTGAAAATATCACTGGTGTAGGGATGGAAGTGTCTTGTGAGCTTGTTTGAAGCCCTTATTGGAAGAGTGGGATTGCAAAGACTGAGGAAGACCGTTCCAGAAGTGGGAGAAAAAAGGAACAAAGGGGTGGCGGAGGTGCGTAGTTACCTTCAATTTTAGGAGCTTCATTTAACCTGGAGAGACTGTGAGGGGTGGAAGAATGAAAGAGCAGATGGAGGAAGACTGGAAGAGATTTACAACAGAGAAGCAACCAATCTGTTTGTAATGAGAGAGAAGCACAGAGAGAAGCACACTCTGTGCTTCTCTTTCAATTAGTTGTGCCTTTTATGTGAAGAGCTTTGGATTGCACAGCATACAATAAAGACAGATATATGGCAGGTGCATCAGTCCTTACTCAAGGTAGTATTCCAGAGAACAACAGACAGACGTCTGTATGCCTTGAGAAGTTTAGATTTACCAGGGAAGGACTTGGCACATTGAAAGTTGTGCTATCTGAGGCTGGATTTTGAGCACAGCTTTTGATATGTGGTCTGCCTTGGAGAAGTCATGACTGTTGGTAAAACTGGAAGTTCAAGAGACAGAACTTCTTCCAGTGATTTGTCATGGAAATGACAAGTGGTCATGTAAGGTGATCATTCAGGAGAGACAGTGTGAGAATTTAAAGTTTGTCTGGATTCAATGACATGTTCCAGCATTTGATGCTTTCCAAGTGAGCAGAGGGAAAGCAGCTGTTGCCTATTCGCTCGTGAGACG
The DNA here is from genome assembly GCF_056783735.1 of Eptatretus burgeri. Lineage (NCBI taxonomy): Eukaryota > Metazoa > Chordata > Myxini > Myxiniformes > Myxinidae > Eptatretus > Eptatretus burgeri. The sequence continues at coordinate 23,185,369 of NC_140976.1, read as the reverse complement.
CGGCATTATTATCGACGATGATGATGATTATGACGATGGTAGTGGCAATGGCGGTGGCACTGGCAGCGACAAACAGCCATTTTCTCCTTTTTCAAGGACCTTGTTGAAAGATGGCATTCTTTCATACAGATCGATCCACTGTGCCAGTTTTGTGCAGACCCAAACATTCCATATCTCTCTCGACATTTTCAATCCATGTCTTTTTCGGACATGGATCTGAGTTTCATGGACATGGATCTTTTTCGGACATGGATCACAGACAATCCATCGATTCATCATTCCATTCTCATCTGAGTTCTTTCCATTCTATTTACATATTCGACCCCACATTTTCCACTTTTCCATCTTCGATCCACGGTGCCCACGTTTTGCTTCATACATCAATATCCGTCCGATACAAGCTTTATAAATTATAACTTTGCAGAAAATGGAATGTTTCTCCACTTCATCATATCACCAAGTTGTCTCCACTTATTCCAGGCTGACTTTATTGTTGATGTAATGACTGATTCTTCTCCTGATGCCTCTTGTCATATCTGCAATGTAACAAACTTTGGATTTTTTTCGAAATTGAATTCTGCGCTCAGGAGCATTTCTTTTTGTTCTTTATCTTTTTCTAGTAATGATTGATCTTCACATCTTGTACAAATGAAAATCCCAGCTTTTGTTACCAAATTTCCAGCGATACCACTGTGTCTCTTGTGACACCATCTGCAGTGGTGAGATAAAGTTTGTGAACCCTTTAGAATTTTCTGTATTTCTGAATAAATTTAACCTAAAATGTAATCAGATCTTAATACAAGTCCTAATAATAGATAAAGCGGAACTGCTTAAACAAATAGCACACAAAAAAAATCTATTTTTTCATATATTTATTGAGCAAAATGATCGAACATTCAATTTATTTATCGAAAAAAGTAGCTGAACCTCTCGGTTAATCAGCTTAAAGGGGTAATTACATTCATGTGTTTCAATCAATGGGATTACAATCAGGAGTGAGTTTGGGTGACCCTGCCCATCATGAAAAACATAAACTTTGTTCATCGCCATCAGAGTCTGGGCTTCACCACATAGGTTTGTGGAAGCTTGTCATACCCTGATCAAAATAGATTTCTGAGGACCACAGAAAATGAATTGCAATGCTCATCAGTCTGGAAAGGGTTACAAAACCATTCCTAAAGATGTTTGGCTCCACCAATCCACGGTCAGGCAGATGGTGTACAAATGGAGAAAATTCCACACCATTGTTACTCTTTCCAGGAGCGGCTGTCCAACGAAAATCACTCCAAGAGCAAGCCATACAATAATCCAGGAGGTCACAATGAACCCCAGGGTAATGTTGAAGGATCTGCAGGCCTCTCTTGCATTGGCTAATGTCAGTGGTTCATGAGTCCACCATCAGAAAAACACTGAAAAAGAATGGTGTGCATGGGAGGATAGCAAAGAAGAGACCACTGCTCTCCAAGAAGAGCATTGTCATCTGTCTCAAGTTTGCCACAGACCACCTGGATGATCCAGAAGGCGATTGGAAGAATGTAATGTGGATAGATGAGTCGAAAGTGGAACTTTTTGGCTGAAATGATAAACACTTTTTTTTGGAGAAAAAAAGGTTTGGAGAAAAAGGTTGAAAAAGGTTTGGAGAAAACCAAACACTGCATTCCAACATAAGAACTTCATCCCAACCATGAAGCATGGTGATGTGAGTATCATGGTTTGGGGCTGCTTTGCTGCCTCAGGACCCGGATGGCTTGCCGTCATTGACGGAACCAGGAATTCTGGATTGTACCACCAAATTATAAAGGAGAATGTCAGGGCATCCGTCCGTGAGCTGAAGCTTAACAGAAAGTGGAAAATGCAGCAAGACAACGATCCGAAACACACAAGTAAATCTACAACAGAATGGCTGAATCAGCAGAGATTTTGCATTTTGGAATGGTCAAGTCAAAGTCCAGACCTCAACCAAAATGAAATGTTGTGGCAGAACCTGAAGTGAGCAGTTCATGCAAGAAAGCCCACAATTATCTCTGAGTTGAAGCAGTTCTGTAAGGAAGAATGGGCCAAACTTCCTCCAAGCTGATGTGCAGGACTGATCAAGAGTTACAGGAAATATTTGGTTGAAGTTATTGTTGTCAAGGGGGTCCCACCAGTTACTGAATGTACACTTTCACATACTTTTTCAATAAAGAAAACTGAATGTTGGATCATTTTGCTCAACAAATAAATGAAAAAGTAGATTTTTTTTGTGTGCTATTCATTTAGTCACGTTCGCTTTATCTACTATTGAGACTTAGATGAAGATCTGATCACATGTTAGGTTACACTTATGCAGAAATACAGAAAATTCTAAAGGGTTCACAAACTTTTTCTCATCACCGTACATTACCTACATTTAATTAAATTTCATCAAACTCCTCTTCCGCATATTGGTCAAGGCCATTTTCCACTTTCTTTCCTTTCTCCTTCTTTAGCACTCATCCATAACCTTATTTTTTGTTGATGTTGATGCGTAAACCTTTCTTCTTGTTTGCATTTTTTTCATCTTTTTTAAACATCTCTCTTTTACCTCTTTTTCACTTTATTATTCAATACTAAGTCATCAGTATACAATAACTCGAATGAAAATCACAACCTTTTATTCTTCATCAATTCTTCCATCACAATTACAAACAGTAGGTTGAGGTAGTCCAAGAACTAAGGAGGGTTTTAATCTTGTATCTGAGACCATTAGGTTTGATGTTTTCTTTTGATAGGGCTATCAGTGGAGTTTACAAAAAGTGATTTCTTATGGGCACCATCCCGCCAGAGTCCCACTGCATGGGGTCAAAGTTCGTGACCACTTTAAGTTTTCGGTATAAACCAGCAGACCATGAATGGTAGCAAACATCTTATTAACTCGTAACAAAATTTAAAAATGAAACTGTTGTTACATATTATATACCTGTTTTTCACAGGTGAGTAATTATAATATCATAAATGATGAAAAATACCTCTTATTAGAAAAAAATGTATTTCATTTGGGGTTGTGTTTTTTTACATATCAAATCATTTGACAGTCTTGTGTTTATTATACTGGGTTGTCATTGTCACCTTTTCACTTATTTTTAAATGTATATCATTATGATGATGTGTTTTCAGGTTGAAAGAAAATGGTGAAGATTTGACAGTCTTGTGTTTATTGTACTGGCAGTCATTGTTACCTGTTTTCTTAGTTTTAGATGTACATAATATATATAATTATGATATCATGTGTGCAGGTTGAAAACGACCCTCTCTAAACGGAGACAACAGGAATATAGACACTTGTAATAAAATATTTGTTTATAGTTTGCTATTCCAGCTCTGATTGACTCTGGATTATTTGGCTTCTGTAACCTTAACCGCTTTTAACTTTCTTTCTCGTATTATTGGTGGTGGCTAACCACTCCTGAATTGCATTTGTTTCATGTGATAATCAATACAGAAAAATATCAGATCAAAGTACAGAGGCTCAACCCAAAACTGCTGTGAACAAAACAAAAACCGTTTGCATTTTGCATGCTGGAACTCACAAAGAATAAGACGTTCGATTTGTGAAACACGGCAGGAAACTAAGGAAGCTGCAGCCGTTGGGTTAATGAGAACAAAGTTGTCAAAGGGCCCTTCTAAATGTACAAAAATTTGTGAACAGCTATCAGAAACCTATGAGGAAAGTTATGGATGTCATAGCAGTCATTTCCAAAAAAAATCCAAAAAACTCACAGCTATTCCATCGAAAAAAATGTGCTGAAATGAAGTCCAGTTTGGTGTTGCACAATGAGTTGTTTTTTTAATGCTCACAACTTGAAAGTTTTACAATGAAACTTTCTTTGCTGAGTTGGCCGTTGACTTGTCAAAATTGTTCAGCTAACCCCTTACTCCTGTGCCAATGTCACTGGTACATGTCGACGGATCACCCAATAAATAAGACCAAGTCCAAATTCGTGAAAAAGCTTGAGAGCTTAGGAGCCAGTGCACCACCTGATGTGATTGACTGTTGTTCTTCATGCATTGTTTTTCATTCAGACACCGGAAATTTTCCCAAGTACGTTTGGTGGTATTGCCCTGGTGATCTGAATAAAATTGTGCAGCTTTGCTCCATGGGTGAACTTTATGTGTGATACACATACAACAACTCACCAATAAAGGATGTTGAGAGATCAAGTCATGAGTCTACTGATTCAGAATTTGTGATTTCAGGACTGGAGCAAAAGTGCCCTCAAAACTTTAGTTTGACAAGGGCTGATATCGAAGAAATTCAAAACTTCGTTGTTGAAATTTTTGGTGAAAGAATGGCAGTGACAGTTGTGTGAAAGTGCTACAGAAGAAACAGCTTTTAATGAGGTTGGAGCAACAATGCTATAGTTTCAAAGTAAAAGATGGATCTGTGGAGAGGTGTACCATTCCTGACCGAGCATGTTAACATGAAGAAGCTGACACATACATTGTCTGGCATATTGGACATATTTGTGAGTCACAAGATAATTGAAATGCCAATGTTGTTGTTAGATCAACTCGCACTGATGTCATTATCACATTGCTGTATCATATGAATAATATTCCTTCAAACATTTAGATGCATCGGGGGTCCAGCACAACAATACTCGGGAGGCATGTCCATATTCCCGCCATTGCTGAATCTTTGGGTCCTAAACGATGTTCTGCCCTTCCAGCCTCCATGCTTTTTCACGGTGGGATTACACTGCATCTTTTACCAAAAAAGGAAAAACGTGTCCCCTGGAAATGATGAAGAAAAACGAAGCCAGCATGGATGACTTCGCAAAGCTTGGTGACTCATGTTATGCATCACCAGGTACTATCTTCTGCATGGACTCATTTGTTTGTGTCCTCGATGGAAAACCACTGTTGTCAAATACAAATGATGCTCGCTTGTATCGTTCCGTCAAGACACTTCATCCAGAATCAAGGAGGGTTCCCTTGACAGGATTACAGAGAGCGAGCCGGGATTACTTCAACCTTGAAGTGGTCAAACTATATGGCTTAAATTTGGAAAACACCACAATTGTGCTCCAACCATGTACAACCTGAACTGAACTTCACTAAGGTTTCGTTACCAGAGCACTTAATTGATGGCCCTATCAGAAAACACCATGCGTCCTTATAGCCTAAGACGGGGCGTCGCTGGGAACACATGCCCTGAATGATTTTTGCTGGGAACACGTGCCCCACGGGATTTTTTTTGCCCCATGGGAACACGTGCCCCGCATGATTTTTGCTGTGCCCCATATCTATTTTAACCTCTTGACTACAATAGGCCACTTTATAATGATCAGCCTATCTTTCTACACGTGCCTCTTTGCTAAATGTTTTATTGGGGATGGGGGGGATCTGAAGTTTGAGGGTGCCCAGTGGGGGTGGGTGGGGAATCTGAAGTTTGAGGGTTTCCAAGCCTCAAACCTTTTTGGAAGCTTTCGACGCCTCTAGCCTTAGGCACAAGATGAAAACCCTCCTTAATTATTGCTCTAAAGACATAAAACTGATCCCTGGTGTAATCTCACCTTGACTTCGAACGTTTCAGTGCATGTCGAGTAGATATTTACCATATTCCTTGATTATTATTGTTATTTCATTCCCCTGATATGACTACTTTTACCATTTCTTTCGGCACGAGCTGCCTTCTGAGAGTCCTTCAACAACTGTTCTTGGTACTTGATCACATGCTTTCTCTTCACGTCAATGAAAACATGACACAATTTCCTTTTTGCCAAATTCTTCTCTTGGCATTTCCTCAAAATACAAATCGCCTCTTTTGTTGATCTTCCTGGCATAAAACCAAACTGGTTGTTGTCTATATTTACCTGTGGGATGCAGTATCGTACGGCTTAATATCGAATCATCAGAAAATAGGAAAAGAGGGTTCTCCAGAGCATCAGATAAATCATTTAGGTATTGGAGGAACAAGATTGGACCCCAAACACTGCCTTTGTGCATTCAATCTTCCTTGGGAAAGGAGATGAAAATATTCGATTCAGATCTACGTCGGCCTATGTACTGACTGCCTGAGTGCAGGATGTCATCAATCCAGGAAATAACGTTTCCTTGGATGTCAAGGAAGCTTGGCAAGCAGAACAGGGTTTCAGACTGTTTCGAATTTCTGAGAGATGTCAAGATCAGAGACAGCCCTGACCTATTATTTGAGGTTAATGAACTCCATCCATTTTTTTTTTTGTTTTTTTTTTGTATACCTTGGTCGAGGCTCGTATGAGAGCTAACACACAACTCACAGCAAGGAGGAATGAGACAAGAGGGGTGGGAGTGGAAGGGACAAAACAGTGGGGAACAGACACATTAGGTGAACTGTGGAAGGGAGAGGGATGGGGATGGGACAGGGAACATGGCGAAGAGAAGATGGACATTTCAGGTACTTTCAGGAAGGAAAGCAGGAGAAATGAAGGAAGTGGGCTTGGGTGGATTATCGGGGGTAGAAAAGATCGAGGATTTGGATGGGGGAAGATAAGAGGTGGTGGTGAACAGCTGTTTTGAAAGCCTGGAGGGAAGAATGGGAAAGAATAGAGTGAGGAAGTTTATTCCAAAGGCGGGAAAAAAGAGGAATGAAAGAGTGAAGATGAGCAGTGATTCGTGATTTTGGTAGTTTTACCAGAAGGGGGTTGTTGGCGGACCTTGAGCGCCCTGTGGAAATGTGGTTGGGACAAATCGCAGAGAGAGCAGGGGGGGGCAAGGCTGGAGAGGAGTCGGTAGAAGACAGAAAGACCACCGACCAACCTGCGGTGATTGAGTGAGAGGCCCAAAGACTCAGCTTCATTGCGGGAGATGCCGATGATCTTAAATGCCCTGGTTTCGACAGCGTGAAGCCGAGAAAGGTGGGAGGCAGGAGCACCAGCCCAGAGGGGAGAGCAGTACTCCATCTGGCTACGGACAAAAGCTTTGTAAGTGGTCAGGAGCTCAAGAGGGCCGAGGAAGGACTTAGCACGACGGAGGATTCCCAGTCGGCGACTGGCTTTTGAGGCGAGGTTGGAAATGTGACTTTCCCAGGAAAGGTCATGGCAGATAGTGAGACCTAGAAGCTTGAAAGAAAAGACTTCTTCCAGAGGATTGTTGAGAAAGTGGATGGAGGGGGGGGGGGTTTGTAAACGGTCCTTTCGAAGAGACATAGTGAGAGTGTGAGATTTGTCTGGATTGAAAGACATGTTCCACGTGTTGGACCAGTTTGTGATTTTATCCAGATCTGCAGTGAGCGAAGAAGCTGCTGCTTGCCGGTCTGAGGGATGACAGATGGTACGGCAGAGGGTGGAGTCGTCGGCAAAGAGAAATAGAGGATTTTCCAGAGAGTCCGAGAGATCATTGATGAAAACCAGAAAAAGAACAGGGCCCAGAACGCTACCTTGAGGAACTCCAGCCTGCACAGGAAGAAGGGATGAAAGAACTCAATTTAGGGCCACACGTTGACTGCGACAGGAGAGGAAGTCTGCGAGCCATGAGTGGAGATGGCCTTGAATACCATGGGAAGAGAGTTTGGTGAGTAGGGCAGGGTGCCAGACTGTGTCAAAAGCACGTGATATGTCCAGGGATACGGCTCGGATTTCCTGTCTGGCATTGAGGACCTCCATCCATTGATGGGAGAGCAGAAGCAGCATATACAGGGTAGAGTGACCTGGTCTGAAACCAAATTGATGATTGGAAATCAAGCCATTGGAGAAGAGGAAGGATTTCATGTCTGAAGCGATGATGGATTCCATCACCTTGCTGATGATTGGGAGAAGGCTGATTGGTCTGTAGTTACAGGGATCTGTTTTTGCACCTTTTTTATGCAGGGCAGTGATGTTAGCAGATTTCCAAGCAGATGGCAGATGACCTTGGGCAAATGAGAGAGTGAATAGAACAGAGAGAGGGTGAGCAAGAGCAGAAGAGCAGGCTTAGAGGACACGTGGGCTGATGCCGTCTGGACCGGTTGCAGAATCTGACTCGAGGTTTGAGAGGAAGCTCTCCACCTTGTTAGGAGAAAAGGACACAGAGTCCAGGGACAGTTGGGTGCGACTGGGTAAAGTGGGTAGAGATAGTGATGGGTTTAGGACACAACATTTAGCTGCAAACACCGAGTTTAGACATTCAGCTTTATCATGTGTGGAATCAGCAGTGTGGCCATTTGAGGTAAGGGAGGGGATGGAGGGGGAACATACACCAGAAACAGATTTGATTAAATGCCACCAGGATTTTGAGGAGGGAGAGAGGTTTGAGAGTTCAGACTTGAGATGAGAAAGATGTTGTTTTCTGGATCTCCTGAGGGTAGATACACACTTGTTCCGAGCTTTGTGGAAAGAACTGAGATTGCCCTCAGTTGGGTTTGCTTTCCATGAGGCAAAGGCAAGTTGTTTCAGGACAACTGCCTCGCCACAAGCTTCAGTAAACCAAGGGCGGGAGGAAGGGTAAGACAACTGAACACGAGAGGGGATAAATCTGTGCATGAGGGAGAGCAAGTTTCTTTGAAAGAATTCCCAGGATGAGTTGATGTTTGAGAAAGTAGTGATAGGAGACCAGTCTGTAAGTTTGATGGCTGCTCGGAGACCCTGCCAGTCGGCTTGAGTGAAATGCCAGACTCTATGGCGGTGAGGTGGTTCTCTGATAACAGCCAGAGAGATGTCCACTTTGACAAGGACGTGGTCAGAAGAACCAATTGGAGCGAAGGAAGAGCAGCAGATATTGTCAGGGAAATTTGTCAAAATCAGATCCAGAAGAGATGGAGTACCATTGGTTGAGATCCGGGTCGGGAAGTTGACCGATTGAGTCAGTCCCAATGAGTCGCAGAAAGCTTTTGCTGAGGTGCCATGGCAGGTGAGAGAGGTACCCACACCTAGCCAACTGGCGTGATGACAATTGAAGTCACCACATAAGAGGAAGAGAGAGTTTCGATGAGAAGATAGAAGATGGTCCATGTTTTCGGATAGTGAGGTGTAGATGGAGTCATCACTGTTCGGTGGACGGTACAGTACACATATAAACATGAGGTGGGAGTGGAGGGGAAGCCAAAGCCAGAGGTATTCCTGGGGGTGTGGGGAGTGAGAGCAGTGCATGGAGAGTGAGGAATAGAGTCTTTGATGAAGAGAGCAACACCTCCACCAGGACGAGGCTCAGGTCTGTCATACCGTAAGAGGGAGTAACCAGGGAGAGATACTTGGGAGTCAGACACGTCTTGGGAGAGGAAAGTTTATTTTAGGCAGATAATGTCTGGTTTGTCAGTGGCAACCTGTATGGAAAGATCTGAAAGGTTTGAGCGAAGGCCCCGGATATTTGAGGTCCACACTTTTAATGAAGAGGTAGGGGAGGAGGCTTTGGGTGCAGGAGGTGGAGTGGGAGGGGAGGGTAGGACAAGGGATGAGGGGGGCAGGTAAGGAGGGTTGCTGAAGGAGTGTGGGGTATTGCAGAATAGGGAGGGGAGGGGGCCGAATGAGGAGGAGAAAAGGCTCTGTGGTGCTGGGGGAGAGGGGGGAACAAGAGACAAGGAAGAAGGCAGTTGAGGATTTGAAGAGGTGGAGTGAAGAGATGGAGGTGAGAGGCCAGTAGAGGCAGGCAGGTTGGTGGATGAGAGGGGGGGCAACTTTGAGAAGGAAGAGTGAGGGGGATGAAAGGTGGGAGAAAGGTGAGGGGGGAATTTTTGAGAGAGGTGAGAGGGAGGCTTGGAGGGAGAAGAGTGGGATGGTTGCTTTGAGAGTGAGAGTGAGGGGTAAGGGGGGTGAGTTGGCACTGAAGTTGGAAAAAAAGAATGGTTGTTGAGATAGAATCAGAATTATGTCCAAAGGTGAGTGACCAGGATGGAATCCAAACTGATGATCAAAGATTAGGTTGCTTGAGAAAAGGGAAAACTTGACGTCAGCTACAATAATGGCATCCATGACTGCTTGCAATTGGATCTAAGTTTATTGGTTTGGAGTTGAGAGGTTCTGTTTTTTCTTGTGCATGGGAGGGATATTGGCTCTCTTCCCGCCAGGTGGCAGGTGACCGAAGGTGAAAGGCAAGCTAAAGAGAGCAGACAATAATCGAGAGCAGCAGAGAATGCTTTTGCAACATGGTCGCTGCTGCCATCTGGGAGTTGCGATTGTCTCTCAAGCACAGTAAAGGTTGACCAGAAGTTTCTCTCACTTTACAGGTGAAAAGGTCACAGAGTTGTGGAGGTGGCGAGTGTGTAGAGAAACTTAAGATTCAGTTAATGTTTTCTGGCTTGGCCTAAGATTGGACACACTTGTTGTGAGACTTGAAAGATAATGTAGGTTTGTGCTGGGTGAGATTAGCCTTCCATAATGAGGAGGAAAGCTGCTCGCTCATCACTGCCTTACCATATCATTTGATGTACCAGATATGATAGCAACAGTTGAGGTTGGGTAGGTCTCTGCAAGCTAATTGAGGCAAAGAATTAACAGGTGATGTCGGATGTAAAATAATTTGGTCATTATCCCATCCAGGAATGAGGATGTACCTGGCTGTGATATCTCAACTGGTAGTTCGAGAGCCAAGTCCTGGCCAACTGTCATGATGGCAGTTGACAGAATTGCAAATGAAGAGAGAATTTGTATGGGTGCTTACGAGTTGGCTTGGATAGGTGGAAAGATAAGTTCATTCGAAGTGACCATCGTTAGATGGATAGTAAACCACAGAGATGAATAATAGGTTAATGCGGAGAGAAATGCACAGACATTGTTATTCCATTGGATTATAAAGAGTTAGCACAAAATATGGGCAGTGGGGGTAGTGGTCTTGACCTAAACAGCAGCACCATTACTGGGGTAGGGGCAGGCCTGTCAAGATGAGATACAGAGGGGGGATATCCTTTCAGGGGAATGTTGTTATTGAGCATGTAATATCTGATATAACCAGCAACAACCTGTAGGGAATGATCTGGGATGTTCGGGATGGGGTCGGGGGAGGAAAGGGGGTGAAGACAGTGAGGTCTTAGGGCTTAGGCATTGGGTTCGAAGGACATAGGTGGGGGACTGGGAGTACCCAGGACCCCAGATTTGTAAAACGTGCAATTAATCTTCAATTAATCCTCACTGCAGTGCTCAATTTGATGATGGCATTTCAATGCCAATGATGTTGTTGTGGTTGAGTTTCTCTGACACGTTAAGACCAAGTTGGTGAGATTGTATCATTGGCCCTTTTATGTGCTTTGTCTGTATGCTGTCATTTGTATTTTTACTTCACACATGTTTCATCCTTTGTTGGGTGGAGGGTGGGGGGGAGGGGGGGAGAGTGGAGAGCATTTATAGAAATTTTGAGATTTCTCCGTAACCTCCACAATTACTAAATATTGTTTCATGAATTTTTTCTTTTTTTGAAGTCGTGTATATTTTGATACCAAATTTATGCAAACTAGAATGACACTCTTCAATGTCGAAACGTCGACCGATATGCCTCCGCCCACATTATTACATCATTATACATACATGCACCAAGTTTGATTAAAATCCCTTAAGCTGTTCTCAAGTATATTTTTACCTGACATGACCTCTGACCTTTGACCTCCTGATGTTGAAATCTAATCAGTTCATCTTTGCAGCATTATATATACTTATACCAAGTTTCGTCGAAATCCTTTCACTGGTTCAGAAATTAGCACGTTAACATACTTTTTACCGAACAAGTCCTCTGACCTTTGACCTCTTGTCTCCATAATCCATTCAGTTTATGCATTCATCATTATACATAATTGTACCAAGTTTGATTTAGATCCCTTCTGCCATTTTTAACTTATCTCGTTAACATAAACCCATCACAGAAGCACAGACGGATGGATGCACGCACACACGGATGGACAACCCGAAAACGTATTTCCTCCAGCGACTTCGTATGCGGAGGAATAAAAATTTAGTACAGTACAACTACCTTACCATAAGTAAACCCCTGTCACTTGTTGGCATTGATGCAATGTGATGCAGTAAAAAAGACAATGCTGACAACTTCGAGGAACCACGTTCCAGGGAGTGCATTAGGGAAAGCCAGAAAGGACTTACCCACAATAATTAGATTAAAAAAAATACTACACATATTATCACTAATTCAATGATGCAGGCATATTGTTAGGAAGGTTTTCTAAGCCGAGTGTTGGCTTTGTGGTGAGGGTGGATGGCTTGGGATCTTAGTGTTCTAAGTTTGAGCCCTGTTGGACACTGAATTAACACCAGGTGGAGTTCACTCAGTCTGTCATCCTTCCAAGGTCGGTAAAATGAGTACCAGTGTACTGGCAGAGGGGCACAGCATCCAAGAAATGATAGCTACCCAGTAGCGAAGCTGCCACACATAAGAACAGAACAGGAAGGTTTTCTCTCTACACACCAAATTTCACATCAACTGGACATTCCATGTCCAATATCTTCAGGAGAGGAGTTAAAATGACTTCCCCCCCACAGCCTAAACATATTTTGAAAAATCCCAGGCTGAATAGGGTTAAGGATAATTTTTGAATTCCGTGTGCATAATGGAGGGGTGAGGTCAGGAAAGGGAAGAGGAGATGAGTGATAAACTGAAGAATGGAATGGAAGACAAGTGGAATATAAGCAAAATTGTAGGGAGGTGAGTGTGATCGAGGAATGGGGAGGGAAGGAAATGAAGTTTGGTTGAAGATCTATGAACGTTATAATATCACACTTCTACATTTTATATTAGGTGTTGTAAAGGGTGGTGTCTTGTCTTGTCTTGTAAATGTGCGCTCTCCTTCCTCCATCATTCCCCCTTCCCTTTCCCATTTTTATCATCAGCTCCCAACTTCCCTTCTTCCAAGCCTCAATGCCTTGTTAGTTTAACCGTTTTCCCCTTCCACCCCCACCCTTCCACCCCCTTTCACCACCTTTACCACTGTGTTACTTTGTTACAAATGAGTTTCAAGAGTGCATATGTGGCAGAGGTATGATGGGCTGAGTACCCTCCACCTGTTTTTGTTTCCTTCTGTAAGATGTAAATTAAGGATGTGGGTTGAGGTGGGGAGAGAAGGGGCATGCAGGGAGTGGGAGGTCGACATTGTTGCAAGTTGTCAGATGTAATAAATAAATAGCTCTTTATGCAAATACTCGAGTCATTTGTGTCCACTTTTATGGTATCAAGTATTATTGGAGTGGTGGGCACGTGTTTTAGTGGTCGATGGAGGTAATGAGGGAGAAGTGGGGGGAGTTCCTGATCCTTGTGGATAATGTACGTGTGGAAAGGAGCAGCATGCTTTTTGAGCTTTGTCCAACAGGGTTGCAATCCCTCGTGGTTCACTCCAGAATCAATTAGGTTGATTAGGTGCTGCTAATTAATTGTGACCAAAAGAACACATGCATGGAGGATGCTGGCAGAGCCTCGAAGCCTGCTCATCTTGCATCCCATGTTATCTCTCTTTCTTTGGTCTCATGGGCATTTCAAAACACTGCCCCTCCTCATGACTGGCCTGTTTGTAGCCATCACTATCCTTTCCATGATTAATGAGGTTATTACTGTTTATCACCAACATCCTCGGTTGCTGCTGGGAAAACTGATTTGGTTAATTTGGTCTTGTTCGAGTGGCTTGAACTGAGGGAGTTTGGGAGCAGTGAGGAGGTCTGTAACTGGCTGAGCCTACTTAATTTCATGTTTGAAAGTTGCAATTGCTGTGTTGAGATGTTAACCGGAGGCTTGTCCCAAAATGCCACAGGATTTTTAAACGTTTTTGCATAAAGCAATGCAATCCAATATTTCATTAATGTTTACTTCTACAAAAAGTAGGTGGAAACGAACTGTGCACCGCTAAACAAGGATCTGGAAACCACATAGGCCTGCAATGGACTGAACTGAGACACTTGAACGGACATGTTTTGTACTTGGCTTTGGCTTCCTGAAGCAACTAAGATAAAATATGATTAAAAAGAAAAATGTATCTTGCGACTGCACTTCATGCGGAACTGCACGAGAGGGATCCATCTGCCCTCCCAGGGTATAAGAAATGATATGACATCTCAACACACTAACAGGTTGTTGAAAACAGTTCTGTCTTTTTCTCTCTCTGCTCAACCGTCCACCTGTCAATTTGGCGTAACTTGTTCGCCGCTTCCCTGACTCTGTCATGCCAGATCAATTTCAGAGCTCCTAAGTCCATTGCACTGCTCAAATTTGCAGCCTTTAATTCTACCGTCTGAGTTTGCTTTTATCTTCGGCTCCCCATCTACCTCAACTTCTTCGCCCGTACTTAAGGCGACGCAAACACCATGTTCTCCGAACGTGTCCTGTGATTAGACATTTTCTTGCGGTTAAAAAGACCCAGAGAAAGAGATATTTCGACACAATTGGGAATGATGAGAATGCGTTTCTATGGTACATTGAGTCGAAAAATTATCGCGTGTGAAATGTATTCAAAAGCTTTTTGTCCATAAGCATATCACTTCCCTCAAATCCGCCACCGTGACAGATGGTAAGAGCTCAATTTAACGGGATTTCGGGGGAAGAAGCCATTCCTTGTACCAACATGCAAGACAAAGTTAACTCTTACCCAAATAAGAAGTGACAACCGTGTACGTGTGCACCGGCAGTCAGACGAGGCAGCCGAAAAATCATAATCTTTGATGACTCGTACACCCGTGTGTTTTTATACATCTGTTTAAAAAAAATAACAGCAATTTTCAATAAAAGTGCAAGAGCGATAATTAGATGAAATAACGAATCGCAAATGGATCCGTTTTGATAATTCTGAAATCTGCCCCTTGATAAACAGTCGCGGTCCTTTGATGTTCATCCTTGTGATCAAGTCGTTTGAGATTAATGACACATTGTTCACCAAAAATGAAAAATGAAAATAACTATAAGGAACGCTTGCATGTAGTATTGTCAGGTGGCGATGTCTTCAATGTAGCCAAAGCTGAAAACGGTTAAACTTGTGGCTAAAAACGTCATGTTGTTTTCTTTGTTTAAAAGAGACTCATCCAACAGGCTCCTCCAAGTTTAAATGCCTTCAAGCTGAAAGAAACGCAAGTTTCCCTCCCTATGGACAAAATCATTAAATTGCGGTGCATGGCAATGTATACAGGATGTCCCAAACTCTTTGCCAATTCGTGGAATTCCTGCTTTCTTTCTTTTGTTTCCACATGTATACAAGATGTCCCAAACTCTTTGCCAATTCGTGGATTTCTCGATTTCTTTCTTTTGTTTCCAAAAGGATCAGTTTGTTCACCGAGTGATTAATTTACCTGGTTTTTATTTCAATTTGTATCGCAGTTGGTGAGATGATACTAACCAGGCATGTTGGTTTCACACAAATGGTCTGCTCATAAACCTTGTATTCTATTTCTTTAAAAAGATAACAATATGGAGGGTTCTTTGTTAACTTTTTAAACTTTTTTTACCCTCACCAAAGGAGAGGGAATTGCATTTGGGTCCGTTTGTTTGTTTGTCTGTCTGTTTGTTACTTGGCAAAAACAAAATTTTCTGGACAAGTCTGTTGATCACCTGTTTATGACTTGGCAAATTTATTATTTTTTGACAAGTATGTTGATCGCCTCTGTTTGTTTGTTTGTTTGTTTCTTTGTCTGTCTGCTCGTCTCCAGCCCAAACTTATCAACCAATCGTTCTGAAATTTTCGGAGATTAATGTCACCAACCCTGCGACGGTCATGCATTGAAGTTTCGTATAATTTGGTCGACCAAAAAGGTCTACATAGGCCAATAGGCCAATTTGAGTCAGATTTTCTAAAATCCCAAATTTCATCCGATTGACTTGAAATTTGAAAATAATTTACATATCAGGTCAATTAATTCAACCACCTATTATTCTTGAGGTCACCATAGGTCAAAAGGTCAACATAGACCAAGGTGTCAACATTGGCCGAATTTCTAAAATCCTCAATTTTCATCTGATTGACTTGAAATTTTAAGAGTATTTGCTTGTCAGGTTGATTAATTCAACCACCTATTAATTTTGAGGTCAACTTAGGCCAAAAGGACAACATATGCTAAAAGGCCAATTTGGGCCAAATTTTCTAATTCCTCAATTTTCATCTGATTGACTTGAAATTTGAAGACCATTTGCATGTCAGCTTATTGGATTCAAGCACCAATTATTTTTGAGATCAACATCAGCCAAAAGGCCAATTTGTGCCAAATTGGGCCAAATCTTCTAAAATCCTCAATTTTCATCCAATTGACTTGAAACTTGAAGAGCATTTGCATGCCAGGTTGCTGAATTCAACCACTTCTTGATTTTGAGGTCGCCATTGGCCAAAAGCTCAACATTGACCAAAAGGTCAATATAGGCCAAATTTCTAAAATTCTCAATTTTCATCTGATTGATTTGAAATTTGAAAAGGATTTACACATTAGGTCACTGAATTTAACCACCTATTATTTATGAAGACCATTTGTTTGGAAAAAAAATCGTGTTCTATCTGATTTAAAAAATATTTTTTAAAAACCTTCTCTGAAGTGGCTGAATAGATCGAGGTAAAACTCTACACATATGACCGCCAATCCATGAGCAACAAAAGCTTCACACATATGACGTCATAGGTTATATGGTTTTGCAGCCATTTTGGATTTACCCTAAAACATAAAAAATCTTCTTCTCCAGAATGGCTGCACAGATCAAGGGGAAACTTCACACAAATGTTTCCAAAGGCATGTGTGTATATGGTTGTTAAGGAATAATTGATGTCACATGGTTTGGCAGCCATATTGTATATAAGAAAAATATTAAATAATGTTTTCTCTGGAACCACTGAATCAATCGTTGAAAAACTTCAAAATTATGATCTAGTAGTGATGTTGAATACATGTTTTAAATTTCAACTTGATCGGACACATGGTTTGCAGCCAGAATTATTTCAATTTTTTGATCTGGGGTTTTTTTTATTATATTTTATTTTACTTTGTTTTTCTTGAAGAAGGCTCACTTGGCTGTGCCTGGATGGGTTTGAGGGTAAAAGAGTTGCAACTGAAATGCCAATCCTATCCAGGTTCCTCCTGATGACTTTGTCTTTGCTTTTTGCTTCTTTGGGTCCCTTCTGATTACTCCAATGCAGGACTGTTCCTATTTGGTCTTCCATTTGATTTGAAATGAATTTATTTTAAACCCATTCTGAATTCAATTGAATAATAATAAAAAAACGTCATGGGTCAGGATCAGGTGTCCGATCAAATCGGGGGTTGCATCAAAGTGGGATGTCTTGGTACCCAGTCATCACTGCAGTTATGATGCAGTTATGAAATGGCAGTTCTAATTATGTCTCTTATTAATTACGTAACACACCAGTACACAAATGCCACATAAAATACACCGCACAAAACAACACAAACACCACACAACACACCACACAAAACAAGTCCTGGAGAGGGTCTGCAATCTCCAATTGCTCTTGTTCTTGTTTTTTTTAATGCATTTGTGCATGTCGAATGATCACAGTTTTCATCACTTTTTTATTTATTCTCCCTGGCTTGGCTGGATATGACAGACCTACAGATGCTCTGGCAATAACCAAGTACACAAATGAAGAAAGGGAGGGAGGAAGAAGGGAGGGGAGGGGGTGGGCATGGCAACCACATTGCAACTGTAGTGTGAATCTTCTGGACAGCTCTTTCTTTTATCGGGATAAAATCTTCAGATTAATTGCTCATAGGCCTGCGGGAGGTCCACTCTCTTGTTTGTGAGCAAAGCTGTTTTTTATTTGGCCCTCCAAGATTCCAGCAGGTTCTGGACAGAACTTTCATCTCGTCCCATGCAGGCTCATGTCTGGCCGTCAATGCAAGCTTTGCAACAGCCAAAGTATCTGGCCAATTGCATACAACTTTACTTCCATTTGGTGTCCATTGATTCATTGCCCAAGGTTCTTCCCATTCTTACATTGATGTGTATTCACTTGGCAATCCTGAACATGGGGTAGTGGAAACTACACACATGTGTGCATTCTTTGATTTCCTAAACCACGATAATTTCAAAAGATTTAAACTCCACATTTGGAAAAATCTCTTATGAGGCTGTCATACTTTGATTTGTTGCCTTAATCAGTTCAATGTCCTCATATTTTGCCAAAGGAAGTTCTACCAGATACTAATATATGTGGTCCATTTGATTGTGTTCAGGGAAAAATACCTGTGAACATGTTGATGGTCCTAAGTGCGGCAAAGACTGACTCTGTGAGAAACTTGCATTTCCCCAAATGTCTGTGTCTGCAACTTGTTCGATCGCCTCAAGTTTGGCTCTGGCTGAGCAAAGCTCAATGACGTTCACTTCCACGTGACAGACGAATCTTATTTTGTTTATATTCCGGCTGTAAAGCAGGGAGTGACAAACCACCGACCTTCCTACTTTGTGTCCTTTTAAAGAGAGGTACAACAAAAAGGCTCAGATATATAATCAATGCTTTCAGAATAAACAGCAACACAGTGTAGTATAGAATTGTCTCCTGTTACAAAAATGTAATGCTGGTGATGGCTTAATGGTTTAAGGCTTAAGGTGAGGATATTTTGGTCTTAAGTTCAAGCCACAGGTGTGCCACCATAACACCAGATGGGTTGACTCAGCCTGTGATCCTTTTGAGGTTGGCATTGAGTACCAGCTTGCTGGGAGCATGACATAAATATCGGTTGACCTGAGGATAGCATTGGCACGTTGCCCTACCCAAGTGGTGGAAGCCAATGAATGAGGAGCCTTCGGGTCATTTCCGAAACTCCGGCTTCAGTCGACACCTTACCTTACCAGTAGGGTTGGGCATACAACCATACTTTTTTTGAAAGGAGTGGTTTTTATGGCCAAATTTCACGCTGATCACGAATCCGTTGAACTTTTTGACATAGGATGATGTCTTAGGTTGGTAAAATGCAAAAATTCAAAATGGCCGCCAAATTTACCCACTTTTCAGGTAAAATTTGATAATTATGGCTTACTAGGGCATGTAATATAAGGGTTGGCCACACATCGACTTTTTCTCTGTTGTCCCGTTAAAAGGAGTGTTTTTTTATGGCCATTTTTCATGCTGATCACGAATCCGTTGAAATTTTTGACCTAGGATGATGTCTTAGTAAGACATCATCTTAGTAAGATGTCTTAGTAAGACATCATCTTAGTAAGATGTCTTAGTAAGACATCATCCTAGGTCAAAAATTTCAACGGATTCGTGATCAGCGTGAAAAATGGCCATAAAAAAACACTCCTTTTAACGGGACAACAGAGAAAAAGTCGGTGTGCCCAACCCTCTTAAGTTGGTAAAATGCAAAAAATCAAAATGGCCACCAAATTTACCCACTTTTCAGGTAAAATTTCATAATTATGGCTTATTAGGGCATGTAATATTATTACATGCCCTAGTAAGACATCGTCCTAGGTCAAAAATTTTAACGGATTTGTGATCAGCGTGAAAAATGGCCATAAAAAACACTCCTTTTAATGGGACAACAGAGAAAAAGTCAATGTGTGCCCAACCCTATTACCAGTTCCTTACCAAGTCAATGGGATGAAAATTGATGATTTTAGAAATATCACCTTAGTTGTTGATCTTGGGCTGATGTTGACCTTTTGGTCCATGTTGACCTCAAAAATAATTGGCTGTATGAATTCAGTGAGCTGAAATATTAGTCCTCTTCAAATTTCAAGTCGATGGAATGAAAATAGCCTGGTGTTGGCTTCGTGGTTAGGGTGGTGGCTTGGGATCCCAGGGTCCTGAGTTCAACTCCTGTTGGCTGCTGAGTTAACACCAAGTGGTTGACTCAGCCTGTCATCCTTCCGAGGTCAGCGAAATGAGTACCAGTGTACTGGTAATAGGGGCACTGCATCAGCGGCATATCTGCACCCCTAAACAATGATGCAACCAGCAGCCAAACGGCTGCACACAAGGGAAGAGGTATTGACGGATTTATTAAATCTGGTATTGGTTTGGCGCAATCACGATGGGCTGAATGGCCTCCTCCTGTGCATAGTTTCCTTGCAATCCTTCTAAAAACAAAAAAACTTGAGGATTTTAGGAATACCACCTTCGTTGTTGACCTTTGACCTATGTTGACCTTTTGACCTCATAAGCAATAGCCTTCTTCCTTATGACAAGCTCTACCATGTGGTGAAGTTTCGTGAAGATCGGTTTGAAATTGTGACCTGTCGGTGACAAACAGACAGACAGACAGAAAGAACAACAAATTCGATGAACCAATATAGCTGAAAAATCTTCGATGTTGCAAGGAACAGACAGAGAGGAGTGAAAACATTACCTCCTTCATCTTGGGTGGCAGAAGTAATAAATAAATATTTTTATATAATTTTAATGTTGAGGTTTGTAAGTAGCCAGCTATGTTTGTAATATTTAAAGCAAAGTATATAGTTGCAATCAAATTCTATACTTTCATCCTTTTTATGAGAGATGTAACAGAAAAGCTGTCGACTAAGAAAAATCAAATTGAAGCTCTGAAATATCATATTGTGTACAATTCCCATGTTGTACAAGCGATTTCACACTCATCATGGTGAACGTTGAAGATCTTGTTGCAACTGCACCGCAACACGACGTCTTGTGAAAATGTAGACAGCATGAAAGTTTCATGTCATGGTGACACACAAATTTAATTTCGTCATTCATTATTAATGGGAATCTTTTGATTCCTTGATCAATTGTTGGTGCCTTGCAAAGCTTCTAGCTCTTTCCTTTCTATTCCTGTGAACGTAGCCTTTTGAGTTTACCAGTAGCGTCTCCTTTTGACGTGTTTTGTTTTTGCTTCTATGAGAAGAATCAAAGTAGTTTTGTGCTTTTTTTTCACACAAATTGCATTTTCTTGAGTCGTTTTGACGAGCTGAATTCTTACATCTTCTGGTGGTGTGATGCATCGTTGTAACAGGCTAAAAAGTTTTACTTTTTGCGTTTTTCAAAAATCCATCAAAGGAGCTTTGCTGTAAGCATTCCGAATCTGCAGGTTGTAATTCAAAATACATAATGTATCATGAACATGGGTGGTGTTTTTAGTTTTGTATTCGCCACAGCGTTCGTGCAGAATCTTCTAATTGCCTTGTGGTTGGCTTCTCAAACCTGACACAAAGCACACACAGCTCTTGGAGAATCTGCAAGGCTCCAGGAATGGTATCGGCTACATACCTTCAAGGTAGCTTAAACACTGCGAGTGCTGTGCTGTCAGACTTGGTGTAAGCAAGCCTCATCATAACATCACACCTGCATCACGAAATGGTCATCTTTTTATATAATTTTTATTTGTCGGATCACACCTGACCAATGTAGGTTTGAGAAGCGAAGGCTTTTTGGGGGGAATTAATTCTTCCCACGGTTTTTTTTTTTGTATACCTTGTCGAGGCTCATGTGAGAGCTAACACACAACGCACAGCAAGGGGAGGGAGTGGGAAGGACAAAACAGTGGGGAACAGAGACATTTGGAGATCTGTGGAAGGGAGAGGGATGGGGAACATGGGGAATAGAAGATGGACATTACAGGAACTTTCAGGAAGGAAAGCAGGGAATTTGAAGGAGGTGGGCTTGGGTGGATTATATTATCAGGGGTAGAAAAGATCGAGGATTTGGATGGGGGATGATAAGAGGTGGTGGTGAACAGCTGTTTTGAAGGCCTGGATGGAAGAATGGTGAATGAATAGAGTGAGGGAGTTGATTCCAAAGGCGGGAAAAAAAAGAGGAATGAAAGAGTGAAGGTGATCAGTGATTCGTGATTTTGGTAGTTTTACCAGAAGGGGGTTGGCGGACTTTGAGCGCCCTGTGGAAATGTGGAGGGGACAAATCGCAGAGAGAGCTGGGGGGGTTCGAGGCTGGAGATGAGACGGTAGAAGACAAAAAGACCACCGACCAACCTGCGGTGATTGAGTGAGAGGCCCAAAGACTCAGCCTCATTGTGGGAGATGCCAATGATCCGAAATGCCCTGGTTTCCACAGCATGAAGCCGAGAAAGGTGGGAGGCAGGAGCAGCAGCCCAGAGGGGAGAGCAGTACTCCATTAGGCTGCGGACAAAAGTTTGTAAGTGGTCAGGAGCTCATGTGGGCCGAGGAAGGACTTTGCACGACGGAGGATTCCCAGTCGGCGACTGGCTTTGGAGGCGAGGTTTGAAATGTGCCTTTTCCAGGAAAGGTCATGGCAGATAGTGAGACCCAGAAGCTTGAAAGAAAGGACTTCTTCCAGAGGATTGTTGAGAAAGTGGATAGGGAGGGGGGGCGTTCTAAACAGTCCTTTCGAAGAGACGTAGTGAGAGTGTGAGATTTATCCGGATTGAAAGACATGTTCCATGTGTTGGACCAGTTTGTGATTTTATCCAGATCTGCAGTGAGCGAAGAAGCTGCTGCTTGCCGGTCTGAGGGATGACCGATGGTACGGCAGAGGGTGGAGTCATCAGCAAAGAGATGTAGAGGATTTTCCAGAGAGTCGCAGAGATCATTGATGAAAACCAGAAAAAGAACAGGGCCCAGAACGCTACCTTGAGGAACTCCAGCCTGGACAGGAAGAGGGGATGAGATAACTCCATTTAGGGCCACACATTGACTGCGACAGGAGAGGAAGTCTGCGAGCCATGAGTGGAGATGGCCTTGGATACCATAGGAAGAGAGTTTGGTGAGCAGGGCAGGGTGCCAGACTGTGTCAAAAGCACGCGATATGTCCAGGGATTACGCTCGGATTTCCTGTCTGGCTTTGAGGACCCACAATCCATTGTTGGGAGAGCAGAAGCAGCATATCCAGGGTAGAGTGACCTGGTCTGAAACCAAATTGATGATCGGAAATCAAGCCATTGGAGAAGAGGAAGGATTTTCATGTCTAAAGCAATGATGGATTCCATAACCTTGCTGCTGATTCTTGGGAGAAGGCTGATTGGTCTGTAGTTGCAGGGATATGTTTTTGCACGTTTTTTATACAGGGCAGTGATGTTTGCAGATTTCCAAGCAGATGGCAGATGACCTTGAGCAAATGAGAGGGTGAATAGAACAGAGAGAGGGTGAGCAAGAGTAGAAGACCAGGCTTTGAGGACATGTAGGCTGATGCCGTCTGGACCGGTTGCAGAATCTGAGTCGAGGTTTGACAGCAAGCTCTCCACCTTGTCAGGAGAAAAGGACACAGAGTCCAGAGACAGTTGGGTGCGACTGGGTAAGGTGGGTGGAGAAAGTGATGGGTTTTGGACACAAGATTTAGCTGCAAACACCGAGTTTAGGCATTCAGCTTTTTCACGTGCGGTATCAGCAGTGCGGCCATTTGAGGTAAGGGAGGGGATGGAGGGGGAACATACACCAGAAACAGATTTGATTAGATGCCACCAGGATTTTGAGGAGGGAGAAAGGTTTGAGAGTTCAGACTTGAGATGAGAAAGATGTTGTTTTCTGGCTCTCCTGAGGGCAGATACACACTTGTTCCGAGCTTTATGGAAGGAACTGAGATTGCCCTCAGTTGGGTTTGCTTTCCATGAGGCAAAGGCAAGTTGTTTCAGGACAACTGCCTCGCCACAAGCTTCAGTAAACCAAGGGCATGAGGAAGGGTAGGACAACTGAAGACGAGAGGGGATAAATCTGTGCATGAGGGAGAGCAAGTTTCTTTGAAAGAATTCCCAGGATGAGTTGATGTTGGAAAAAGTAGCGATAGGAGACCAGTCTATAAGTTTGATGTTTCATAATACTTCGTAATATAATCAGCTTCGTAATACTTCCAAGCACCTCCATTTTTGCAGCACCATGCTTCAATTTAAATGAAGGTTCAATGGGTGATGTGTAAGGGTGGTATTCTGGACTAAACTTCTGAATTTTTTTAACGATTGTTAAAATCATTATTTTATTAAAATTGAAGTGCGGTACTGTATACACCTGAACACTGTGTGGGGTATCGTGTTCTATGAACTCTCTAGTTTAATTTGGCTTCAGTTTCACTTTTTGCTCCCACGCAGCTTGTGTTTTATTTATTTTTTCAAGGCTCATGAACCTGTATTTGTGAGAGCTTTAATGAATAAGATATCAATTGTAACAGCTTATTTCAGTAGTTCTGCCTCATAATTGTATTCACCCCAATGTGCTCTATTCAAGGCCTTTTGAATTGTCATTCAGTACTCAAAACCTATCAGTGAACCTCCAGGAAGAAATTCCGTTTTCTAAGCCGCCTCTTCCTCGTTTTGGCAAAATGTCGCTGCGACTTCTCCATCAGTGGTCACAAATGAATACGGTTGTCACTAAAAGGTCATGTCGTCACGTCGGCTTTGAAAATGTCCAAGCCTTTCTTCCAGCAAATGCATTGTTCCATGTGACCTTCCGCAGGCTCCCACTGCCTTTCAACATTTTCTGAGCGTTAATGGAAAATCGCAAGTCTTGTATACAGGTGCGGTGCCAGTCGGACCTTCACCATGGTGTTTAGGGCATTCCTGCTCACAGATACCTTGTCAGGAAATTTTCATGACCTGAACAGTGACCGATCTAGACTTGAGTACTTAAAGAGCCAAGTGAGAAAACAGGGCCACTAAATTAACTGAGTCTGAGAAAACAGAAGACAGGACATGGAGTTAAGGTCTCAGTTTTATAGCGAAGGATGAAAAATGATTGAAATACGGTAGTTTTTGAGGAGACATCAGACATTTTGATACATTCTGGAGTGCTTTATGAAGAAGCATTATGAAGATGTAAAGCCTCAAGTGATTGGGGAACTGCATAAATCTTTCCATTTTTGTCGATAATCTGGCAAATATAAGTTTATTTTCCACCATTTTTCAATGTGATGCCTCATATATTTTGAAGAAATTATACAATCTTTCATGATTCATCAATCTCCATCAACACATGGCTAAACAAGACAAGTCAAGATTAAAAAAAAAATTGTAATTGTGGCCATATAAGACAGGTGCAGCATAAGGCAGTGTTGGCAGCATAATTCCAGGTTTTACAATGTATCGTTTTGATGCATCTTATTTTCAGATAATAACTTACATCGTGGGTGAATTAAGAACTTGGTATGGGAAACAGTCATGACATTTAACTTGTCGGTTTGTCGGATCCTGTGCTATGTGCAGTGGAAATATTTTTGGTTTGTATGCACAGCAAATCAACATTGCAAAGCCCTTTGTCAGGGGGATCAAGAGCTTGGAATATGTTAAATAGCGTGCACTAAAATTAGCCTGTTATTGTTTGCGATAATGAACAAATTTCCCATTTGGAAACCCTTTGGCCTACAGTGAGCGAAGCAAGCCAACCAAGCCTGCCGAGCTAACATAACCAAGACAATTTAAATACCACAAAGTCTCTCATGGAACGTATCAATTGGACAATCAGCACAATTCGATTTTGGAATTTTGGTCAAGGTACTGGGGTCAAGGTGTTTCATTGTTATACGATATGAGAGCCGTGTGTTTGTGTGTGTGTGTGTGTGTGTGTGTGTGTGTGTGTCGCCATTTTTCTCAGAGATGGCTGAACAAATCTTCATCAAACAGGGATTGTTTTAGACAATTTTTTTTTTTAAATATGTAGTTGTAGTTTTTTGGTTTCTTTGTTTTTAATCGCTCTATAGTGCCGAAGCCTTTGTAGCTACATGAAACGTAATATTACATGATCCCCAACCCCATTCCTTAGTGCGTTTCGGGAAGTGTTTTCGGCTGTCATAAAAAAGAGAAAAAAAGCAAAATTTGATTTCTTCAAAATGCCAACCGGATTAGAACAGCACCAGGCAATGCCCGGTACCCCTGCTCATTGCAAATAAATAAATAAACCAATGTCATCCGCAGGGTGACCCGTATCTTGCCAAAAGGTGACCACGTGTGACTTCTTTAAGGTCACACTGAGGTGAACAGAGCTGCTATCCACCAGGAGCGACTCCTTGAGGAATATCTGCCTACGAGAGATTCCGATGAGAATCGTTCTACAGAGTAACCATGAAAAATATGCTTTTGCCTCATAACGTCACCAAATGACGTCATAATGTCTCAAGCTTGACATATCTAGAAAGCACTCATCGAGGTGTTCAATTTGAGGTACGACACGATATGGTTCCTAAAACTTGAAAATTTGACCTTGGGGTCAAATATGTTTGACCTAAGGTGCTAACCATGAAGGTCAAGGCCAATCGCCACCAAAAACTAATCAGCTGATTGCCAGACCATATACTACATTCCCATGAAGTTTGAAGACGATTAGATTAAAATTACTCAAAAAATAAGGGTTTCGTCGACTCCCCTGATTTGCGACAAAGTGACCTTGACCTTTGACCTTGACCTTCAAAATTTTGTGCGCTGAAAGGGACCTCTATAGGCCTCTGATATGCGAAGTTACAAAAATTTCCAATGATAACTGTGCTCTGCAGAATTTTTTATGTGATTCCAGACAAACAAACAAACAAAAAAAAACAAAAAAAAACATACAAGCTGACTAACATATCTTGCAAAAACTTCGTTTTGGCAAGATAAAAATGCACAACTGTTTAAAATACCCATACCGGGCGCAGTGGCGTGCGCCTGTAATCCGGCTACTCGGAGGCTTGGGTTGGAGGATCGCTTGAGGATGGGAGCTCTGCACTGGGCCACGCTATGAGAGGGTGTAGGGCAGCCCGGAATCATGGCGAAACCCAATCCTTATCCCTGTGTCGTAAGAGGCGACCAGGGTTGCGTCAGGAAGGGCATCCGGCGTAAAACCTATGCCAAATCAGTATACGGATCATAACGGATGATCCACTATGGCGACCCCTAACAGGAGCAGCCGAAAGACGAACAACAACAACAACAACAACTGTTTAAAATATCCACACCAAGCTGTTTGTGATCATCTCTGCCTCATGCTCTCACAAAGACCTCATTCATAGCCTGTTTCCGAAGGAATGGGAGATGCTCTTGTAATCAGATCTGTGTCGGTGAGTGTGTGAGTCCACATGCAGACCTACTTCAATGTAGATAGTTCCTTCTCAGATCCATCATAACCCAGGTGGCTTGGCGAGGCTCTGCATCGTTAAATACTGTCTTGTTGATGTGACTTAAGTCCATGTGGATTGAATAATCCGGAATTGTCAGGACCGTAACTTTTAAGTTGATGGTCCATCGACTCTTTTGAAACTTGTGCAACTTGCAAGACCTTTACGTGATACTCTGTAAAAAACAAAAAAAAAATAATAAAAAGAGGATATACTTCATTTATCCTGAACCACTTTGAATATTAAGAATTTGGATCATCACTTGATTTGACTGGATGAAAGTTATTTAACATGTTCTGAAGCTTTTTCATCTGTTCCCCCCCCCCAACATTCTCACTCTTGTTGTAGTCTTGAGCCCTAATTTTGCTCGACTGATTCTACTCGGCTTTTATTTTTGACTTTACACATCATTGATTGATCTAACTTGATTGTGAAGTCTCTCTTCCACTGAGTTGCTCTAGCGGTGTGTTGATTAATACGTTCTTATTTCATGTCACTGAAATGCATTCCTGATGTCGTGGAACCTGACAAATGTTATGAATGGTTTTCCGCTTGGAACACGACGTCCAATTGATCTCAATGTAAAGTTTTTACCATTTATCTAATCAAAGGTCCAACCGATCCTTCATTTTCATGCTGTTGTTAAATTGAAGCGCATTCCGTGGAACGATCTCCTCCTTCGATTTTCTGGATTTTTATCCCACAGTTTCCTCATAATCACTGTGTTATTCGGTCACGAATGCTTCCCCTCTTTTTGTCGGGCTTCACTCCATTACAACCTTTAAGCATTAGTAGAGTTAATGATGCCACTCTTGGGAAATCGACTGCAGCTTTATGTGTAAAAAAAACTTTCTCGATTTAATCCATACATATCTAGCATTTCAAAATTGCGATTGTTCGACCAACACTTGGCTTTTATCACTTTCGAAGTACCACTTTCCCATTCGGTTTGTCTCTTGTCTTGTTGGAAAACTTTGATTCTGCCCATAGTTGTACCTTTTATGGAATTCTTTATGCATTTATTTATTTTATTGGTATTTTGGAACCCTGACTTATTCATGCTTTACAAACCAGTGTCATTTTGTTATACAAGTCACCTCGGGCAATTGTAGAATCAGTTGGCATTCAACACACGACACCTCTGATGAGCGTACCGCATTTCCAGGCAGTCCCACTTTCATACCGCAAAGCTGCATCTCCAGAGGTAATGATCATTTAAAATGGTGTGATGAAGTGATGCAGTGGTTATCATGAACAAAAATAATGTTTTGTGGGTTTTGTTACACTTCATGATGTTAATTTTGTTTACTGTGATCTAAAGCTTGGAGGATCGTATACATCTATCACGTACAGAACAAAGATATGAGGAGACCTCAGTGTAGTTTTACATGATTTTACAAGGGCATTAGTTGACAGCAGACAAATCCACGAAGTACACGTGGTTTAAACCTCAGGTCCGGGCCCAGAACATAGCACTTAGCTGTGGATGTTTTGGTGAACCTCATGATCGGTGTATGGGTTTTAAATAGAAGGTACGATGCCAGAGGATGTTTACCAATTGAGGAGAAAGTCAAATAATTCCTTATTGGCATGCATGCAGTCATTCTACCTCGCTTTGTATTTGTCTACTTGTTTGTCTCAAATTTTGTCTTGAGCAAAGTGAATCATCGAATGGTCTGAGCACTTGCTGTCATAAGAAGATGGTGATGTTGCGAAGAGTGATATACATTTAATTGTGCCATTGTATATACTCATCCTTCGATTTGTGTCTAATTCCCTCCACAAAAATGTGACACTGCAGAAAGTCGGCTTCGTTTTGTTTTCGACTTCTCGGCTTGAACACATCAAGTGGTGCAGAATTGGGCCTGGTTCAGAGTTGCATGGAAGGCTGAGTGTTGGAAGAAAAATGGATGGCAGGATAGTTCAGCTGGTACAGCTTTGTTTGCCTAATTTTTTTTTTGTGAATGGAATCCAACATAAGAACTGGTATCCGACTCAGAGGCATCGCTAACTTCAAAATTTTTCAAGGCTGTGCTCCCTCAAATTTCAGATCCCCCCTCACTCACTCCAATAAAACGTTCAGCATAGTGGCATCTGCAGAAAAATGGGCCAATCGTTATAAAGTAGCCTGCCTATTTCACCAAGGGGTTATAAAAGTTGGGACACAGCAAGAAACATTTATGACATGTGCCCCATGGGCCAGTGCCCAGTGATACCCCTGGTCAGATTGAAGTGCCGGATCAGGCACCACATCTTGGAGCACGTCATCCTTTTGTTGGTGATGTAAAGACCGTTTTCTCATCTGCCTTTAAGATGTTGGCATTAAGGATAACATAATATCTTTAGAAAAGAATACGTCACTGTCTGCTTGCCAACTGTGGATTGAATGGGATATGCAACAGATGGATGTAGATGTTAATTTACTGATAAAAAATGTCATTTGAGTTTCAGAGAAGATAAGTGCATCGATGCATTGAATGACTGTGGTAGGAATAATGCCGCATGCATGATGGATAAATAGTGGGCTTCCTCGTATATCTCAGTTGGTGATACACAATTGGCTGTTTTAAGAGGCTTCACATATTACAAGTACCAATGGGGCGGGGGGGGGGGGTGGGGGACATCCAATGGTTAGAATTAAGGAAGACAAGCTAAGAGAGAAGGATTTTGAGATGAGATGAGTGTGCGAGGAGGGGAGGAACTTGTTATATGATTTGCAATACCCCGCTTCGGTGATGGGCCCTGGTGGCAATCAGTGCCAATAGTCTTAAATCATGCTCTGCTGTTATTGCTTCCCTTAATCCACCCTATTCAGCCTGTCCATTAGTTCTGTGCTCGAATGAGCTACTACATATTTCTTCCGAACCCAACCGTCTTACTTGCTGATTTCAGTGTTTCCGCCCCTTCTCTCTTTCCTGTTTGTTTATTCACTTGCTCATGGTTGTGCCCAATTGTTGCCCCATTACTCTATGGTCAATTTAACCATGAGCTCGAGAGACAGAGAGAGAAAAATAGAAAGGATCTATCAGGAGGACATATGAACTTGGATTAGACCAAAACTATTTCTGCAAACATATTATGCAGATGGCCTTTCAGTTGTTTTGGTTTCTCTTCGGATGATTCTTGTTGTCCGCATGGGGCATGGCATGCATTACACGAGATCGATAGTCCAGGAAATTGATCAGTTGGTGGACACCGTGACAAAGTGCTATGAAACTGGCATGGCATCCTCGAGGCTGTGATTTCAAATCTGGCTGAAAGCAGCGGTATTCGATATATAAATTACTTCTATGCAAGGTTTTGAACTCGAGCTTGTCTCAGGGAAATTTATTGTGCATCGGATTGTCTGTAAAAACAAAAAGCAAACTGTGTTACACGATCTTGATGATATCTTCCCAGGCCTGCCTGATTTGGTCTTCAAGGGCCAGCCCGCACTCTTTGGTTGACTCGTAACTGTCCCCGGGGTAACTTTCAGTGGCACTAAGTTGCCATCCGTGAAGAGGAAATGTTGCCTCAAGTCCCCTGTAACTGAATGAAAAAGTTGCGCGGATGCTTTCGACGATGATTGCCTCCAACAATGCAACATATGACAAGCGTGTTCTCTGCGATGAATTTTGTATAAATTATGTTGTCAAAAAACAATATTAGCTGCGCCATTTTGGAATTGAGTAATTGATGGTCACGGACGTGAGTAAGCAGCCCAGGGTCATTGTGAAAACTTCATCATAACTTGCATGTCCTTGTCTGCGGCTCAGCCGAACAGCGGCGTGATCTCTGAGTTTCTCGTGCTCGTCTTTCTGTCAGATAGAAAATGAATCCTGACATATTTGTGAGCTTCCACATCACCCGAGAGCCACTTTAATCTCGGTTTTAATGACTGTTGGGACATTTACATATGCAGCTAATGCTTCCGTTCTTTGCCAGTGATTATATTGGCTTGATGTGTCACTGCAGAATTAGTTTGGAAATTGGTGAAAAAAAATAAATGTTGCACCTCCCATGAATAATGAAACCTCCATGATTGCCGGTACATAGAACCTCGCATCGCTATTCCATCCAGTTCCCTATTGGCCTTTAAGTGGTTGCCTCTGTTGATCGACGCCATTCGGCACACACACACACACACACACACACACACACACACACACACACACACACACACACACACACACACACACACACACACACACACACACACACACACACACACACACACACATATACACACACACACACACACACACACACTGTTTTGCCTCTGAATATGAGCTTATGATCCCCCCCCCCCAGCTCTTTTTGCCATAATGTCTGTGATTCATGACAGTGGGAACGATTTTAACGCCCCCTCGTCTTTACTTTGTTTATAGTTTCTATCTTGATTCAAACGTGTCACTGCCCAAAGGGCAATTGCTGTGGATACGTCTCCATAGATGGATTCTTCTCTTCTTTAGGGGTCAGCAACCTGGCAGGAAAATCCCAAATCCAATATGAAGGGCGCCGTTTGTCAAAAGGCTTTGTGTTTGGCGTTTTAGTTTCACCTGCGGTTTGGCCGGGCTGATGGTTGTCGGGAAACGCAGCGAAGTGGAACGAGGGAGTGGCGTTTTGCAGGCCCCCTTCCAATCTTCTTCCCGAGGTGGCCCTGAGTTTCGTTCGGTTCTGAAAGGGCATTATGTTTGAGGTGATTTGCAGCCCTGACATGCAGCTCTTCGCAGCTGGTAAGGCAGATAGGCCCCATTTGTTCTTCCTTTTACCTTGAACCTCTTTGATCACAATTTTCTCGTTCACTCCTTGAGGCTCAAAAATGCGCTCGGTTGTTTTATGATTTTTCATCTTTTTGTTTTTTTTTAACGTTGAAAAACAAATCTCTACTCCTCTGTTCCTGTCTTTGTCTTGCAAGGTTCAATTTACGGTGCCCACTTGCTCTCTCTTATTAGGGGCATCGCCCTCGGTTGACCCACAGCACAGCAAGGGTGCAGCAAAAATAATCCCAAGCTACAGATACACGGCTTGCGTGCGGAGAGCGAGCGCACGTGCGGAACGTCGCCGCAGGACCGAGCCCGCCGGCCGTGTGAATGCTCCATCGTCACAGCACGGCCTCAATTTGGCGAGCACAGTGCAGCTATTGTGCGTCGTTTCATTTGGACCAAAGCCCTGATACCAGTTTCCAACCCACCCTTCCTCCCCTCGCACCCCCACGGCTCCCTCATGACGCACACACTTCAATTTCACTGCCAGTGTGACAGCTAGGCGTTGTGAGCTCCTTGGTTCACATTCTGCCTAATTGTTTTGTAGTCTTGTGACCAGAGGTTATTTTTTATGGGTCGGAAACCATGATGTCTGCTCGGTCTTTTACATGCTTATGTTTACTTTTCCTCGCAATAGTGAGCATACTGAAATGGGGCTGACAGCATGGCCGAGAGGTGTGCACACTCACCTCTAAGCTATCTAGCCGATGTTTGAATCCTGACCAAACTCTAAATTGTCATCCAAGTGTTTCACAGGCAGGGTGATTCATCAATGGGTGTGCCGTACCTCGGATAAACATGAAACCGAGCGTCCCATCTGCTGGCATTAGTTGGTGGGCATCAAACATCCCACTGTGTCCTTCATAAAGAGTGGGAGAGCTATCGCCGGCATCATGGCCAAATTCCAAATTCCTGCCCTAAGCTTCGTTGAATATCAGGCCTCGCCTGCTGGATCATGAAAGACTTTGGCCAAGCTTCTCCCGGTCCACCCCACAAGAACGTGGGAATAATTGTGGCTGTTGAAGAATGAGAACAACAACAACAATAAGAAGTGAGTACACCAAAATAGAGTCCTTGAGATTAAGGGTTTAAGTCCTGCTCAAGATAGCACAATTACATGATGTGGATTCAAAGTTTCAAAAAGCCAATATTTTTATAAAATAAGAAGCATGTTGCAATTGGATCACTGATAAAGAATTACCCCGATGACTTACATATGGCCTTTAGGAGTGGGAATTTGGATTGTGTGGGGGGGGGGGTGGAGGGGTGGGGGTGCCTACTTTCAGGAAAACTTTCAATGGGCAAGAACGAGTCACTTTGGAAAAAGGTCGTGCCACCAAAATTTCCGAAACGAAAAAAACATAGTAAATGAAATGTCAGCAAATTAGAGCAAGATATTCATCGAACTTCTTCTTTGGAGAAATACGGGTTGTTGAGCGTGGTCTTCCACAAGATCTCAGTAACATTATATCCACCCAACCAATCATTCCAGTATGCTGCATCTTGTAAGGATTGTCCATGAGTCAAGTTAAATACAATTACAATTACACTCCCTTAAACTTTTAATGGACAGCGGCAATTGTCATTAAACAAATTATAATTCATGGATGAACAACTTATTTATTCCTTACTCGCAAATACAACCTGTCGCTTCGCTGACGGGAATATTAAGGGGAGTGGTTGGGGAGCGAGGAAGGGGTGCCAGTCCAGATCGCATCCGTACAATTATCAAGTCAAGTAAACTTTACCAGGATAGACTGCATGAAGGGCTTGAGAGAAAACTAGTAGAAGATGAATATTTGTCGCTTCAGTGTCACAAAGACTGTACTTAGTCTTACAAATCCAAGTCACACGTCCAAAGGCATCTGAAAAGAACTCGTGAGGAAACTCAAAAATCTGAGGATTCTATCACTGTGAAATGTTATTATCGCCAACCAACTTTCATTGTGAAAGTCCCAACTTTCATTTTTGGGAGCATTGTTTATTCTGTGGTGAAAAATGCATTTTGGACTTGGATCACAAAAATCCGAATTGTTGGTGAAGGGTGAGATGCTCTGCAGAACTGCAGAGCGTCTAGGGGGGACGAGAAAACATTTAAGCAGGCAATGTTGGACATCTGTGACTCTGGACTGGATGAATTAGGGCATCATGTGAAGATATGTTTACTTGTGGCTGTGAGTGAGCTACATGCAGCTGATGCCAGATACAAATAAGGACTGACATTTGTTATCCATGGCCTTTCGGTCAAAGCAGCTGCTGGGAGCAGTGTTGGGAATCCACCTACGGAATCTGATGCAGCCTTCACATCAATTGTGCCTGCAATTACAACTGAATTCTCACGTGTATGGAACACCACAGAAGGTATAATTTATATTTATCTAGAGGTGTGAAACCTCTCTCTCTCTCTCTCTCTCTCTCTCTCTCTCTCTCTCTCTCTCTCTCTCTCTCTCTCTCTCTCTCTCTCTCTCTCTCTCTCTCTCTCTCTCTCTCTCTCTCTCTCTCTCTCTCTCTCTCTCTCTCTCTCTCTCTCTGTCTCCGTCTCCGTCTCCGTCTCCGTCTCCGTCTCCGTCTCCGTCTCCGTCTCCGTCTCCGTCTCTGTCTCTCTCAGAGATTATTTTGGATCAGATCTTCTGGTGTTAAGTAGTGTTGGTATTGCCAGTCTTCTTGCGTTTTGGAGCAAGATATCAAGCCTGGTAGTTGCTAGATTTAATTTGTTGGGAACATTGAAAAAGGACAGACTGAAATGCAATCAACCACACACAAGCTTGTCATAACTGGTCAGGACCCCGTCCCTGTATAACTTTATAATGGTGGTCTGACAAACCGGGATGATCTTTTCAGATGACACACGAAGAAGCGGATGTAATCATATTTCAACGAATGACACAAGCAGTCTGTGGTGGAGCAAAGAGCATCAACATCATATTCGCCAATTCCGGTGTATTCGTTCTCCTCCTCCGTTATTATGCAGAACTTGGTCTTACATGCAGTCTTTCAGTCCTGACCAAGTTGACTTTCAGTCCTGAGAGTATCAGTCCTGACATTGCTACAACGATTAGGAAACAGGCTGATATGCTCCCACAACTTGGAGCAGTGCATGTGCTTTCTGGTTGTGACACAGTGACACCGTTGTATGGCATTAGAAAAGAACCCTTGCAGCTGGTCAGAGCCCCCGTTTTGGGATTACAGACCCTTGTAGCTGGTCGGAACCTGGATAAGCTCGGTAATATTCAAGAAAGTATGCTGCAGGTAATCACAGAGATTACTTAGTTCATTGCTGTGTGTTATGGTGACAAAATACCAAGGTTTGTGAGGAGGTCTGGTCTTGAAAGATGGGCAAAAAAAAGTGACAACAGCACCAGAACTGAAGACTCTTTCACCGACTACTGATGCATTTGAAGAAAATGTTTGACGGGTTCACATCCAAAGAGCCGTCTTGAAGTCGACTCTCGATTCTTCAGCTCCGTCACTGGATGCCACGAAGTTCGGATGGACACGTGATGAAGCCATCATTAACGCCAGTCATATTGACGTATAATGTCACTCTTGCCCCACCTGAGATTCTTTATTTGATCAAATGTGGATGTTCATCACACAAGCCATGTCATTCTGCACAGTATCACTGTTGTGCAACTCATTTACCATGCACCTTATTTTGTACCTTTTGAGGTGAGGCTTGGTTGTCAAAGTTCGAATTCACGAGTTGCTTACACCAGTGTAGACATGGAAGAGAGACAGACACACAGACACAGACACAGACACAGGCTTTACTTCTAACAGCTATGCCTGGATGCCACCGGTTATCACATGTTGCAATCAAGTACATTGTGTATGTATGTATGTATATATATATATATATATATATATATATATATATATATATATATATATATATATATATATATATATATATATATATATATATATATATATATATATATTGTTGTGGTTGACCAAATTCGCAAACCACCATTCAGGTCCCTGAGGTGAGATATCTCGGTAAGTATATGTGTAGTTAGGCCCAAACCCGTGGTCTAGAGGGAATAAATGTCATTCATGCGTACTGCGACTCTTCAGGATAGCCGTTTTTCTTTTACTATCTTTATTTTGGACCAACCTCCATTATTACCACCACCAACCACGTCTCAACAGTCATCACAACATCAACCACCCACCACAACGCCGCTTCACCACAACAGCCACGACCTTTACCGTCACACCTCGCAACCGTCGCATCGCCACCGTTCTTGCGCCGCTTGTGGGTACCGGTACTGGACTCGTGCAGGGCGCGCACCGAACAGCGTGTACAAAACATCACGGACTTTCCGCAGAAAAACGGATCAAAAACGACTCACGCCCACTTTTGTTCCATCCAATCGGTGAGCGAGGGGCGATTTGGCCCCGCCTCCAGGGCGTTGGAGGGCGGTCGCTATATGCAAATTCATGGATCAAAAAGCATTCACGCCCACTTTTTCTCGGGCCAATGGGGAGCGATGTGAAAGGTCGAAGGCAGGGGGTCAAAGGCGAAGCCACGGGGCTTATATAAGCGGCTGCGTTCGTCAGAAAGGGGGTGGGCGTTGGAAAGAGTGAGTTCGGAGTTCAAGAGAGTCGTCGGTGGAGCTGGAAGGAAGTTGCGCGTTGGAACGAGCTGTGCGTTGGAACGAGTTGTCGGCGGAACTGTGGAGTGGTGGCGGCGGCGAAGACGGACGAGGGGGTGCTCGCGTCGGTGCCGGGAGCTGAAGGCGGGAGGCCGACGGCGCGACCTGGTCGAGGTGGAGACGCTCGTCGCGGGACCCGAGACAGAATAAAAATCTTCCTTTCCCCGAGCATCAGCAACCCCCTCCTGTTTCCCCCCGCGCTGAGATAGTGCGACAAAAGGGGGCCCCCTTCCCACGCCCTACCAGACACTGTCCGCGAGGCCCGCGGAGTTGGGGCACCATCGCCACTTCGCGCCTCATCATCAGACGGGTAGGCCCGACCCGGTCTCGGCCCCAGGCCCGCCTCATCCTTGAGGGTGTTCTTTTTCTTGGTTTTGGGTATGTGTTGTCGGCGTCGTCTGTGAAGTAGAATTGTATAAGTGTTGCCGTGTGCTTGGTAGTCGGATAGCTCTGCATTGTGTCTTCGCTTTTACATTTGCTTTTTGTGTAAAATTGCATTGTGTTTCTTTTCCTTTTACATGTGCTTTTGGTGGAATTGTATATGTGTGCTTTCCGTTCATCGCGAATAAATGTGCTTTATGTTGAACTGTTTTCCCGCTTCGCTTCGTCATTTCTTTCATTGAATCCCCATCTTGCTTCACGTAAAGGGTTGGTCCTGGGCTAAGACGCCCGATAATTAATCGAACCGTCGAGGCCGACGAATAACACCGCTCGGTTATCCCGATAGTACGGAACGGGTCGCTTAAGTGGCCCGTGTCCGAAGTCGACCTGCGGCGAGGTGCGATCGCCCGGTCTACCCTCCGTGTGGGTACTTAGGTAGGTCGAATTTGGCGAGCAACCCTATCCCACGCGGGGGCCGATTGGCTCGATCGCGGTGAGACCGAAAGGTCCACCCGTGACTGGTTCCCGGCGTTAGTCCGAGAGGGTCACGACTGGATTGTCCGTCCGGTGGGCGACGTGCCGCGATTCGAGTTACGTGGCCGTCAGCACGCCGGCGGGCGCGAATCCGCGACACTGGTGTCAGGTCGTGCGATATAAACCCATCGCCCTCCTCGCGGCACTGGTAACGGAGAACGGGAAAACGGGCTCTCCTGTCTCCGGCTAAATTTTCCGGGAATCGGTCCAGGGGTGAGAGAAGCGACCCCCGATTCCCTCCAAATTACGAGCGATTCAAATTAACGCTTTAAGAGAAGCAAGATGGCGTCTCAAGGCGAGCGGGAGCCGGGGGTATTAGAAATGGATGTAGAATGTGTAGAATCCATGGTCCAGGATGAAATACCCGTGCAGGAAATGTTAATTGTACAGGAAAACGAACTCGCCCAACTGAACCCAGAGGCCGAAATGGGTGCGGCAGCGGCCGCGGTGTATGACACCTCCCCTCCCCCTCTCCACCAAAACCTCCCGACCCCTGCCGAAACGGCTCACTCAAGCGCACCCGACATGGCCCAGCTATGCGCCATGCTGGCGGCAATGACAAACGAAATGAAAGGAATGAACGAAAAGATGGATACAAATACAAATGAAATGAAAAACGAAATGAACAAGCAAATAAACGGAATGGAAGCAAACATGAAGGAGGAAATGAAAGAACTACGGGGTGAGACACAGAACATGGGCCGATGCCTGCAGGCGGGCATGAAGGCCGTTTGCAGGGAGCTTAAAATGGCGACTCCACGTGCAGGAACGAACGAGCTGGAAGGGGGTGCAACGGCTGTCGGGCCCGCGGTGGAGGCGGGTAAGGAAAAAGTAATTCGGGAGACAAGAGACGAGGTGAAAGTAATTGCGAGGGAGAGAAAGAACAATTAATACGGAAAGCAAGGATGAGGTACGCGGAGATCGTGAAAGAGCAAGGAGTGAAAAACAGGGAAGGACGGGAGCGACTTAAAGAGAAAGCAAGGTTGACCTACATAAAGATAAGGGAAAGACGCCAGAAAGAAGCGGAGACTAATAGACCGGAGGGGACAACAGAAACTTATAAATGTATAGAGACACGGGAGACAGAAAAAAATAGAGGGAAGACTGCACGATGAAGATGGGGTAAGTGACGCACACACACACACGGAGGTAGTGGAGGACAATGGGGGTGAGCTGGCGGACCGTGCAGGGACCCGGTGCGAGCAGCGGGATAGCCTCCTCCAGGAACGAGGGGAGGGAGTATGCCCCCTTGAGGCGAGTCACGACCAGGTGAGTTCGGTCGTGCTTTGCGAGGTTGAGGGGAGGAGTGCTGCGAACGGGTGCACGGAGAGCTTGGGGGGTATAGAGGCCCCGGAGACCCTTGTGGGGACACAAATCCCCAGTGTGGTTGTCCCTGTGTGTGTGGTGCAAGGCGTGAGTGCGTCCCCGTGTGTGGAAGCGACCCCGTGTGTGAGTGGTGTGGTGGCGATGGTGCCAGAGTACGTGCTTCCCAGCACGCCGTGTGTGGATGAGGCACCGTGTGTGAGAGAGGCCGTGTGTGTGGATGAAACGGCCAGTGTGGATGAGGCACCGCGGTTGAGGTCCCCCGCGTGTGCGAGTGAGGGACGGTGTGTGGATGAAACACCGCGGTTGAGTGCCCCCGCGTGTGTGAGTGAGGCACGGTGTGTGGATGAGGCACCGCGGGTGAGTGCCCCCGCGCGTGTGAGTGAGGCACGAGTGCGTGGAGCCACGTGTGCGAGGGAGACCGTGTGTGTGAGAGAGCGGTATGTGAGGGAGATGTCGGTTGGCATGCGGGAGCACGCAGCCGCGTCTCCCGGTGTGAATGTAATGGAATGGAGTGTGAGCGTCGTAACACGCAGGTGTGCGTGTGTTGAATGGCGACGACGACGGCGGCAGGTGAAGAAAGAAAGCCGAGTAGCGGCTGTAGTTGTTTCGGGGACCGTGCCGGGTTCACCCAGCAGTGAGCACGTGGTCCGTGCTGTGCAACGCACGAGACCACCACGTGCTCGCTTGCGAGAGTGAAGCCCCGGTCCGGAAACGCCAGCGGTGGATTTGCCGATCCCGCGGACGGACAAAGTTTAGGCAGGTAAACGGATTTGGACCGGACGGGTTCTCCACGCGATCGTGTGTGTTGAGCTCCAACGGGCAAAGCACATGTGTTCGCGTGGGGAACCCCTCGAGACGTGGGGCTTGTGTTTTTTTTTTATGCGCACGGTGACGTCATGGCTGCACGTGGGGTTGGAATCCGGCAGGAGGGGTATCCCTGCCGAATGGTACCGTCCAAGGAGGGACGAGGAACACGTGCAGCTGCATGACGTCACGGGCAGGTGCAAAGAGCGCGAGTTGCCGCGCTGGTGCTGCGCATGAAAAAAAAACAAAAAACAGCAAGCCTCACTTTCGGGTGCACAGGATTCCTGGGCAAGGGGTGGAAGACCCCCTTGGCCTGGGCACAGGATGGAAACTAGTTCGGGGGAAGGGTTAGCTTAGTTAGACCGACTTCATGGGGCAGGGGTAAGTCCTCATGGAGTCCGTGGAATGGATTAGGTAGAGGGATTTAGTGAGCTTTAGGTTGGGAAATAAAATGGGATTATTTGAGGACATAGACAGACTTGTGAATGTGTAGAGGGGACGTAGCTTAGCTACGTAGTGTTAAAAGGAACGTGCTGTAGTTTAAGGGACGACGTGGGAGCACGAGTGAGTTAGGGGATGTAGTTAGAAGAATGGCAGAGTTCAGCGGTGAGTGTGTTGAAGAGTTGGTGAGTGAAGTGGAAGCATGTGCTTGTTGAGTGAGTGAGGCCAGCGGGTCTGTGTGAGTGGAGCGAATGGGGAATGCATGGTGCGATGAGTGATTGGGGGGAGGAGTGACTCCCGCCCAAGGGACCCCGGGGTCAGTATAAAGTGAGTTAGCTGGGTTAGTCAAATTGAAAAATGGAGGTCGTTTTGTTGTTGGTGGGAAAGTAGGCTCGAGACCCGTTTGGAGGGGTGCAGGAGCCCTGTTGACGGGCTTGGGAGCATGGCTGCGAAAGGTGAGTATCGCTGAGTGGGTACCCCGGGCACCAGGCTAGTCGGCCGTGGTAGGCCAAGGGCCCATGGGGGGCCGGGATAGCGTAGTGGGCACGGGTGCGCCTGCTTGGTGCGGGGGCCCGGAGCGCCATTGGCCGCGTGGGCAGTGTTGTGGGCACGGGTGACCCTCGGAAAGGGGCCCGGGAGGCCAGCCTGCCACGTGTGCGTTTCAGGGGAGGTGCCATGGGGGGCACTCCCCGGTGTTATGGAGCTGGTAGGCTCGGAGGCAGTGTAGTGCCCGGGGGTGCCATCGTCGGAGAATCGGCAGAGGGTCGTGCCTGCCAAAGGGAGCCACGTGTCCCAGCCAGGAGACCGTGTGAGGGCACGGAGAGAAAATTGGGGGGCGAGGCCCGAAATTGTGAGGACACCAACACAGGCGACGGGAATCTGGGTTGTTAGAACCAATAGTTTAAGCGAGAGGCGCTTGTTGAAAGCCCCGGGGTAGTTTAACAGTTAAATGGTTAGGGTAGATTAGGAGTGTACCCCTCCGCACCATCCATCTCCTCGCTCTCGTTGTGGGCCGCTGGACCCACTTTGGTTATAGATCGCTGAACTCTGGGGAGGCCATCCTGAGGCGTTAATTGGGCCTCGGCACAGGACGTTAGCTCTCCCTTATTCCCCTCCGGGAAGGGAACGTAGGGGTTGGGAGTAGGCGAGGTGACAGGATAGGTTAGCCGAACAAGGACGATAAAGGGGGTTAGGGGACGATTTATAGTGGGGAAGTAAAAAAAATAAATAAATAAATAAATAAGTTGGGGCCAAATTGGGGTTTGACAAATTAAGGGAGTGGGTATGTACAGTGACAGGCAAAGGCGATAGGTGGGAGGGAGACAGGTAGGTAGGTCCGAGCCCACCTTCCAAGTGGCCAGCACCACCACACTCCCTCCACCAACCTCCACTGAACGGCAAAGGCTGGCCAGCTTCATCTGCTGGCTGTGTTACTGCAAGGCCTGTGCCGGCCCACTTCATCTGCCGGCTGGCTGTTTTTCTTCAAGGCAGAGGCCGGCCCACTTCATCGGCAGCTGTTGTGTTGCTGCAAGGCCTGTGCCGGCCGGATCATCTGCAGCTGTGGTACTTCAAGGCCTGTGCCGGCCAGTTCATCTGCCGGCTGTGTTTGC
The DNA here is from genome assembly GCF_056783735.1 of Eptatretus burgeri. Classification (NCBI taxonomy): domain Eukaryota; kingdom Metazoa; phylum Chordata; class Myxini; order Myxiniformes; family Myxinidae; genus Eptatretus; species Eptatretus burgeri. The sequence continues at coordinate 23,144,037 of NC_140976.1, read as the reverse complement.
CTGCAACGGCCTTCTTCGGCGGGCTGTGTTTGCCTGCTACCTTTGCCATGCCATGCCCACTGCCCCTGTTCACCAGCCCCGTTCAATTTTTGCTTTGCCCCCCCCCCCCCTGTTCATTGCCATGTGCGCCAGGATCAAGGCAACAGTTTGCAATCTGCAAGAACTGCCCTGTTGGCAGCGACAACACGGGCCTGCAATGGCGGCCCGTGCACCGTGTTTGCATCCATCCATCCATCCGTTGTGTTCATTGCGTGTGCCACTTGAGCTGGCACGGAGACTGCGTTTGTGCAGCCCATGCACCGTTGTGGTTCACTGCGTTCAGTTCAAAAAGGAAGGCCTTGGACTGCGTGTGAGAAGCCAGCCACATTCCCTGTCACCTGCATTGTTTTGAGCCAGAGACTGCATGCGAGCAGCCTGGCTCCCTGCAAACTGCTTTCTTTTTGCAGAGTTTAGTGATCCTGGGCCATGGTTTAGTGTAAAATTTGTAAGTTAAGGTTAAGATGTACTGTAAATATGAGTGCGCCCCCGGCATGTCTGTCCTAGCGCCGGCAATTTTATTTAAGTCGTCCGTGTGAGTGAGTTTGTTTAGGTAGTTACGCAGCCCTCAGGTTATTTATTTTGGGGACACGAATACCATGAATGTCGCACTCAGGGATCCGTAGGTAAAATGTACTAGGGGAAAACTACACATGATGGCACACGAAAATTTGACGACTCGGGACGAGTCTGTAAAAAGGGGAGGGGGTAGTGTTGTGGTTGACCAAATTCGCAAACCACCATTCAGGTCCCTGAGGTGAGATATCTCGGTAAGTATATGTGTAGTTAGGCCCAAACCCGTGGTCTAGAGGGAATAAATGTCATTCATGCGTGCTGCGACTCTTCAGGATAGCCGTTTTTCTTTTACTATCTTTATTTTGGACCAACCGCCATTATTACCACCACCAACCACGTCTCAACAGCCATCACAACAACAACCACCAACCACAACGCCGCTTCACCACAACAGCAACGACCTTTACCGTCACACCTCGCAACCGTCGCATCGCCACCGATCTTGCGCCACTTGTGGGTACCGGTACTGGACTCATGCAGGGCGCGCACCGAACAGCGTGTACAAAACATCACGGACTTTCCGCAGAAAAACGGATCAAAAACGACTCACGCCCACTTTTGTTCCGTCCAATCGGTGAGCGAGGGGCGATTTGGCCCCACCTCCAGGGCGTTGGAGGGCGGTCGCTATATGCAAATTCATGGATCAAAAAGCATTCACGCCCACTTTTTCTCGGGCCAATGGGGAGCGAGGTGAAAGGTCGAAGGCAGGGGGTCAAAGGCGAAGCCATGGGGCTTATATAAGCGGCTGCGTTCGTCAGAAAGGGGGTGTGCGTTGGAAAGAGTGAGTTCGGAGTTCAAGAGAGTCGTCGGTGGAGCTGGAAGGAGGTTGCGCATTGGAACGAGCTGTGCGTTGGAACGAGTTGTCGGCGGAACTGTGGAGAGGTGGCGGCGGCGAAGACGGACGAGGGGGTGCTCGCGTCGGTGCCGGGAGCTGAAGGCGGGAGGCCGACGGCACGACCTGGTCGAGGTGGAGACGCTCGTCGCGGGACCCGAGACAGAATAAAAATCCTCCTTTCCCCGAGCATCAGCAACCCCCTCCTGTTTCCCCCCGCGCTGAGATAGTGCGACAAAAGGGGGCCCCCTTCCCACCCCCTACCAGACACACTGTCCGAGAGGCCCGCGGAGTTGGGGCACCATCGCCACTTCGCGCCTCATCATCAGACGGGTAGGCCCGACCCGGTCTCGGCCCCAGGCCCGCCTCATCCTTGAGGGTGTTCTTTTTCTTGGTTTTGGGTATGTGTTGTCGGCGCCGTCTGTGAAGTAGAATTGTATAAGTGTTGCCATGTGCTCGGTAGTCGGATAGCTCTGCATTGTGTCTTCGCTTTTACATTTGCTTTTTGTGTAAAATTGCATTGTGTTTCTTTTCCTTTTACATGTGCTTTTGGTGGAATTGTATATGTGTGCTTTCCGTTCATCGCGAATAAATGTGCTTTATGTTGAACTGTTTTCCCGCTTCGCTTCGTCATTTCTTTCATTGAATCCCCATCTTGCTTCACGTAAAGGGTTGGTCCTGGGCTAAGACGCCCGATAATTAATCGAACCGTCGAGGCCGACGAATAACACCGCTCGGTTATCCCGATAGTACGGAACGGGTCGCTTAAGTGGCCCGTGTCCGAAGTCGACCTGCGGCGAGGTGCGATCGCCCGGTCTACCCTCCGTGTGGGTACTTAGGTAGGTC
>NC_140976.1:23021747-23136747 GCF_056783735.1 Eptatretus burgeri | reverse complement strand
GAGCATGGTGTTGCGCTCAATGAAGTTACACTTTCTACACATTCCTTCATCTTTTCTTCACGAAATATAATCGTCCGAGCAGGAGAAGAAAAAAAAATTAATCTTAACGCTTTGCTTAAATATATACACTTGGTGATAAAAAACACTAGTTTGTTAAAATTTTCAGGTTTCCCTCCAAATTTCGATACTTATTCAGTTCACGAGGTCCCAAGTCAGATGTAATGTTTCGATGATATACTTTAATTCATCTGTGAGAGTAGACGATGTTTCCAAATCAAGGCATGTTTAAATCGGCCCAACAAACTGGTGAATTTAGACCCCAGCAAGCTGGCAGAGGGCTGACCAAGGATGATGCCTTCTCGAGGATAATTAAATAAGGCCGTTAATTATATCTTCACAATGGGGAGTTTTAATTAACCCGAACATCGAATTTTCACTCGTGCATTTCCTTGGAGTTCCCTTAGTTTGAAAGTAAAGTTTCAGGTTGCTCGGTTTCATGGTTTTGGAGTTATGAAGGACACACACACACACACACACACACACACACACACACACACACACACACACACACACACACACACACACACACACACACACACACACACACACACACATTGCCTTTTATTGGTATAGAGATATATTAAAATATCAACACGCATTTAACGTTTCAAAAAGGTAGATTATTTTCCAGGTATTTTATTCCAGAAACCTAACAGCAAGGGGTCAAACTTAACCTCAAACTGCCGTTTTGACACAGTGCCAACAGGTTAGAACGGCGCTGCATCTTGGAGCATACCTTCAGAGGATGACTTTTAAGTTGGTATGCATTTAGGTTACAGGATGTGAAAGATCCTTGAAGGTGTTTTTTTAATTTAAAGGTAGACAATTGTGTGCCAACATCCTGGTCAGATATCCTTGTCTGTTTTAAAATTACCATTACCTGTGCTCGGTTTTGAGTGCTAGGGTGTGGATATGTCTCAGGTGTGATGGGCCAAGTGGCCTCCTCTTGTGTCAAAGTCGCCTCGTACAACAATTTTATCGACAAAAACAAAGCTACAGTTCTTCATTTTTGAAGAATAACTTTGCCGTATTCTGTGAAAATGTTAGCACTGTTTAATGAGTACCATAAAATCATAAATTCCCGACGCAGTTATAAACTGTCATCCCAATGTTTCACAGGCAGGGTGATTCATCAATGTGTGGTGCCGTCCCTCGGATGGGCGTTAAACGAGTGTCCTGCTGTCTGCCGGCATTAGTCTGTGGACGTTTAATATCCCATGGTGTACCTCACCAAGAGTAGGCGAGCTATTGCCAGCACCATGTTCAAATTACAAATTCCTGTCCTTTAAACCTTAGTCGAACGTCAGGCCTGGCCAGCCGGTTAGTGAGAGACTTGGGCCAAAACTTCCCTTGCCAAAGCCCACAGGAATGGAGGAATAATTGTGGCTGTTATCGGAGTAGAAGAAGAATAATCGTCGATGACAGAATACTTGTTACCTCCACCACGAAGGTGTACCGAGGTTATGTTTTCACCCCTATCTGTCTATCTGTTTGGCTGTCTGTCTGTGAGCAGGATATCTCGGAAGGTTATGGATGGATTTGGAAGAAATTTGTTGAACAGGTTGTGTGTGTGTGTGTGTGTGTGTGTGTGTGTGTGTGTGTGTGTGTGTGTGTGTGTGTGTGTGTGTGTGTGTGTGTGTGTGTGTGTGTGTGTGTGTGTGTGTGTGTGTGACAAGGACGAATTGATTCGATTTTGGTGAAAATCCTGATCCAGATCCGGATACTATGATTATTTGAAGTGATTCTTTACCATTGAGTGAGAGGGCTAAAATGATATATAACATGATGTTTCAAAAAGTTGTGGACGAGTCATGACAAAACTAGGTGGATGAGTTGGGTAGGTGACAAGAACAAGCCAATTAGATTTTTGGATAAAGTCCGGATAAAGATCTGGCCTATCAGTGGGTACAACATGTAAACTGCTCAGCCTTGCGGAGGTATGCTCTCCACCAAGTGCCATTCTCGTTTGTCACTTAAATTTGTCTTCAATGATCTCTGTCTTTTGTGTATCTGAAACAAATGGATTTGTTTGGGCTTTCCACTCAGAGAACACTTTAAAATGAGATTGAACACTTTTCATTCCAGGAAAGCAATAAGGCTGCAAGTACAACGACATGCAAATTACTGACATTTATCTACCATTGTTGGAAAGCTTGCACTTTAGCTTGGAATTTTCTCTGTTTGATAATCCTGGCAGAGATGTTTCTGTGACTGGTTAATGTACGGCTGAATGCATTGGGCAGACAATAATTCGATACTTCTAGTCGTGTTTGAGTGTGCCAGAGACGCAACACAAAACACAGACATTTCCTATACAAGGACGTGCCACCTTGCAAGTCACGAGGCCTCAATGCCTATTTTGTATACCGGCTCCATGCACTTCATAGTCCACTCCGGTTGATAAAGTTTTGCATTTGTCAAGTTATTTTGAGATCTTAGTAGCAGATGTAAGTCGGACGTTCTGCAAAATTTAATCGAAAAATATTTGCAAGCGTGACATCTGCAATGCAATTTGTCAAGATGGCCAAATCGTCAACATTTGTGAGATTCAACAGGTGGTTTCAGAGGCAAACATAGGTGGGGGGCAAGTAGAGACCGATCATCCTTTTTGACGAACTTCAGTGCAGGTCCGACGGTAGATAAAGTAAAAAGTTTGTACTGTGAATGCATGCATGTGAGATTTTCTCCAAGCTGCATAAATTTGTGTGACATTAATTGACTGCTTGGCCTTGGTGTGGACGGTTAAAAAACGTGTTTAGTGCACAAGTGGAAGGGGCTAATTGGGCTTGCCTGCTGGAGGCCAATTCACTCATCCTCATTGTTGAACATCCACGCATGGTTTCTTTTGTATTTGTGTGTTTTCTTTCTAGGTTTATGATCAAGTGTTTGTGTATCCATTGCAGTTTAGTGGTTTAGTGCTTGCGTTTCCATTGTCGTTAAGGTAGCTGAATGTCCATGAGCCCCGTACAGCACGGTGCTTCAGTCTGTGTATTCACTGTGTGTAATGAACACCACTGTTCGTCATTTTCAACTTTTGCAATAGGTAGGATTACCCTTTAGAATTACCTTCTTAAACCCTTTAGAATTACCCTTTAGAACCGTTTGGAATTAAACACGGTGTATTAGAAAGTTTCTTCTTATTTTTTTTATGGATGGATGGATGGATGGATGGAAGGAAGGCCAAAGCCGAATATTGAAGTGGTTTCACCGCTTAAAAATTAAGTAAAAGTTACCGCAAATCAACTCAAACCCACGGGAAAATTGTAGTTTTTTTGACCCCCCGCCCCAATTTTTTTTAAATCTGGGTGGTTTATCAGCAACAGACCTTTGTCTCGATCACTCCCAAAAAAATTATTCCTTTCCTGTTAACAAATATATAAGAACCAATTTTTGAGCTCTTTCAACCAGTGCAAGAATAAAAGGCTTCCTTTCCCCCAATTTTTTTATATCATGGTATTTTTTTACCACGCTGTTCCGCTAGTATTTTTTGATATCCATGGTGATGGAGAGCTATACAATTGACTGTGAAATCTCCACAATAAAAACTGTTTATGGGTAATGTAACAATGACACATTTAAAGGATAATTGCTTTGCTTCACAAACATATGCATGTTGGATGTCTCTGACTTGATCACCACTTTTAAGACTCAGTCAAATAACTACACCAGACTAGTTTTAATCAATGAAATGTCTACATTTTCCAACTGCAGTTAACATAAATCGTGCATGTTGACCGTAATGACTCCTTAATTCTTGGAATTCATCGGCCATCCATTATGGAATATCATTGTTTAATTAGTCATTGTGCATCTGTCGATAACCGGTATTTACTTGTATTTTGAAATTAACTCTTTGCTTTGGTATCACAGTTGTTTTTGTTTGATCATTAAATACATTTTGCTCTTTTGATAACTTTTTATGCCTGTGTTTATTGGCTCCTTACCACTATTGCTGTTCAAAACCATTTTTTTCTCTCTCGTTATCACTTACTTTTGTACGCCGAGTCAATTGAATAATCATTGCTGCTTAATTTCATTTTCATTATCCTTGACTTGTATCAAACCGGGCTGGCAGGATAGATTTGAGGTGTGCACACTTGCCTTTGAGCTGTCTCGCCTGCGTTCAAATCTCGACTCGAGTAGCGACAGTCATCCTCGTGTTTTGCAGGCAGGGAAACACAGGAATCAATGGTGTGTTGTCCGGAGGAAGGATGTTAAGCTGGAGGAATTGTTACTGAATGTTAAATATCCATCCCAGTGTCTTTTTGTGAGGGGGGGGGAGTGAGTTATCGCTGGACGTCTGACAAAATTACAAATTATTGCTCCTTCAATCAAATACCCTGCATGAGAGTGGTGACCCATCCCAGATTGGTTTTAGTCTCGAAACATTTTTCGATAAGTCGTGATCCGTGATACGTTCAGTGAAGAGTATGGTGATTTAATTGTTATAACGAGCCGATATAGCCGTAAAGGACAGGCGGTAAGATGGGGGCATTTGATAGGATGAGATATAATGAACAACAACAACAATCGTGAATATCAACAAACTACACTATGCATAAAATAATTAATTTTTTTCAACAACATCCTTTATTTATAGTTACTGCACCTGCATTCGATTGTAAGTATTTACAATACATTTTTATGTTTTTCAAATATCATTGCTAACTTTTCAACTCTCCTTTGCATTCTATAGTTACGAATCGTATCCACCTATTTGCCGACATCAACATCATAACTGTTTATCTTTCTACAATGTATCACATAATTCGACGACAGTCTGTGGACCGTGTATGTGTAATGAGATGGAATCGTCATCGAAAAAGTCATCTTTTCGTTCAAATTAAAGTTAAAAAATATTTGTTTAATTTTTCTTCCTTGGTGGTCATTCTACAGTATGCACAATGGTCTTGAGAATGTTCACATATCTATTTGTAGTTAAGCATTTTCTAGAATTATTTTGAACAGTTAGCTGCAATAAAATGGATGTTACCTGCAATAATATTGAACATTTATCTGCAATAAAATATTGCAGAGCACATTTTCTTTAGCGAAGATGATATGTTCGCTTTTTGCACCTGTTTGAAATGTTTGGAACACATTTTTCAATCGTTTTTGAAAATTTTTAAATAAGAGTAGGCCTTTAAGCAACTGTAATAGCCAAATAAACCACTTCATATTGATTAAGTAAATGTGATCAGGCGAAGTCTACCTCTTCGGTGTCTTTGGGAGAGCGCGCGGACTTTTCTTTTCAGATTTCTTCACACGTGCAGATTTTCTCAACCCCATGTGAGCTTCCTCAAATGTTAAGTACAGTGTACCCTTCTGGATTTGTCTTGGCGAACTGTTGTCGTTTGTTCCTTGTACTGATAATCGTATTGTGAATTCATATCTTTGTCATCATTTACCGACTTGATTCTGTTGTATCGATTTTAGGTTTGTGTTTGTCTCAGCCTTAGCTAGGCCATTTGCTCATAAGTCTTCGGCATTAAACGTTATTTCCTTCCTTCTATTTTTCTTTCTCTCCTTTGCTCTCCTCTCTCCTGCTCATCCTTTGGCATCCTTCTCCCATTCACAACGCAAATCTTAAAAAAAATAAAATTATGAATAAATAAAATGTAACTGCCTCTCACAAATGTCCATCAACTTATTCACTCGCTCCTTCTTTCCCCTTATCCCACCACCTCTCCCCCCCCCCACCCATTCGCTCATTCGTTATCATCCATCTCCCTTTTACAACTCAAAACTTATTTTAAATGGCAGCTAAAAATGTTTCATCTCCCTTTATTATTTGTCCCGAATCCCTTTCTTACATAATGATTCTTTTTCCTCCATCCCCTTCTGTTTCTTTCCTCGATCCCTCACACACCTGTGCCCCATGTCCTGTCATGCTCACACAATGCTGTTTTCTGTGCTTTTAACAATTCTTACATCCGCTATACTCATGACATCAGTCCTTGTTTTGCTGAACTTGTGCTCCAGGAAGGAAACCTGGTTTGCAGCATGTGGACTCATGACCGTTAAGCCCTCAATGCCTTCATCTGTCACATCATGGCCAGCCACCTCACCTGCATCATGCCCCACCCCTCCCCCCCCCACACATTTTATCTCCATCCCATGCTCCCATTGCATCGCCCCCTCCCTCCAACTCTTATTCCTTCACTTTTTGAAACAGTCTCAGCTCTAACATTACGGAGCTGTCTTTACAGGTTCCCTCTAATTCTCTGAACATTGTGTTTAACAGAACCTTCCCTGTTTCCATGGCTATTCTGTCTTCTACTTCAACAGGTCTGACTCATCACACTCATACTCTGCTTCAATATCTCTGGCTGCACATTTCTCTACACAACGAGTTAATGTTTGTGTGGTGTGCGTCCCCCTAATGATAATGACTCTAAATATACATATATTTCTGCTAACTTGAATTGCCTTGTATCTTGTATCTATCAATCCCAACTTTCCGTTCCTCATTTGAGATGATTTCAACTGCCACTATCCCTGGTGGCTGGTTGGCACTTCAACAACTATAATGGCACTCGGTAGAGCACACAGTCTCACTTTGCGCACTCATTCTGAACAAAAATACCATCGTTAACTGAACATGCTACTGTTATGGCCCATATACCCCAATCATCCATGTCACATACATTGTCATTTTCTGTAGCTTTATTTATTATTGATTGATTATCAGGATATTTTACAACCACTCTTGTGCACATTAAAGCTAAGTTGCGTAAATGAAGATGAATATGAATTTGTTTCAAACTATATTCCCCACGGCTAGTCGATCATGTATGAAGTTTCACATCGATTTGTTAAGCGGTTCTGGAGAAGATTTTTTTAATTATATTTTTATTTTCGATCCAATATGATTGCCAGATCATGTGACCAATGACGTCATAAATTTTTATTCTTCACTCACATCATATCGTACATCAGATATATGAAGTTTCAGATTTTTCATCCAAGGATTTAGATTCAACCAATTATGGCTGCAATATCACTTCACCGATGACGTCATCGTTATCACCCCATATGCCCTAAGGGGAGTTGATGACGTATGCCAAGTTTCAATTTTTTTCGTTGGGCAGTTTCTGAGAAGTTGTCCAATATTTTTTCCTTTAATCCAATATGGCCATCATACCATGTGACAGATGATGTCAGAGTTATCAATAAAATATTCTCCATGGTGAGTCCCTCCAATATTTAAAGTTTTGCATTGATCGGACAAGCGGTTGCAGAGAGAAAAAATATTAAAGCAAAAATATATAGACGTAGGCGCACACAGACAAACGGACAGACAGGGGGCGTTACAATAGTTTTTGCAACCCCTTTGGGTCTGTAAAAAAACACAACTGTCCAACCTAGATCTTTACAACCGCAACATCCTCCCTCCTGGAAATGCTAATGACTAACTTTCTATTCAACTTCTCCAATTCCTTCTCACTCACCGTCCCCTCCCTCCCTCGCTACCCTCCTCAGACCATGATTTTTTTGTTGAAGTACAAACCTTGCTGTTGTGAAGGAGCTACCATGGCACAGCAAAGTATGACATTTGCCCATTGTTCTTTAATCTTACAGTGCTGTTCTTACTTCCCTTCTTATTTTCAGCCTGTCCTTCACCTTATAATGTCGACCATCTACTTGGCAGATAGCCATCATCACTCCCATACACTGGGTTGTTGACCTAAACTGCACCACCACAATTTTATGCAAAGTCATGGAATTGATAGTTTCAGTTGACATTTAAAATTTTTTAATCTTCTTCTATTGCCGAATTTCTGACCATCAGTTTGGATTCCGTTCTGATCACTTAACTTTGGTGTTGCTGCTGGTTCTCTTGCAACAATGGATGGAGGCCCTGAATCTTTAAAAAAAAAAGGAAGACGTCTGAATTGTTTCTCTGGATATACATAACTGGGGCATTTGACATTGCATCCTGGTCTTCCTGCCAAGCTTTCTGCATGTAGCATCCAAAGCCACTCTCATTCGTCACTTGATGGCTTCCTCTACTCATTTGCATTCAGTGTGTGACCCTCATTGGAATCCTGCCAACTTTCAAAGTAGGGGCTTGAGTTTGCCAGGGCAGCGTTTTTGGCCTGGCCTTGTTCCTAATATACTTTAAAACGACCTCTATGTCAAGTCAGGTCAGGTATGGGAGCATGTGCCAGAACAGCACGTCGCTGCGTCCACTTTCCGCCGGTACTCCAGGGGCCTCCGTCTGGCCATCCCCCAGGCAGATGCCAGGCCCATCCCCATCTCCTTGAGATGATGGTCAACCTGTTGCAACCATGAGGAACGTGGTCGACCCACTGGCCTCCTCCACTCATGAGACTCCCTCGCTGAGAGAATCTGGTGAGCAGGATCAGAGTCAGGAAAACGAGCCACTTGTCCATACAGCCGCAACTGACGCTCACGGACTATGCAGGTAACAAATCTCATCCGAGTCTCTCTCAGCAACCGCTCGTTGGACACAAAATCCGACCAGCGATAGCCAAGGATTCTCCGAAGAGACCTGGTACCAAAGGAATTAAGTCTCCGTCTCAGATCCTTGGTCAGAGTCCAAGTCTCGCACCCATAGAGCAAGACTGGAAGTACCAAGGACCTGAAGACTCGGACTTTCGTCCTCCCGCACAGGTACCGGCAGTGCCACACCCCATGATCCAGTGAATCCATGACTCCCCAGGCCCGACCCAGACGTCTATTGACCTCTGACTCGCAGCCAGCAGAGACATGAATATCACTGCCAAGGTAAGTGAATCTCTCCACGACCTCAACATCCTCACCACAAACAGACACAGACAGGACAGCAGCATCCAAGATGTCACCGAAAGCCTGGATCTTAGTTTTGACCCAAGAAACCCGTAATCCCAACGGCTCCGACTCCTCATTCAGCACCTCGAGGGCCCCCAAGAGGATGTCTAAAGTCTACGCAAAGATGACTGCATCATCTGCAACGTCAAGGTCCGAGATCTTGACATTCCCAAATGACGCACCGCAACTTGATCTCTCCGACATCCTCCCTAGAATCCAGTCCATACAAGTGCTGAAAAGTGTGGGGGCAAGTACACATCCCTGACGAACTCCAGTAACAACTGGAAATAAGTCAGAGATGGTACCACCACACTTCACAGCACTCTCAGTACCAGAGTAGAGTTCAGACATCAGATCGATCAGTTTTGGTGGCACCCCACGAAGACCAAGAATCCTCCAGAGGACATCCCGATTCACTGAATCGAACGCTTTACAGAGATCAACATAGGCTGCAAGCAGCCCCTGCCGAAACTCTCGCCTGCGTTCGGTGAAGACACGAAGTGCAAGGATACGGTCAATCGTTGACCTCTTTGGTGTAAAGCCTGACTGCTCTGGACGCTGGTGCTCAAGCAGATGGTGGCGAACCCTATCGAGAATTATCCGAGCAAAGACCTTGCCCGGCACTGAGAGCAGCGTCACCCCTCGGTAGTTGTTGCAGTCTTGGCGATCACCCTTCCCTTTCCAGAGAGGGACAACAAGGCCCCTCTTCCAGTCAGTTGGGATGATGCCTGTGTTCCAGGCAGAGCACAAAACTGCATGCAACGACACGAGTGCAGCATTTCCACCAGCCTTGAGAAGTTCAGCATGGATGCCACAGATCCCTGGAGCTTTGCCCCGTTTCAACTGGTTCACCGCAGCCCGTGTTTCCACAAGCGATGGTGGACCACAGTTGATTCGAGGGTCAGCAACAGGGATTGTAACACCCTTGACGTCCAACTCGACAGTTGGGGGATCAGCCTGGTACAACCGCTCAAAGTAACCGGCCCAGCGGGCCTTCACTTCAGACTCCTCTGTCAAGAGCCTACCACTCTCTGCTCGAACTGTAGTGCTCCGAGGGATGGGCTTGGATGAACGTAATGCGCGAATTCCCCTGTAAGCGGGACGAGAATCACCTGTCCACAGGTGATGCTCTACCCCCTCACAGATTCCTCGCACATAGGCCTCCTTGTCCACCCTCAGTGCACGTACAGTTTTACGCCTCAGCTCCCTGAACAGCTCAGCTCTGCCATTCAGCCTGGCCCTGCGACTCTGCTCTATGGTATCCAGTGTCCCTTGAGAGACAAAATTCTTCTTTGCCCTGCGGTGAGCTCCAAGGCATCCACCGGCAACATCAAGGACGGTGGTCTTGAAGGCGCTCCACAACTCTTCAGGACCCCCCAAAGCACCCAGACCCCCCAAGTGTCCACTCAGCCTGTTCGCAGACTCCTCATCTACTCTCTCATCCCTGAGCTTGGCAACATCCAGCCTCGGCTGGGATGGTACCATTCTCCAGGATTTAAGGTGCAGCTTTAGAGTTGCTACAACAAGCCTGTGGTCAGTATTGAGGAACTGAGCACTCCGGTAGACCCTGCAGTTCTGGATCATCCTCCAACGACCGTCAATGAGGACATGGTCAATCTCCTTTGCCACACCGCCAGCGTTGGAATACCAAGTCCAGCGATGAGCTTGTTGGCGCTGAAACCATGAACCAGCCACCCTAAGTCCATGACTTCTTGCAAAGTCAAGGAACTTAGTGCTATTCTGGTTCATAGTTCCTGACCCATGGGGACCAACACACACCTCATAACCGTCCCTATCAGTTCCAGTCGATGCATTGAAATCCCCCAAGACTAGAAGTGTATCTCGTCTGGGGCACTGATCAACCACAGACTCGAGTGTGGCGTAGAATGCATCCTTCACGGTGAGATCACTCGCCTCAGTCTGAGCATAAACAGAGACCAGGGAAATGACACCTAAGGAGTGACGAATCCTTCATCTCATAATACGCTCGTTGACCGGTGTTACCTCAATTATCATTGGGGTCAGCTTATTGGACACAGCTACAGCAAGTCCTTGGGTATGGTAACCATCAGAGCGACCAGACCAATAGTAGGTGTAACCACCCACCATTATCTCGCCGCAATCCGGTCTCCGAACCTCAGAGAGAGCTGCAATCCCGATGTCCAAACGCTTGAGCTCAGATGATAACAGAGACAGGTGATCATCCTCTCTTAGGGATAGGACATTCCAGGCACCCACCCGAATGGACCGCCTCAGGTTAACCCAAGGAGACCGCCGTCTGGTGGACGACACCTCAGCACCACTCCGACACACTCTCCTGCAATCTGACCCAGGGATGTTACCCCGTGGTTTCCCTCCTATCAAAGATTGGGGGTCCCGAAGGCTTTGCCCCAATCCCGTCATCCGGTGAGCTGCCCTGCGAAGGGAAGCTGCACAGGAGGTACTCCCACGGAGTGGGTTTTCAGATTTTTTTGCGTTTTTGCGTTTTGCGGAATGAAGGGTTTTACGGTGGCCGGAGTGCAAATCCTGCCACCAACCTCCTAATAAGAAGTGACCCAACTGCAGGAGGACGTCTGCAGACACAGTTGGGCACTAGATATGGATGGCCGTTGGCTCACAAGGAGCTCCTCCGCCCTTTGACAGGTTTTGTTTTTAATCCTGCTGGGTGTCCATATCCAAACACCCTCCTCACCAGAAAACCTGGTGGGGGAGACGGTTTAGTCGCCGACAACCCGACCATGGAACAGGTTAGTACAGGTTTACATGGTACCTGTAGCAGGTCACAGATTGAACCTGACCTGACCTCTATGATGCCTTGGAAAACCCTTTGTTCCAGCTTCTTTGTAGGTGACTCCAGTTTTTGTCATGTTGTGCCCGTTCCAGTAACAGGACGGCAGCAACTGCTTTCCACTTTTGGTCTGAAAAGAATCAGATGCTGGTCTGAGAAAATAGAATGTCATTCAGTCTGGGCAGATTTCGTACTCTCACCCTGTCTCTCTTGAAGGATCATCTCAAACCCACATGTTTATTTCCCCAATCAACAAATGGAAAAGATAGTCTCTTGATTTTTCTGGACCTCATTATCAGACATAGCCTCTCATGGGAAACCATGTATCCAAGCTGGCCTCCTAGGATAGTGGCAGACTTTGTATCCTCTGTCGTGACAAATCCTTCCCTGGTAATTTGAAACTTCTCACAACCTCGAAGATGATTGTCCTTATCTCAGTGGAATACTGCTCTTCCTTGTCGGCGAATCGGCCAGTTCCTATGTTTTTTTTTTCTCACCAGTTACTCTTGGATGCTGTGGAATCCAGAGTTCACAACATAACTAACATCTCCCACAAAGAAACTGAAGTTTTTTTTATCTGCTGCTTTCCCATCACATCTGTTGTTTTTTTTTATTGCCTTTTTACCGTGAACCTCGGTTCCTGATCTCTCTGCTTTTTCAACCTTGCGACCCTCTCCAGTTCCTCAAAGATACACATGTTTTTCCAGTAACCGCCTCCTTGTTAAACTTCCAAAATACACACTTACTGCTCACCTCCATTCATTTGTTCCTCTTTATCTCTTCCTCATGGAACTGCATTATAGAAGCAGTGCAATCCCATCTTTGCCCGAAGGTCCTTCAATAGGATGGTGCATCACCATATCACGTCATCCTCCATCTCTAACTGTAGCCTTTTCAACCCTCATTAACCCCCCACCCCCCTTTCAAACTCTCACTGATTAACTATGTTCCTTCTTTCTCATGCTCGATCACATAAGCTCATCGGACAAAGGTCCAGGTGAGCTAAAAACCAATGGTTAATCGGTTATCATTGGTTAATAATGTTACACTGCTGATCAAATGGACGATTGTGGAATGCAAGGCTATAGAAGGAAGAAGAGGCCATGCCGCTCATCATGTCTGCGCTACACCAGCACAGATATCATCACCCATCCCCACACAAGCTATATCCGATACCTAAAAGTCCTGCCGATATCCCTGTACCATTCTCTCCTCAATGCTTCTACAGCTACATAATTCCAATTGCTAAAGAACAGAAGGGTGGAGGGGGCTGTATAATTGTGTCCACCACCTTTCCAGGGAGACCATTCCATGCATTCACCACTCTCTGAGTGAAAGACCCTTGCCTTACAGTACCATCTTAAATATCCCCCTCCTTACTCTCAGGCTGCCTTCTGGTCCGATCACTGTCAATTCTGCTGAATAACTATTTTACTACACTTTAGATGATGTCGATACCCTTCATTGTCCCACACATCTCAATTAAATCCGCTCGTAATCACCTCCTCTCTCATGTACAAAGTCATGTCTAACTTTGGGGTCAAAGCTTTTGTCCAAAGCTTGAATTCCATGCAAGACTTGCTAAGTGATGTAAGATGCAGGTCTGTAAGAAGTGGCTTTTTTTTTTCATTGGCACGATAAGATAATTTCCGGTTCAAAATTGTAAGTGAACCTAATAAAATTGTTTTTTTTCCTCTTGTGAGTTCTGTGAATGTAATTGTCACCAAGCGTGATAAATTAACTTGTATAAGTGATTAATAATAATAATCATCATTACCTTCGCATTCTGCGAAAGGTAATGTTTTGGTCGGCGTGTATTTATTTATTTATTTATTTATTTGTAATCTTGTGATTCGTATAACTCAAAAAGTATTCAACCGAATTGCATGAAATTTGGTGGGATGATTGGTTATTAGCCAGGAAGCATTCAATTAGATTTTGGGATCGTTCGGGTCAAAGGTCAAGGTCAAGGTCACGAAAAGGTCAAAATCGTCTTTTTACGATAACACGGTCAATTTTTATTCAATTTGCATGCAACTAACGCCAAAATGTTCAGAATTCAACGCCCCATCTTGTGATATGCAATATGACACAATGACGCCCATACTCTTGTTACCGGTTAGGGGTCAAAGGTCAGGGGGGTCATGACCTTGAAAAATATGCGGTTTTTGTCATAACGCGGTAAATTCTTGTCCGCTTTCCATGAACTCAGCACCAAAATGTTCAGAATTTAATGCCCAATCTTATGACACAATGACGTCATAACACATGTCACCGGTTGGGGTAAAATGTCGGGGGGGGGGTCACGCCCTTGAAAAATATGCGGTTTTCGGCACAACTCAGTCAATTCTTATTCGATTTGCATGAAACCAGCATCAAACGAGATTACCTTCTCTTGTTGAAACGTTGTATTCACCGAGCTTGCGAGTGAAGACTCGCTAAAACGACGTGAGTTGATTGTTGTTTAGTCCGTAGCCCCCGAAAGTCGGGGGGGTCATGACATTATAGATATGTGGTTTGTGTCATAAGACCATTCATATGAAACCAGTTCCCCACACTCATACCAAGAACAAAAAAAGTAGTGGCGGCGAAGGTATTCGCTCTATGAGTGCCCGTGCTAGTTTCTTATGCCGTGGACGTGTTCACTGCTCCTCAGGGTGCGAGAGGTTTTTATTGGGTTTTTTTTTGTAAACCTCATTTCACCACTCAGAATTAAACATTTCACAGAAAGCTCAGTGGACTTCACCTCGGTATTACACAGTCGTAATATTACATGGTGAACTTAGGAGGTTGGAGGCAGGATTTATTTTTTTTTATTTACTTACTTTTTATAAGGAGGTTGGTGGTAGGATTTGCACTCCGGCCGCCGTAAAACCCTTCACTCTGCAAATCACAAGAAAAACGCAAAGAAAATTGAAAACCCACTCCGTGGGAGTAACTCATGTGCAGCTGCCCTTCGCAGGGGATTTCACCGGATGACAGGATTGAGGAAAAGCCTTCGGGGCCCCCACTCTTTGATGATAGGAGGAAAACGACAGGGTAACCTTCCCGGGTTGGATGGTGGTGGTGTGTGTTGGAGTGGTACTGAGGTGTCGTCCACCAGACGGCGGTCTCCTTGGGTTAACCTGAGGCGGTCCCTTCGGGTGGGTGCCTGGAATGTCCTCTCCCCAAGAGATGATGAACACCTGTCTCTGTTATCATCTGAGCTCAAGTGTTTGAACATCAGTATTGCAGCACTCTCTGAGGTTCGGAGACCGGTTAGTGGCGAGATCATGGTGGGGGGTTACACCTAATATTGGTCTGGTCGCTCTGATGGTTACCATGCCCAAGGAGTTGCTGTAGCTGTGTCCAATAAGCTGACTCCAATGATAATCGAGGTAACTCCGGTCAACGAGCGTATCATGAGACGAAGGATTCGTCACTCCTTGGGTGTCATTTCCCTGGTCTCTGGATATTCTCCGACTGAGGCGAGTGATCCCACCGTGAAGGACGCATTCTATGCCACGCTCGAGTCTGGGGTTGATCAGTGCGCCAGGTGAGATACTCTTCTAGTCTTGGGTGATTTCAATGCATCGACTGGAACTGATTGGGATGGTGATGAGACGTGTGTTGGTCCCCATGGGTCTGAAACTGTGAACCAGAATAGCACTAAGTTCCTTGACTTTGCAAGAAGTCATGGACTTAGGGTGGTTGGTTCATGGTTTCAGCACTCACAGATTCATCACTGGACTTGGTATTCCAATGCTGGTGGTGTGGCAAAGGATATTGACCATGTGCTCGTTGATTGTTACTGGAGGATGATCCAGAGCTGCAGGGTCTACCGGAGTGCTCATTTCCTCAATACTGACCACAGGCTTGTGGGAGCAACTCTGAAGTTGCAGTTTAAATCGGGAGAATGGTCCCATCCCAGCCCAGGCTGGATGTTGGCAAGCTCAAGGATGAGAGGTTAGCTGAGGAGTTTGCGAACAGGCTGAGTAGGGATTTGGGGAGTCTGGGTGCTTTGGGGAATCCTGAAGAGTTGTGGAGTGCTTTCAAGACCACCATCCTGGATGTTGCCAGTGGATGTCTTGGAACTCACCAGAGGACAAAGAAGAATTTTGTCTCTCAAAGGACACTGGATACCATTGACCAGAGTCACGGGGCCAGACTTAATGGCAGAGCTGAGTTGTTCAGGGAGTTGAGGCATAAAACTGTACATGCGCTGAGAGTGAACAAGTAGGCGTATGTGTGAGGAATCTGTGAGGAGGTAGAGCATCACCTGTGGTCAAGTTATTCTCATCATGCTTCCAGGGGAATTTGCGCATTGCATTCCTCCAAGCCCATCCCCAGGTGTGCTGCAGTTAGAGCGGAGGGTGGTGGGCTCTTGACAGAGGAGTCCGAAATGAAGGCCTGTTGGGCAAGTTACTTTGAGCGGCTGTACCAGGCTGATCCACCAGCTGTTGAGTTGGATGTCAGGGGTGTTACTATCCCCATTGCTGACCCTCCAATCAACTCTGATCAACCTTCATTTGTGGACACGCAGGCTGCGATGGACCGGTTGAAATGGGGTAAAGCCCCTGGGATCTGTGGCATCCATGGTGAACTTCTCAAGGCTGGTGGAAATGCTGTACTCATGTCGTTGCATGCAGTTTTGTGCTCTGCCTGGAACACAGGCATCATTCCAACTAACTGGAAGAGGGGCCTTGTTGTCCCACTCTGGAAATGGAAGGGTGATTGCCAAGACTGCAACAACTACCGAGGAGTGATGCTGCTCTCAGTGCTGGGCAATGTCTTTGCTTGGATAATTTTTGATAGGGTTCACCACCATCTGCTTGAGCACCAACGACGGGGGGGGGGGGGGGCTTCACACCAAAGAGGTCAACAATTGACTGTATTCCTGCCCTTCGGTTCCTCACTGAATACAGATGGGAGCTTTGGAGGGAATGCTGGCGGCCTATGTTGATCTCTGCAATGCGTTTGATTCAGTGAATTGGGATGCTCTCTGAAGGATTGTTGGTCTTCGTGGGGTGCCACCAAAACTGATCCATCTGATGTCTGAGCTATACTATGGGACTGAGAGCGCTGTGAGATGTGGTGATACCATCTCCGACTTATTTCCAGCTGTTAATGGAGTTCGTCAGGGGTGTGTACTGGCCCCACACTTTTCAGCGCTTGTATGGACTGGATTCTGGGAAGGATGTCGGAGAGGTCAAGCTGCGGTGCATCATTTGGGAATGTCAAGATCGCTGACCATGATTTTGCAGACGATGCAGTCATCTTTGCAGAGACTCTAGATCTCCTTTCGGGGGCCCTCGAAGTGCTGAATGAGAAGTCAGACCACTGAGATTTTGGGTTTCCTTGGTCAAAACTAAAATCCAGGCTTTCAATGATCTTGGGTGCTGCTATCTTGTCAGTACCTGTTTGTGGTGAGGATGTTGAGGTCATCTAGAGATTCACTTACCTTGGCAGTGATATTCATGTCTCTGCTGTCTGTGAGCCATAGGTCAATAGACGTCTGTTTTGGGCCTGTGGAATCATGGATTCACTAGATCATGGGGTGTGGCGCTGTCGGTATATATGCAGGAGTACGAAAATCGAAGTCTTCATGAACGGTTGCTGAGAGAGACTCAAATGAGATTTGTCACCTGCCTAGTCTGTGAGCGTCAGCTGAATCTGTGTGGACACGTGGCTAGTTTTCCTGAAGCTGATCCTGCTCACCAGATTCTGTCAGTGAGGGAGCCTCGTGAGTGGAAGAGTCCAATGGGCCGACCACGTGCCTTGTGGTTGCAGCAGCTTCATCAGTATCTCAAGGAGATGGGGATAGGCTAGGCATCTGCCTGGGGGATGGCCAGCCGGAGGCCTTTGGAGTACCAGCGGAAAATGGACCCAGCGATGCACTGCTTCGGCACATGCTGCCATATCTGACCTGACCTGGCAACCAGCAGAATCCAACTCCAAGGCAGGTACATTTATTTATAAGTAAATGGCACAGGAGAAGATTACATGAAGCAATAACAACCAGTATGCAATGAACGAATATAAATGAATCAGTAAATGAACCCGTTTATCCCTTTACACCCTCAAACAACTCACACATCACAGATTTCTCCATGATTCATATATTAGGTCCCACACATGCACTCCACAAGAATATAATGCAGGAAATACAGTCGAAACAATGCCGAGAGGTCTATTTCAAACCAGGAGGCAAGCTGTGCAGGAGTCCCAGATCAGAGTTTGACATTTCGGCAGCTCTGGTGCAACCCAGCGTAAAAACTCAAGGTCCATAATTGTCACTCCCTCAAAGCCCTCTTTGCTCTGGGGATTAAATGTTCTTAGCTCCAGCACACTCAGCTCTGCACACTCAGGGACTCAGTCATTATCTTCCCTTCTGCATGACAGCCGTTCCTCCAAACAACTGCCTCTCCTCTGGTGTAACAGTCACTCTCTCAGACGAGCTGTAATGGCCAACAGCCTCTCTGCCTGAGCTGTGTCGCCAACTGACAACTGCACATGAGATAACCGCTGATATCGCCTCGTGCTGGGTTGTGTGAGCTCCCATGATGAGGCTAATTGCCAACTTCCTTGATGTGGTTTCGCCCCAAAAATCAGCTCTTGTCGTGAGGCTAATTGACAGCTTCCTTCAAGCAGATTCACTCACATGCACACCCTCATGGCTTGACCTGCAAGGCTCACACATCTAAACAGTAAACAGAGGAAAAGAACATTAAAAACACACAGCTAGAGGTTTGAAGAGGAGAGGACAAAACAGGAGGATAGGGACAACAGACATCTATCTGGAGATACGCAATTCATAACTATTGCACAAATAGTGCGTCACGCTTATCAAAACAAATGCTAACAAATAACTCTAATAAACTGTTTTATTAACCCCGAAAGGTTATTCCCATAACAATATATATATATATATATATATATATATATATATATATATATATATATATATAAAAATATACACATACATATACAGTTTATACACATACATATACAGTTTATACACACACACACACACACACACATGCACTCTTCACCATTAAAATAGCTGAGCATGTAAAATTGATTGATAATGTAATTATTGAAGGACTGTTCTAGCGTACATTCAAAGTGCGTTTATGGCACAAGGGATGTGCAGAACACCTGATTCCGAGTTTCCACTTAACGTAATTGTCTCATGCAATAATTGTTCAGCACGTGCAACTCATTCACCCATTTATTTTTAGAGGTGACGTGAGGCATTCTAAGAATATTTAAAACAGTCTATCTGAGACACCAGCAAAGCTGCTTTGGTTCATCCAAAAAAACATACTGATTACCATTTTTAACAATCCATTTTAATGCCACTTCTGTCAGAAAATGAGAGGAATCAAATCATTGGACACATTCAAGCAGGGTCTTCCATTATCCATGTTTCAAGGATTTTTAACTTGAAGAGAGTAACTGTTTATGACGTAAGACGTTATCAAGTCACTGGATCAACCAGAAATATGCTAAGAGGTGGACGTCCCAGGATAATGACCTCCACTCACGACGGAATCAGTTTCAAACTGCAAACACACTACATCGACCTCACATGATAAGTGTTAACTCCATTTTGAGGTGTCTCAGTGATGCAGGGATCCATACTCGTCACGTTCATTACCCAAGACTTGCACTGTGACTCATCCAAGCATGGTAGCAGTACTCAAATCAGTGCATCCAATGGACATTGAGGCAATTTTTCAAGTGAATAATGTTAAGTGATTATTCTAGGTTTCTCTTTGAAAGCCATGATGTCCATGCACGGTTCTGCAGAAGTCTCTGTGAGTGATATGCCCCAGTCTGTGTCCAGGAAGCTGCAAATTTTGGATGTGGACGTGCCATGATGTGGGGTGGTATTGCTGAAACCTTCCACACCAACTTGATCCATATCCATGACAATCTGATGGCAGAGTGATACATTAATGAGATTTTACAGCAACATGTGTTGCCTACCCCTCAACAACATGGTCCATGAATTATCTTTTTGCACAATAATGCTCATGCTCACAGGGACATGTGAACAAAGAACAATCTTGTCAATGCCAATTTTAATGTCGTGACACCCTGGCCTCCGATCTCGCCAGATTTAAATCCAATTGAACATCGAGGAACATCAAAGAACATCTAAGAATATAAGGTTCGAACCTTTCCACGATTGCTACAGACTCTCGATGAGCTGGAACAGGACATGATTCTGACGTGGAATGCCATTCTCCCGGCTCAGATTCGAGTACTCATATGGTCAATGCAATGACGGTGCAATGCAGTGATTGCTGCCGGAGGTGGACATACTCGCTATTGAGATTGATACTTCCACTTTGGATCCTCATGTGAAAGCATTCACTACAACACAGCATTATGTGATTAGATCACAATGAAATGGATGTGTAATTATTCAGCATTTATGTCTGTCAGAGGTTCACATCTCATCTGTGTGCCATGATGCTACATAAATAAATCACATTAACAACAATCATGTGTGTGTGTGTGTGTGTGTGTGTGTGTGTGTGTGTGTGTGTGTGTGTGTGTGTGTGTGTTTGTGTGTGTGTATGTGTCCGTGTGTGTCCACGTATATTTTTCTCGATCAACACCTCCCACCTAAAATAGCTTTTGGACTTGTGAAAGGCGAGCTCCATAAAAAAACAACAATATATTGCTAATCTCAATTTTTGTAATAGCAAGTTTAATGACGGTTTGTGACGATCCAGTATGGCATAAACCTGCTGTTCATCCAGCCATTAATGAAGCAACAATGTGTGGACATGCCCTTTATCATTGAAAGATGAGTTAGGTGGTGAGTGCTTTTGGATATCGAGGTGTGAGAAATAGTTTTCCCTGTTAGAAGAAAGTGAACAGAAGTACGTGCGTGCTGAATCTGCAGAAAATATTTGCAATGTAGCTTGTCCGCACAAAGTCTGGCACATCACGGAGTAGTTTCTTTCCCCCCAATGCATTGTGATGCTAATATCTGTGAAAATCTTTTTTGAAATATTGGCATTAAGTGAAAAAGTTAAAGTAAACTTTCTTCCTCAACTATTCTCGAAAGGAAAAAATGAAAAGGAATTTGATGGATTGAAAATGTTTTGGTTTCTGAAGTTTACTTTTCAGTCCTATTGTGAGGAAAACATCCCGAGCCTGAGAAAACTATTGTTTTCCATCTGTATTAGATAGATGACACGACTGATTGAATCTTTGCTGAAAATAAGAGAATGAAATATATTTTGTTGAGAGGCCTTTGCAAAATATAGCAGAAACTGTTAGAGCATCGATGCTACCGATACGTTCAACCTGTACTATATTTTCAAGATAATTTGTTTTGTTTAAGTGTTTGTGACAAACCCGTTGTTGTTTTGCAATAAATGTTCACTGAATGTATTTGCAAAGCAAAACTAGAGTGGTATTCAGGAGCATGCATACCTCCACCAGGCTGAACTATTTGTGTTTTGTATCCCATGATAGGATAGATCTGCATCCGGACCTTAATCAAAATCGAATGAATTTGTCCTTGTCACACACCCAACCATTCCACCAAGTTTCATGCAAATCCATCCATAGGTTTTTGAGATATTGCACTATATATCGTTTTGGCCATCTCTCAATTGTGAAGAATCAGTTTTAAAATTTCTCATGTCCGGATCCGGATCTTCACCAAAATGTAATCCATTCGTTCGTGTCATACACCCAAACTCTCGATAAAGTTGTGTTTGAATCCGCTCATAACTTTTTGAGATATTCTGCTCACAAACAGACAAACAAACATGGCTGAAAACATAACCTTCATCCACCTTCAGTGGCAGAGGTTAAAAAAAATCCATTGTGGTGAACACCAGCGATAACATTTAATTTCCATTATGCAGTGATTTGCAAAAGTATTCACCCCCCTCCAAAGTTTTCACATTTTGATGCCACCTGAGCTGATTTAGTGATGCTTTCAAATCAAACTTAATACATGGAGTCTTCACAAACTACTGCATAATGATAAAGCTTTAAAAATGTGGATAAAATGTGAGTAAGTTTAATTAACAGAGAAAATCAGATGATTCTCAGTTACATAAGTGTTCAACCCCTTTGCCTAATGAATCCTAAATCACTTCAGGAGTAAATTATTTGGTTGAAAAGTTACAAAATAAGTGTAATAGGTTTCACATGAATGTAATTCGTGGTTTAACTTTAAAATTGAGCTCCACCACATCAAAGTTTGAAGGTGCAACTCACTTGGTCAACCAATAAGGCAAACATGAAGACCAAGGAGCTTTCCAAAGATGTTCGACATGAAGTGGTGGAGAAGCACCGTTCAGGAGAGGGTTATAAGAAGATTTAAAAATCGCTCATTATCCCTTTGAATACAGTGAAATCCATCATTAAGGAAGTGTAAGATGTACCATAACACCCAGACTCGACCCAGATCAGGTCACCCTTCCAAACTCAGCAGCTGCTCAAGCAGGAAACTGGTTTGGGATGTTCCTGGAAATCGAGCACTGACATTGAAAGATCTCCAAGGCTCTTTGTCCAAGATGGGGTCAGTGGTCATCAATCAACACTATCCCGTTCCCTTCACAAAGCTGACCTACATGGACAGGTGGCAAGAAAGACACCATCACTGAAAAAGGCATCTCAAAGCTCGTATGGAGTTTGTGAAAAAGCATCTTAACAATACTTCAGGTATGTGGAGAGGTTTTGTGGTTAGACAAGACAAAAATTGAACTTTTTTGTCTAAATTCAAACCGTTATGTCTGGAACAAGCCGAACACTGCATATCACCCAGTTAACACCATCCCTACTGTCACTCATGGTGGTGGCAGCATCATGTTATGGGGCTGCTTTTCATCAGCAGGGACTGGCAAGGTTGTCAGGATAGAAGGGCAATAGAGGGTGCAAAGTACAGGAGAATCCTTGATGAAAACCTGCTTGAATCAGACATGAATCTGAAACTGGGTAGGAGATTCACATTTCAGCAGGACAATGATCCGAAGCACAAAGCTAAAGCCACACTGGAGTGACTGAATAAAAGGAAGATCAATGTTCTTGAGTGGCCCAGTCAAAGTCCTGACTTGAACCCAGTTGAACATTTACAATGAGACTTGAAGATTGCAGTCCATCGACGATCCCCATCAAACAAACTCGGCAGAACAAGAGCAATTTTCACGTGAAGAATGGGAAAAGATTTCACCATCTCACTGTGTAAAGCTGGTCGAGACTTACCCAGAAACAATCATAGCAGTCATTGCTGCAAAAGGTGCTTCCACCAAGTGTTGACCTCAGCTGCTGAATACTTTTACAACCAGTTAATTTTGATTTGTACATGTGTTTTTGCAGGTATTCCTGACATGTAACCACCTCCAAATATAACAGTGTTTGGTTTGATCTCCTCAGTTATGAATAATAATCTTCATTTGGAAAAACTGTTTCAACATGATTTGTAATTCATCGAAATGTGGCATTATTGGAAGGGGGGTGAATACCTTTGCAGGCCACTGTACATTGATATTGCCAATTGGAGCGATTTCTGAAGTGTCAGCAGCCAGGATCTAGAACTAGGCCTAACTTTCCTGGCTCTTTCTTGAAAGTGAACACTCAATCTTATCAAACCAGTCCAGCCATCCTGCACACTGGAAATGGACATGTGCTGGAGAATGCTAAAGTTTTCAGGTTGTGCTTGACACTCGTGCAGTGTGCGATATAATTCTGGGTGTGTGATGTAGTGTGGACGTGCTTTGAGGTACAACGAGCTTGTAACTTGGGATCTGAGCCTCACTGGTTTAATGCATATACCGCACACACCACTCGTAATGGATTGGCTCACTCCATGATTGATTGGAAAGCCACTTTAAGTGGTAACACTTTATCTTTTGGGATAAATTGCTCTTTAGTCCACAACTTTTGTGTGCACAATAAACGAGCATGGGGTGAACGATTATATCACTGGTTTGTAAGAGCACATGAAGCATTTGTGGGGAGTTTTAAAGAAAAGTTAAAAGCCTATAAAACAGACAGAAAAGTGGGAAAAAATATTGGTAAAGAAGAGTGGAAGAGTTTTCATTGAAGGTAGAATAGAAAAGTGCCGAATCCTTATTGTGTTTCACTTCAGAAACAGTCGACATGTCTGGGCATGGTGAAAGGTGGAAAAGGTCTCTGAAAAGGAGGTGATACGTACCATCGCGAGGCACTGTGGGATACTTTCCCGAGTATATTTGTCACATTCTCGATATTGTGTTTTAAAACGTGTGTCCGGTCTTATCTAAGAGTCACCCAATGGAGGTCTCATGGTGTTCATCAAAAATGTCTGTGATGTGACCGACCCAGACGAAGCCAAGCACAAGACTGTTACTGCCATATTTGTGGTGTGTGCTTTGAAGTTCCAGGGCTACATGGTCTCTGGTTTCAGAAGCAAAACATTTACCTTCAGCATCATGTTGGGGTCTCTCTCAGCAACAACAGAAGGATACATGACGAACTTAGGAGGCCATTTATTTAGCCCATCAGGCCTGTGTTACATCAACACCACATTAATTCACTCTAACAGTTTATCAAGTTGAATTCATAGTAGGGGGAGGGGGCACGGAGTGTTACATAAGTGTGGATAAGGCTGAAGCAGTTTTAGGCCAGAGGCATGATGGCTGGTTTGCCATCCCTCTCCCAGCAGGAATTATTGCAAGAATTTCTAATTTGTTCAGAGTGCCGGCGATGGCTCACCGACTCTTTGAGAAGGACACCATGGGCTCTTTAACTTCCGCCAACTAATGCCAGCAGACAGGATGCCTAGTTTGGGACGGCACAAGCATTGATGAACCACACTGCCTGTGAAACACCAGGATGACAGTTTAGAGCTGGGTCTAGATTCAAACCCAGGCGAGACAGCTTAGAGGCGAGTGTGTGTACCTCAAGGTCATCCTTTCAGTCCATGTATGTGTGTGTGTATGTATATATTTATTTTTTTTAAATATTGGGGGGGGGGGGGAATGGAAACGGTCATAGGATGAGGAATTAACAAACACAGACACCACATTCACCTGACAAGACCCTCTCACAGCAATCGCAAATACGGTACAGTTATCTAATCACCAATCCATACCTCAGCTACCCACAATCCCCACCAATGTCCATGTAAACCTCTGTCCCCAATGCTCCCACACAACTATCTAACTCAAATTTAAAGGTGTATAGTGATTCTACTCCAACCACCTTTCCAAGAAGACCAATGCTGCACAAACTGCTCTGAGTGAAACACCCCCCCTGCCTGGTTACCCTCCAAACACTTCTCTCCTTTACTCCCTGGTCCTGTCTCTGTGAAGTTTGTGTAAAAACTCGTCTGCACTTATTTTGTCTTTTCATCACTGAGTCCAGCTCGGCCCGGAATCGATGGAGTCATTCTGCGCTGAACCCTCTCTTTGGCAACTTTGTCTTTCATAAGATGTGGTGTCAAAAACTGTACACGCCATTCAAGACGAGGTCTCATGAAATATATATATATATATATATATATATATATATATATATATATATATATATATATATATATATATATATACACACATACACATACATATATATATATATATATATATATATATATATATATATATATATATATATATATATATATATATATATATATATATATATATATATACACCCACATATAAAAGCCTGGTGTTGGCGCAGTGGTTAGGGCAGCGGCTTGGGATCCAAAAGGTCCTGAGTTCAAGCCCCGTTGGGCCACTGAATTAATACACCAGGGGGTCGACTCAGCCTGTCATCCTTCCGAGGTCGGCGAAATGATTACCAGTATACTGGGCCGGTGTATACCCTGGTTAAAATAGGTGTACCATATCCCTGTGTCGTAAGAGGCGACCAGGGTTGCGTCAGGAAGGGCATCCGGCGTAAAACATGTGCCAAATCACTATGCGGATCATACGGATGATCCGCTGTGGCGACCCCGAAAGGGAGCAGCCGAAAGAAGAAGAAGATATCTACACACACACACACATATCTATATATATATATATATATATATATATATATATATATATATATATATATATATATATATGCATATATATATATATATATGCATATATATATATGCATATATATATATATATATATATATATGCATATATATATATATATGCATATATATATATATGCATATATATATATATGCATATATATATATATGCATATATATATATATGCATATATATATATATATATATGCATATATATATATATATATATATGCATATATATATATATATATATATATATATATATATATATATATATATATATATATATATATATATATATATATATATATATATATATATACATATATGCGACCGCAGGGGACCCTAAGGCCACTGTACGGCGACCGTGGAAATAGTGCGGCCGCCGTAATTTTTTGGGGGTTGGGAAAATTCATTTTTCATTGAGAAAAGCTTACGGCAGCCGCACGAATAACGCAAGCCCACCGTACACCCTACGTACGGTCGACATGGAACACATCTACGTCATAGCTTGGCTTGTCGAATTGCTACGGCGAACGCAGAAATGAAAAAAAGTTATAACTCCGCGCTATAATTCCATGGCGCCCTTACGACCTGTAAAATATAGCCATACGGCGTAGGGCCTCCCTGAGGCCACCTCAGTTTCTCTGCGGCCGCTGCACGTTTCTGTCAATTCAGAGGGCATACGGCTGCCGTATCCTCGCCGTAGAGCAAAGGTGACTGAGGCCTAAAGTATCAATCGACACACGAGAGATGCTTTCACGAGGACTTCCACCGACAAACTGAATGAACAAAGTGCGAAGATGCGGCTCAAACAGGTGGGGGAGACACGTGAACAAACATGAACGCCACGTTGCGTTCGGTTTTTTAAAAATGTATTAGGTTTTCAGGGCAAAATTTTCTCGAAAAAATTGTTCGGATTCCAATTTGTTCAAACAATGGGGCGTTGCGATTCTGGGGGCACCACGGTATATTATAGTTATAGTATATTCAGTTATATATACTGGTATATTTTTATTTCAGTAAAAAAAAGAACTGGTATATATACCCACTCGTTACCGTCCGTCTAGCCGCACGTTCGCCTTAGGGTCCCCCCCTGCAGTCGCCTTGCGGTCACCTTGTGGGCACCTTGAGGCTACCTTGTGTCTGCCTTGAAAATTGTATGGCCGCCGCAGCGACGCCCTAAGGTATATATATATATATATATATATATATATATATATATATATATATATATATATATATATATATATATATATATATATATATATATATATATATATATATATATATATATATATATATATATATATATATATATATATATATATATATATATATATATATATATATATATATATATATATATATATATATATATATATATATATATATATATATATATATATATATATATATATATATATATATATATATATATATATATATATATATATATATATATATATATATATATATATATATATATATATATATATATATATATATATATATATATATATATATTCATATATATATATATATATATATTTATATATGTATTCATATATATATATATATATATATATATATATATATATACATATATATATATATACATATACATATATATATATATATATATATTCATATATATATATATTTTCATACATATACATATACAGCGCATATACATACATTCAGGTGGTCATTAGCCATGACAAATAGGTTTTTAAAATATTTTTACAAATCTTGCACTAAGTGTTCAAATTGTACTCCCTGGAGTCTGCAACATCTGTTAATATGACACGCAAAGCTGTCTCTCACTTTCCGGAGGATTTGTAGTGTGATTTAATTGCAGCACATTGTGTACTCACATTGTGTGTGAGCTCTTCCACAGTTTCTGGGGCTTTAAAAAGCCACATAAAACTTCCACTTTTTCCAAAGGTTTATCCCTCACGGGGTCTGCCATCTCCAGTAGTTATCTGAAACATAAATTTACTTTCCTTTCCTTTTTTTTTTTTCTTTCTTTAACCCCTTGGAGATTTTAGTTCTCAATTGAAAGTGTTATATTTGAAAAGTATTGATCAGTTGATTGAAGGGAGAAAAAAAAAACTTCCCCTTATTCCATTTTTATGAAACCTCCCGACGGAGCTCAGGCCGGTCGGTACCGCTGTTGGGGCTAGACCTTGGGGCATTCTGTTCCTGCCGTGCGCCGAACCATTAAACAAAGATTGGAACTCCTTAATGAGGTCAGCAAACAGCCTTGCAGGAACGTGCAGTCAGATTAATGGTTGTAATTCCACTTTGGTAAAATCCTGTCTGTTGATTAGCCTTAGCCTCTATTATATTAAAAACGGGTTTGACAAGGCAGTTTGCCTCACTGGCATTTTGAAGGGACAGTCGGTGACTGTCAGTACTGCGCGTCGTGATGACACATGTATGATGTTTCGGCCTTCATGAATCGGTCAAAGTGGGAACTTGCGAACAATTTTGAAACTAAGGTTTCAGCTGAACCAGATTTCTGGCCGAGGTTTAGCACATGTTGGCTGACTGCAAGGTAGTTGGAGTGATATTATCGCGTTATTATGTGGGTCACAGATAAACCTGTCACGGTGGTCCTGAGGTACAGCCAACCATTTTGTGAGCGATGGAGCGTTTAATGTGAATTGTTGCTGCAGTAAAAGGCCGCAAGTGTCCAACGGCTCCATGAGGTTTTTTTCCTCCCCCTCTCTCTTTTAGCTTCTATGCCTCAAAGCAAAGTAGCCCTGCAGCCATTGCAAGCATCCATCAGTTGTAGAGGAACAAATATGCCTTTGTTTCTCCCATGGTGCTCATGGTTACAGCGTTGGACCTTCTCAAGTTAACATGTCTCATTCAGATCGGTATTCTTCTCACGTGCTCAGCTGAATACATCTCGAATCATTTTTTTTTTTTGTCCATGTTGTCCAACTTGTTGATGTATTCAATCATGTTTTGCACTTGCATAGGTGTCTTTGTGCATCCAAAAAGGCAAAAATACGTTTATTTTCAGACCTTTGGCATACCATTTGATGACGAAGCAGGTACTTCAAGCCGCCTCGAAGAATACGATTTTGCGCTCTTCGCTGTTTAAACGGCGGATAATTTAACAGTTTGAGTTCATATCACACGAATGAAATGTTCTCTTTCTTTTGTTATGAAGAAAAATGGCTTAGTGTGGACGTGTAATAAAAGGTCGATGCCATTATGGAAACACGATAGGAAAGTTCACCTTTTCTTGATATCAACCAAACCATTACCCAAAGCTTTATTTTATTCTGAAGCTTTTCGGCATTATCGCTCTCTCGTCCATCTGTCACCCTCCGAGGCACACCAGCGGCCTGACTTTATGCTTTTGGACTCGGTGATTTATCTCAGCTGGCCTTTTCTTCCCAACTTGATTCTTCTCCCCTCCTTCCAAAAATATCTCGACATGCTTCGATAATATTCTCACACCCGTCAGCTTGTTATTCTGAAATCCCAATTATATGAAGTATGGGATTTCAAAAGAAATGGGATTTTTTTTTTTTGCAGTGTAAATAAATGAAAAGATTGACCACAAACTATCGTGAAAAACAAAGAATGGTTTTATATCAGTCACTCCACTGACTTGCATAAAATACAAATCAGCATTTGTTCTTTGTTTTTTTTTTTTTGGCAATTTCCTTTCCTTTTTCCATTTCTACTGAAAATAAGAAAAATGAATGTTTTGCTGACATTTAATTACTTTTGAAGTTTCCCTTAATCTAATCTTGCTGATGTTGTGGTGATAGCATCTGCTTGCAAGCCATTCCTCCAACACGCATATTGCATCCGGCCTTTCTGCCGATGGGTGTGTGTGTGTGTGTGTGTGTGTGTGTGTGTGTGTGTGTGTGTGTGTGTGTGTGTGTGTGTGTGTGTGTTTTTGTAGTTCAGGACTATTGTTGACAAAAGCAGCATTTTTAGCATCATGCAGGTCACAACATATAAACGGCCTACCAAATTGCTCTGAGATGTGTAAGGACTTGGCATTGCTGTTATTTTGCTTAACATTCTCATCTATAGGCATAGAGTGTGACTACTTTTGCTATATGTATCCAAAATATAAATTGCTCTAGCCACATATTTCTGCAGAATTAAATTCGGCATGTACGTCCAATCAGTTTTAGTTTTCATCTCCCTGCCACTGAGACCACGAGACCATGTTATGTCACCATATGTTAAAGAAAGCACTGATAATCAGAAGTGAGTTGTGCTCAGTCTTTCTGCTTGTACTGCTGTAGTTACTGGTATTGATGAACGCTTTTAAAATGATATAAGCTTTACACTCGTGTGATTGCTGCTCCTAGGATGTCACCAAGTCAAAAAGTTTCTTGAGAAGGAGCTTGGACAGAGCAAATTCGTTTTGTTCAAGCACCTTAATCTACTGAGGGGTACATTTATTGATGGAAAGATTTGTAATCAATGCACTGCTCTGTCAATCCGAATTGGCTCGTTTTGTGTAGTGATCAGTACAGTGTGGTTATCTTAACAATGCCCTTAATTTCTGCCCTTCTCCCCTCCGCCCCCCCATCCTCCTCCCTCTCTTTCTTTCCTTCTCTTTGCAGGAACTGTGTAACCAGGCATCTCAACGACGTCCTGCCGTAGAGGAAGTATCCACTACAGGGGAGGAGATCGCACTGCAGAGTTCTCCCTCCGAGGCTGTAGCACTTCGCAGCCGCTTGGCTGACCTCCATCGCTGCTGGGATAATCTCTCCAACGGCTTGCAACGGTGAGTTCATTCATGTATCTGCAGCACCTGACTGCTGGTTTACATAATATTCTTGTTTATACAGCACTCGGCGCAGCTTAGTCGCTAAATACTTAGACGCTGAAGATTAATCATTTCACATGAAATGCAACCACACATGCACATTTTTGAGGTAATGCAACCACACATGCTCATCATGTACTCAGTACAGCCTGAACAATCACAGTTGCGGAGATGTTGAGACTTCCTTGCCATAATATTGTGGAGCATCATGCTTTCATTATTAATAAGTGCTGTCAAGCTATCATCAGAGACTGTGTCACTTGATCATCAGTTTGTTGTTCTCTTCTCTTTTGTTTTGTGATATAAGGCTTGTGGATCAGCCTGAACATGTAGTCACATGCACAACGACAAGGACATTGGTACAACATGAACAAACATATGTGGTGTATCAGAATCGAACCTATGTTTCTCGTTCCATGTTTGACTGAATTGGTCATTAAAAGCTTTCTACCACTTCGAACTTTCACCTTTTGATAAACTATTTCCATGAGTGAGACCTATATTGAGTTGGAGCCTCAAGAACCCCTCAATTATAAATGACTGCCATTTATTTAATTATGGATGATACAAATGAGATCCAGATCCTCACTTTGACTGGGGCATCTGAATCCCACACCGCTTATCTTTTATTTGGTGTCTGTGAAACCTTGTGGATCTTCTGCATTCGGAAGCAGAGGGTGGTAGCTTCCAATTTTCTTTATTCTTCTCTTTTCCACATGACTCTCCCTCTTCATCTTTTGTCACTCTGGAGGCTGTCTTAATTGCACACCCAACTTGACCAAACCCACTCCTTGTTTTCCTCCAAATTTTAGATATGTGTGCCACCATTTTCTCATCTTTTAAACCATTTTCCACCGTTTTCATCTGAGCTGGTTATCAAAGGTCAGCAGACATGATTTTAGATCAAATCGGGTGTGCATTTATGATTTTGTAATTACCATTTGTTATTACCGTCTCACTTACTGTATGCCTCTCAGCATTCTATTGCTCAGCTTTTACATGTGCCGAAACATATTTTCCTTATATTAAAGTAGCCAGATTTCTCCGTCGATCCATCCCTCTGTGCATCATGCTCTTTTTGCTGGGACGTCATTACGGTGATTTGGCTAGCGGTAGGCTAGGCCTTTAAGGCCCTGTCACACCTTGACGTTTTAGCCATCGTATGCCGACGTATGAAAAATTTGTCTAAAACGCTGGCACACGTCGAATACGTATGGGTACGTTTTGTATACGTTAAGAGCAGGCTGGCATACGTCGTAGTATGCTGGCATACGTCATAGTACGCTGGCATATGTCGTAGTACGCCAAGCTGTAAGACAAATTTTCCATCCTTGAAATTTTTCGATGTATGCCAGTGTATGACTCACACGTTCCGCATACGATGGCCATAAGTTGTAGGCACGTTACGCGATCATTGACACACGTCGACACACGTTACTTGTAAGTTACTCATAAGTCGAAGCACGTCGAGGTAATGTTTAGCATACCCAAAACTTATTTCTAACCTATGAGTAACGTGTTGTAGGCACGCTACGCGATCGTTGACACGTTGCTTTTAAGTTACTCATAAGTCGAAACACGTCAAGGTAATGGTTAGCGTCAGTGTTCCAGACTCCCTGGTTTTTTTTTCTTTTTTTTTTTCGGTATGACAGTGATGTTGACGCTTCAATTTCTAGTGCGGTTATGACTTAAATCGTTGAGCGGCAGCCTATTAATTATATTATATTATAACCGCACTAGAAATTAAAGTGTCAACATCACCGTCATACCGAAAAAAAAAAGAAGAAAAAACCAGGGAGTCTGGAACACTGACGCTAACCATTACCTCGACGTGTTTCGACTTATGAGTAACTTACAAGCAACGTGTCAACGATCGCGTAACATGCCTACAACTTATGGCCAGCATATGCGGAAAGTGCGTCATACGCTGGCATACGTCAAAAACATTTCAACATGCTGAAAATTTGTCGACGTACTTGGCGTACTACGACGTATGCCAGCGTGCTTCAGCGTGCTCTTAACGTATACAAAACTTACCCATAACGTATTCGACGTGTGCCAGCATATTCGGCAAATTTTTCATACGTCGACATACGCTGGCTAAAATGTCAAGGTGTGACAGCGGCTTGACACTTCGATGTCTAGTGTGGTTATGATTTGAATCGTCGAGCCGCAGCCTATTAATAGCCTGCGCCACGTGATCGTCGGCGATACGCTGCCGCGCTATGCATAAGTTAGACTATCGTTGGGCATAGGTTGTGAACGCCAACAACACGCTCAGCATTCATTGATATAAGTTAACTATATGTTATCGAAACGTTCTGGGTTACTAATACGTTAGGCATACGTTACCAATATGTTATGCATACGTCCAACTCCTTATGAATACGTCCAAATCTGGAAAAAAAACATCAATAGTTCAGTGTACGCCAGCGTTTTACATACATTTTGATACCTTGCCATATGCTGGCTAAAACGTCAAGGTGTGACGGGGCCTTTACGGACGTGCACGTCATCCCGGCGTCTAGCACCTAACCGATCCTATCATTCCGCTAATAGCAGTTGAACAACATAACCCATATATCTGACTATCTGACGTTTGTAGACAACGGGCTGAATGCCAGACGTTCGACATCAGCATGACTGATTTAGTAAGATGGCGGTGCAGTAAGACGGCATTACATTTGGGACGTCATTACGGCATTACGTCTTACGATAGGCTCGGCCTTTACGGTGGTGTGTTATTCATGACTCGATGAGAATTGCAAAAACGATTGAGCATCTGATCCCTCGGAACATAAAGCAAATTCATAATATTGTTTTTTGGCAAATTCATGTGTGTATTACTAAAATTCATGCTGGATCGTTAGTAGAAAACAACATGTTTCTGGAATAAAAAATATTCCAAATATCGATTGTCAATAAGTATTATTGTACCATAACGTATATAAGTTATGTTGTTCAACTTCCGTCAGCGAAGCGATGTGTTTAATGCTGGTAATTTTATAAAGTCCTCGCCATAACTGGGGATAATTGATTAGGTGAGAACTGAGTGGTGGTTCGCTCCAATTGTCGGTGAGAGATGTGGTTTGGCCTTTGGTATTCAGATGATGATTGTTATCAACAATTGCACATGGTGCATGTTTGACAGCATCGGGTGGTGTGCGTTTGGCTACGATGTTACTGGTAACTTGCCAACAAATGAAGAAACTGATTTGGCAGCTGATGGGAGTGTGTAGCATTGGGATTCTCATGCATGTACTACTTGTAAAAGTCTGCAGCTGTAAAGGAACCCAGGTAGGGTTTGAAACAGCAAAGGGCTTACCTTGTGTAGCTTTTCTAAGTTGCTTTATGCAGCTTTCTTTCACTGTAATGACAGTGGGGTTTTGGAAAATAAATATAATTGATATTGAGTATTTTGGAGTGTGATGTATTGTGTTTGCGAGGTCCTGCTTTGCCCTGAGGAGGCCTCAACAATATATGCAGGATGTGAGCAATGATCATGATGTCAACCCAAAACTTGCTTTTTACAGTGCGATGCCAACAACACATGGTCTTGTCGAAAATGTGTCCATTCCTAAAATTGGGGATGATTATACACTGTCCTTGGCCTGAACCCATTGTGAATGTGAATACGCTCTCATATACTAGCATGCATATAAAAATTTTGAATAGCATACACGCCATTTCTGTTCTGGGGCTCGTGTCCCAACACCAATTACTGTGGAAAGCGGCAGATGTTGCTTATTTCCTGCAAACACAAAAAGCCCAAAGTGGTCGAAGGAGTGGTGCTCAGTGCCTGCACTATGCCGAAAAGGTACATGAAAATGGGAAAAAAGAAACGTGTGCGTGATTATGCAGCAAGCCAATTTGCACGACACACATAAAGATCTGCTTTTATTGAACAATATTCATGCCCGTGTTCCTCTCTGGGGAGATGATTGCTCCTGAAATGCTTTGACGAAAGGTGTTTCGGCCAGCTGGATTGCGGTTACGCATCATGACATATTCCTCACAGGAATTTGAGGTTTAAACGGTGAAATTTTGTTTCATTACAAACATTATCGTGTTGCTGCCATCATGTTGCTGGGATCCGACAACGGGTGACGTTACTGTGGTCTTACATTCATCGACTTATTTCAAAATGTTCAGCTGTGAACAACATTTGACTGCATGGTATTTACTGAAGGTAAAAGTGAAATGGAAATTGACAGGACATCTCAGACATGGTGAACTTGTTTTCGACTTATCTCATCTGTGTTTTATCTCAAATACAATAAGATCTGACTGTAAATCAGTCACAGGCCGATTGTTTGTTCTGATTGTATTTGGTAAACCAAATGTCTCACCACTCGCACTCATTCGTGGACGATAAATGAAGTTTGGCAAGTCCAAAATTCTTTCCTCGTTCTAGTCCCCCTTCTTCGGTGTGGTCACCTCTGGTGGTGCCCAGTGTACTACCAGGTCCACCCATCACCTCATTAAGGGAATTGCATTGCTTGACTGGAAATACGTGAGATCACGGCAGGAATTTTGAATTTGGCAAGGTGGTTGGAACAGTAAAATGGTTGGCAAGAGAATGGTGCATTTGGCATTGAGTGACTCACAGGTGGAGCCTTTTTGCACTGGTGGTGTTTGTGATTTTTGAGATTGGCTGGAAGATACACCCATAATTTTGGAGCTCATTTTGAAGACTAGAGAATGAAAACAGCATGAGTTGTAGATTGATGATGAGTCCCAGTATGGCTACACACCACAATGAGTCAATGATGTACAAAGGAAAAAGTGGGCGAAGAAATTGGTTAATTTTGGCTCTGTCTGTCTGTCTGTCTGTCTGTCTACCATCCATCCATTGGGACCATACTCTGTGCAGAGTGTTGGTGCTGCCGAAGCAGTCTCCTTGGCTATTGGGTACACTCCTGGACGGGTCGCCACTCCGACACAAGATATCAGCAAGCTGGCACTCATTTTGCCAACCTCAGAATGATGACAAGCAGTCAACCCCACCTGGTATTAATTCAACAGCCAAGGGGGGTTTGAACTCAGGATCCTTGGATCCCAAGCCCACCACCCTCACCATTATGCCAACACCAAGCATTGTCTGTCTTCCAACGTCAGTTTATGATTGAGAAACAACTTCATTTCAATTGAATGTTATATGATGAACACAAATCGGAACATTATTCGGGAAATGAACCTGTAGTTTAGCAGTCTTGTGTCCGAAACCCATCGCTTTCTGTACCCACCTTACCCAGTCACACCCAACTGTCCCTGGACTCTGTGTCCTTTTCTTTTGACAAAGTGGAGAGCTTGTTGTCAAACCTTTACTCAGATTCTGCAACCGGTCCAGACGGCATCAGCCCACGTGTCCTAAAAACCTGCTCCTCTGTTCTTGCTCACCCTCTCTTTGTTCTATTCACCCTCACATTTGCTCAAGGTCATCTGCCATCTGCTTGGAAATCAGCAAACATTCAAAACCTCGTACCATCTGTCATTCCTGCATAACAAAGGTGCAAAAAGAGATCCCTGCAATGACAGACAATCAGCCTTCTCCCAATCATCAGCAAGGTGATGGAATCCATCATCGCTTCAGACATTATATCCTTCCTCTTCTCCAATGGCTTGATTTCCAATCATTAATTTGGCTTCAGACCAGGTCACTCTACCCTGGATATGCTGCTTCTGCTCTCCCAACAATGGATGGAGGTCCTCAATGCCAGACATGAAATCCGAGCCGTATCCCTGGACATATCGCGTTCTTTTGACACAGTCTAGCGCCCTGCCCTGCTCACCAAACTCTCTTCCTGTGGTATCCAAGGCCATCTCCACTCATGGCTCACAGACTTCCTCTCCTGTCGCAGTCAATGTGTGGCCCTAAATGGAGTTCTCTCATCCCCTCTTCCTGTCCAGGCTGGAGTTCTTCAAGGTAGCGTTCTGGGTCCTGTTCTTTTTCTGGTTTTCATCAATCATCTCTCCGACTCTCTGGAAAATCCTCTATATCTCTTTCCTGATGACTCCACCCTCTGCCATACCATCTGTCAACCCTCAGACCAGCAAGCCAGAGCTTCTTCGCTCACTGCAGATCACAAACTGCTTCAACACATGTAACATGTCTTTCAATCCTGACAAATCTCACACTCTCACTATGTCTCTCCGAAAGGACCGTTTAGAACCCCCCCCCCACCATCTTCCTTCTCAACAATCCTCTGGAAGAAGTCCTTTCATTCAAACTTCTGGGTCTCGCTATTTGCCATGATCTTTCCTGGGAAAGCCACATTTCCAACCTGGACACCAAAGCCAGTCGCCGACTGGGAATCCTCCATTGTGCAAAGTCCTTCCTCGGCTCACCTGAGCTCCTGACCACTTACGAAGCTTTTGTCCGCAGCCTGATGGAGTACTGCTCTCCTCTTTGGACTGGTTCTCCTGCCTCTCATCTTTCTTGGCTTCACGCTGTAGAAACCAAGGCATTTAGCATCATTGGCATCTCCTGCGATGAGGCTGAGTCTCTGGGCCTCTCACTCTCTCATCACAGGCAGGTTAGTGGTCTTTCTGTCTTCTACCATCTCCTCTCCGGTCTCGCCCCCCCCTCCCCTGCTCTGTCTGCGATTTGTCCTCACCACATTTCCGCAGGGCACTCAAGGTCCGCCAACAACCCCCATCTGGTAAAACTACCAAAATCACGAATCGCTGCTCACCTTCACTCTTTCATTCCTCTTTTTTCCTGCCTTTGGAATAAACCCCCTCACTCTCTTCAATCCTGTTCTTCCCTCTAGGCCTTCAAAACAGCTGTTCACCACCACCTCTTATCTTCCCCCATCCAAAACCTCGATCTTTTCTACCCCCGTTAATCCACCCCAAACCCACCTCCTTCAAATTCCATGTTTTCCTTCCTGAAAGTCCCTGTAATGTCCATCTTGTATACCCCATGTTCTCCACCCCATCCCTCTCCCTTCCCCAGATCTCCTAATGTCTCTGTTCCCGACTGTTTTGTCCTTCCCTCTCCCGCCCCTCTTGTCTCATGCCCCCCTTGCTGTGTG
Organism: Eptatretus burgeri; assembly: GCF_056783735.1. Classification (NCBI taxonomy): domain Eukaryota; kingdom Metazoa; phylum Chordata; class Myxini; order Myxiniformes; family Myxinidae; genus Eptatretus; species Eptatretus burgeri. Next base: position 23,099,208 of record NC_140976.1, on the reverse strand, counting down.
GTGTGTGTTTGCTCTCATACGAGCCTCGACATTGTATACAAAAAAATAGAAGTACTTTGGCTCCGAGTCCATCCTGATCGTGCTAACACAAAGGAGTGAGAATTTTTTTTTACTCTGTCTGCCTGTCTGGCAGTAAAACACCATTGAAAATCATTCCAAACAGGAAAATTACTGTTTTTGAAGATGTTGTAAAGGACACAAACAACAAGCATGAAGAACTCATGTAATGCATTAAAAAAAAGGTGGGTAAAAGGCAACACATCAATGGCGATAAACTTCTGAAATTCTTTTTTTTCGACAACCTTTAAAATTCTTTATTTAATTTCAATTGAATTGTGTACTTGAACATGATAGAACACAAATTGCCTTTTTGACACTTTCAAAAACCATCCATTTGGCAGTCCTTGTTCAGAATATTCATGCCCTGAGGGCAGAGTAACTATAACAATCAGCATTCAAGCCATCTCATCCTCTGAGAGCAGAATAACTGTTTGAGATTCCACATTCTGACAAATATGGCGGCACGTAGCTCTGTGTGGTTACCGTCACGCTTGTTATGCAAGGTTCATGAATAAAACGAACTTAGATTGTGCTCAGAAATTCAAAGCAAGAGTTTAAAAGACTGTCCCCATGTCCTTTTATCTCAAGACCGCATGGGTTAAGGTGTTCTAAGAACGACCAAGTCGAGTCCAAAATTTAATCTCGTTCTGATATCGGTATCATAACAGCATTTGAGAAAGGTCTTTAAGGTGTCGCATTGTTATCGCAGAATCTGCGCAGGTAAATATCATCCTCTGTATACAGTAGTTGGAACGTGTCGCGGAGTCTTAACAAAACCTCATTTCTCATGATCTTCATTGACGAAGGTAAGAGAGCTCTCCTCACCTCACAAAAACAACAACCCCGAAGAAGAAATGTGCAATTTAACTCTCAGGTTCAAAAAGTGCTTCATGGTGTTTTTGTATACTTTAGTCTCGGCTAATACGAGCTGATGCTTGTGATTGCAAATGTGTTTTAAAAATGTGTTTTATTGCTTGTTACATCAACAAATGAAGACTTCACCTTGAGCCTGTGATACGTGCATGGCCCAACACTAATTTGGTCTTTCCAGTTAATACATCATCAGCCTGCAAAATACCATACATTCAGTTCAATACTTACTTGTGTTCTTTGTATTGAGTGTACATTTTCACCCACAGAGGCCCCATATAAATATGTTATTGTTGCCCTTTGTATCCGAAGATGGCCGTTCACATGTAATGTGCGAACATCTGGGTGCATGCATTTGTTTACAGCGTTAGAAGCTGCTCCTTGCATAGCAACTATATTCTGAGCGAGCGAACAATGCAAGCTGGTTTCAAGAAATATCTGAGAAGACCAGACCACTTACTACATGCAGTTTTGCCCAGGACTTTGTAATCTGTTCAGGGTGCTGGCAGTAGCTTGCATACTCTTTAATGAAAGACATTGGATCTATGGCATCTACAAACTAATCCAAGCAGATGATTCCCAGCTAAAGATCCACCCAAGGGACTCTTTGATGCAACATCCTGCATCGGAAGCACCAAACCGACAGTTTATACTCGAGTTAAGAATCAAGCCGAGAAAGCAGCTCAAAGGTCACCTCCACTCATTCTTTCTTCTTTTTTTCCCCACCTGTGGAACCAACTGCCACATTCGACTCTTTAATCTCATTCTTCTCTCCAGGTGGTCAAGACAGCTGTTCACCACCATCTCAAATCGTCCCCCATCGAAAACAATGATCTTTTCTACCCCCCTTAGCCCACCTCCTTCCAAGTTCCCAGTTTTTCTTCACTGACAGTTTGCTCCTGTTTCCATCTTGTCCTCCCACTGTATCTTCCCTTACCCCTCATTCTTACCTGCATCCCTTGTTTGTCTCCATCTATTTTGTCCCTTAGCTCTGCTGTTAGTGCCCCCCCCCCCTCTCGCTAGAAAGCTCTTCCCATGAGCCTTGACTTCGTACACCAAAGAAGTGTGCTTCCTCTATGCACCATCCTGTTGGATATACCATCGTTAAAGAAGGAATGATCAAGGCAAATTTACTTTAAACACTGTCTTGAGTTTCTCACATAGAAACACAACTCGCTGGAGTAATAGCTTTGTTCCATTGTCTCGTCCATTGTTAGCTGCTGTTAGTTCATGAGAGTGACATTTAATGATTATGCAGCAATAAAGGAGAATTAAGGACAAAATATATTTATTGCAACAAAGTAATCAAGCATACTTTCAAAATACAAAACATCTAGAGTGGCTGTAAGATTGTTTAAAAGTTGTATCGCGAGAGATGGATATTTTGAAGGTTTCCTTTTCTACACTTAGTCCTGCAGTGAAATGCTGTTTTGGGGGTCAACCTTGCACTTGCGTTCCTATAAAGTTTTTATTTTTTTTGCGGTTTTTATATCTTTGAAGGGTGCTGAACAAGAATCCAAGTGATAACCTCCTGTCAGGTTTGGGCAATTTGCATAATATGCAAATGAAGTCTGCCATTACCGAAATTCAGTTTTTTGGCTATATCTATGGCTATATATTTGATAGGATGGAAATAATGGTGTCTAAAACTAGGTTTTCATGGTCAAGGAATATAATAATACCAGTTACAAGTGTCTGAGATGGCGGCCATCTTGGATTCCAATATGGCCACCACAGTGTTTGGCTATATCTATGGCTATATATGGGATAGGATGGAAATATTGATTCTAAACCTAGGGTTTAAGGGTCTAGCAGTAATGGGTAAGGATAATGAATGCCTCAAATGGGTCCACAATTACGGGGTGGGTGTGGGGGTGTTCCTATATCGTTTGGCATGAATTGACCAATATCATTTTCTCATTTCAGACACCAGAGTGAGATATGAGCCAATGCTTATTCCATCCATGTAAAGGCAACTTGACAAACAAGCCCTTGTCAACATCTGGTGCAGACCGTATTCGAAGCATCATCCGGGCAAGTAAGATCTATAAAGATGATCTCCATGTGTCTTTGGAGAAAATGCTTGCTGAAGATGAAAACCCATCTGTCCAGTGTCACCAACAATGTGTATCAATTTATACATCGCAGGTGTCTATAAAACGATTTCTGAAACATAATGATACTGAAAACGCATCACCAGCTCCAAAGCGATCTCGTCGTTCTGATTCGCAAGGAACGACATTTAACTTCCGAGAGCACTGCATATTCTGTGGTACATTATGTATCATGGATCGCGATCCAAAACATCCAGATCGGTGGAGAAAAGTCACTTTGTGCCGTACGGCCGATCGTGCTGCCGATCGCACCTACAAGCAAAAGATATTGGATAATTGTTTCGAGCGTCAAGACAACTGGGCAAAGGATGTTGAAATCCGTGTTGTTGAAGCAGTGAGTGATCTACATGCGGGGGATGCAAGATACCACATGGACTGTAGGGATGCATTCATGACAGATCGTGCTATAGCAGCAGCTGTCAGAAGCAGCCTTGATCCGAGTCAAATATCTTTGGACTCTTCGAAAGCAGACATGACAAAAATATGGAACTCTGTCGATGTTTATAACCTGTATCTTGAAAACGGTGGACGGAAGTTGTCCCGTAGAGCCTTAGTTTCTCATCTGTCTGATCATTTTGGGCCTGATTTACTCATTTTAAGTGGTTCAGGTGTTGCCAGCCTTTTGGTATTTCAGAGTAAGGCATCAGGCCTGTTACATCTGGTAAATGATGAAGACGAACTCGATTGTGTATTAGAAAGGGTTGCAAAACGCATTGTCCATGAGACGCAGAGGTTACCAGCTGATAGGAAAGTATACCAAGCTCGTGGAGACATTGTTATTGCACTGGATTCTCTCAGTGAAACACTTCGCTCACTGTTCGTTAAAATGTCTGACAAAATGAACTACACTTTGTCAGCTGCTCTCATTGGCAACATTGTCACCAGCATTTTAACCAACCGATCCACCCCTCTTCAGATTGCACGAGGTGTTGTCCTCAATCAGAGGTCTCTGATTGAACAGTTCTATGATTGCAGGGTAGCTTGTTCTTATGATGAAATATTGCAGTTCAAAGCTTCAGCAGCAGCAGCAGCGCTCAAGAACTTCACCATCATGGGTATGACCTGTTCCAAAGATGGTATCATTCAAGCTGTTGCAGACAACTTTTACGCAAACATATCCTCGCAGAACGGACTTGTTAGCACCCATTCCCTTGCCATTGTAATGACTGTTACTGACAGGTACTTGACTGAGGAATCACATCTTGAGACATTCCCTTGACTGACAGCAAATGAAATGCAGCAGCAGGTAATTGATGACATCCCTGTAGAGAGATACAAAGGTCCCAAAACACCTGACATGCCTGATACTGAGGCTAAGCAAGCTCTATTGCCATTACGTGTTCTAGCCGCACAAGTGGTATCACTTTTGAGAGCCCAATCCCTCGACTTTGACTTCTTGCAAGCCATTGACTCTGATGAGGGCATACCGGAGTTCAACGGATTCAATACTAAGTTCTCAAGGGAACAGGCCCATACCATAAGACCAGCCACAAGAGCCATTTACCGCCCATTGATAGACATGAACCCAGCTAACCCTGACACAATCCTGACAGCAATGGTGAACACACAAGATCTCACCAATAGCTGCGGACAGCGCATTACCCTCTTCACCAATGACCAACAACTATACAGGGTTGCTGTAGGCATAAAGTGGGTCCACAAAGACCGGTTTCTTAACTTTGTACCAAGACTAGGTGGAATGGTGGAATGCACCTTCTGATGAGTTTTGTTGGATGTGTTGGATACCTAATGGCAAACACTGGTCTAGAAGAAATCATGAAAACAAGCTTTGGAGGTGTTCCGAAAATGCTTAGTGGGAAAAAGTTTCCTCAAAACGTCAGAGCTCTTCGGCTTGTTGTGGAGGAAGTTCTCAGAGGTATTGTTGGACAGTTGGAGAGTCACACCAAACTTCAAGAACATCTAGAAGTATTGTCACAAGAGAGCAGGACGACACGACTCTGGGTAGACTGTCTAATCAAGCCAGTTTTTCTTATGATGCGTTTTGTGCGAGCTGAACATGAGGCCGACTGGCCACTGTATCTATATGCAGTCAAAGAAATGATGCCGTATTTCTTTGCTGCGGGACATCACCACTATGCCCGTTATGGCCTTTATTACCTGAGGTCGATGGAACGTCTCCCTGGTGACATCTTGCATCGTTTCCTGAAAGGGGACCATGTGATGAGGCATAAACCCGGTCTCTGGAACGGTATCTGGTCAGACATGTTTATAGAGAGCACTTTTATGCGATACGGCCATGGTGCTAGAGGCATCATAGGGATCACTCTCAAGCCATCTCACTCAAACGATGGGCTCTGAGTATGCATGCATGCACCAAGATTGTCAAAGGTGTTGCAGACTTGACTATAGGGTACAAAGAGGTTGATGTCACGAGTCGTAAAGAAGAGAAACCATCTAGGATCCACGGAGACAACCAATACAGGTCAAAGATTCGAGAGAAACTGCAATTATGCATACAGCCACTGGATAATGACGACCATCCAAAAGGCCTGGTGAACATCCAAACCGGACAGATACAACCAGAGTCTGTAAATGTAGAGCACGCTGTTGACAGAGGTAAGGCACAGATGATCGCTTTTGAAAGTAGTCTGCCATCTAGCTTCAATGCCCCTCTATCCAAGAAGGTTGTCACGATGGCCGTCACGAAGAAATCCATCAAGGTTGGGGGCAAAGGTGTATACGATGTCAATCTGATATACTCACGGGTGTTGAGGCTTCAACAAACACAAGACATTGACTTACCAACAGTTCTCAAACATGAACTTGCCCCCATGCCGACCTCCATGTTCAAGGAAAATGGCACCATGCGCATATCGTCAGCAAAGTCTCCACTGAAGAAAACGCTCCAAGTGTTAGTTTCCTCACGTATTGTTCAGAAGGCAGAAGCTGTTATAATTGACGGTTGCGCTATCCTCTGGTGTGTCCACCGGCCATGTAAGGGTACAGTCAAAGACTTTGTGGACAATGCGTGCAGCTTCATCATCTGTAAAATGTTGCAGGGGATGTCTATCTTGTATTTGATCGATACTTCGATTTCAGCATCAAAGGCACAACACGGACAAAACGGTGTGGTCAGCAAGTCAGTAGACACCATCGCCTAACCCTCCAAAGTCCTCTCCCACCACAAAAGGTCGTCCTAACTATAGCGGACAACAAAGTTCAACTCATCAAGTTGATATGCACAGAACTGCTCATCAGAGGGGAAAAGATGAAGAACAAGCTCGTGCTAACTGGCCAAAACCCTGTACCAATAGAAGTCAGCTGCGATGACCTGAGACAGAGGGAAGATCTAGAGAACTTTCATGAAGAAGCAGATGTAATCATGGTTCATCAAATGTCGAAGCTGGCAGAAGAAGGTGCAACGGCCATCAACGTACTGTGCGATGATACAGACGTCTTCGTACTGCTCCTACATTTTTACCACAAACTTGATCTCACGTGCGGCCTAACAATGGAATCTACTCATTCTGAAAGAGCCTTGGTTGACATAGCAGCATCTGCCAAAGAGCATGCTAAAATATCTCCCCAGCTTCCAGCGATGCACTGCCTTTCTGGGTGCGATACTGTTGCGCAACTGTTTGGTGTTGGCAAATCAACTGCCATCAAGATGATTGACCTCTATTACGTACTTCGTGCTTCTAGTCCTTATAATGGTACCAGCTATTATCCAAAATGTTGGTTAGAAATAGAATCCACTCCTATCTTCAAAGATTTCATGTTGATACAAACTGTCCTATCCCATACAGCCATAATCCCAAAAATGGAATCCAAGATGGCCACCATCTCAGACACTTCTAACTGGTATTATATTCCTTGACCATGAAAACCTAGGTTTAGACACCATTATTTCCATCCTATTCCATATATAGCCATAGACAAGCCCCCCTAACAAACGGACGCCAACGTTGTCAGGCGGAATGAAAACCCGTCATTCTTGTTACAAAAACAGCTAAAATTGATGAAAAAGCGGCCGAAATTGAAACCAACACAGTAATTACGGTCACAATAGCTGATATAATGAAAACCAACATGTTTATTCGACACACAAGAACGGTCGTGACGGAAACAAGAACGGTCAATCCCGAAATAGAACGGTGGGGAACGGAAGCAAGATTGGTTATTTCCGTCGTGAAACGTCCGAGAGCGAAACAAAAGCGGTTCATTCCGGTTACTGTAGTGCGAACAAGATGGCGGATGCAGTAGAACGACCTGTTACGGTATGTGAATTTTTAGTGCTTGTGCCTCAAACATAAATGTAATATAGATAATGTATAGTGGGTAGTACCTGATGTAGTTTTAACAATTTATTTAATCGAATTTTGTTGTGATGATATTGTATGGTTTGCCTGTATTTCGAGCCCCCGAGTGAAGGATCGCAAGTTGTGTAGGCCCAGTTCAACACAGGGGATCGTGTATGGGATCTTTTTACAGTTTTTACTTCATATTAACTTTGTTATTTTATTGGAATTTCCAATTTATTATTACTATCAAATTTTACCTCTTGCAAATATAAATGATCAATCGTCACTGATCGCTGCAGCACGGGGGCACGAATTTCATGAAATGTCAGCCACACATTAAGTTAAGAGGGCGAATTTATCGCTGCTTGTATAATATCCCATACCACAAACGGGTTTTCATTAACACACATGATATATTCAAGGCAGACTACGTTAAAGTTAACTTACCATAACTTCAAGAACTTTTCAAGCCGCCATGTTTTCCACGTTATGGTAACCGGAATTAATCGCTTTCGCTTCGTTCTCCACCGTTTCGCGACGGAAATAACCGATGTTGCTTCCATTCCCCACCAATCTATTTTGGGATTGACCGTTCTTGTGTCCGTCACGACCGTTCTTGCGTGTAGAATAAACGTGCTGGTTTCGGTTATATCTGCTATTGCGACCGTAATTACTGTGTTGGTTTCAATTTTGGCCGCTTTTTCATCAATTTAAGGTGTTTTTGTAACAAGAATGACTGGTTTTCATTCCGTCTGACAATGTTGGCATCCGTTTGTTAGGGGGGCCTGCATAGATATAGCCAAAAAACTGAATTTCGGTAATGGCCGACTTCATTTGCATATTATGCAAATTGCCCAAACCTGACAGGATGTTATCACTTGGACTCTTGTTCAGCACCCTTCAAAGATATAAAAACTGCAAAAAAAACTTTATAGCAACGCAAGTACAAGGTTATGTGGAATTCTGCAGGACTAACTGTGATTCAAAAAATCATGCCATTGAGCCATGCCTGCTGGGTGTCTACCTGCAGCATGAAAGGGAAACTTGGCATGCTGATTGGCATGCTTGTAAATGAAGTATGTCATGCCTTCCATGTCTCTGTCCCTCTTGATGAGGCCTGCAGAACAACCACCTTGTGCTGTCACTAGCAACGATCCCTCCTCATGAGCATTTCCCCATCACATAATTAGATTGTAGTCATTTTGATTATACTCTTACCATCCAAACTGTTAAATAAAAAAAGGTGATTGAAAGGAACAGCAGAAGGGGAATAAGGGTGGGGGGGGGGAGATTTAATGAAGCACAAATTAGAGCATTTTTTGTGGATGTTTTTGTTTCATTTCTGATTCAATGAATGTAGTCTGGTCCATACAGCCATTTTTTCCATTCAATTCAGTTTTATTACGCAGATCAAATGTCGGAAGTCCAAGGACTAAAAGAGTCAGTGTTACAACTTCAATTAAGAGATTATTTACAGGTTCCAATGGTAATGATTATAAAATAAGATATGATAAAATGTGAGAGATATATATATATATATATATATATATATATATATATATATATATATATATATATATATATATATATATATATATATATATATATATATATATATGAGAGGAGAGGGTTCCTTCATCTTCATCTTCATCTTCATCTTCATGTCCCTCAACCAAGCAGATTGTCAGAGCACCACATTGGCTTTTCAATAGGCAAATTGACCCAGCAATGCCCATCTTCTCTTTGGGCCGAGTCAGGTCAGAAATTTGAAATTTCTTCAGGGTTTTCAGGGTTCTTCGCTTTCATACGAGCTTCGACAAGGTATACAAAAAAAAAAAATAGGGTGCTGGCGATGGCTCACCTACTCTTCATGAAATATACCATGGGGGGACCTTGATGTCCACCAACTAATGTCAAAATAACAGATTTTAACGTCCTGAGGACGGTACATTTTGTGACACCACGCCATTCCAGGAAAGCCCCAATCCAATAGATTCTGGTCAGTTCGGGAATGTAACTTGCACGAGACAGCTCAGAGGGAAGTGCTCTCACGACCTCTTCACCATCCAGTGAGACACCATGAGCTTTATTCACTTTAAATAAACTAGTACGTGCCCATACGTGCATGGCCGTACGTGTGTGGCCGTACATGCAAACCAAAATAAAAATAAAAACCAAAAAAAAAAAAAACTTTCGAACAACCACACAGGCCATTCCTTTGCTCTCGTAAACGACGACTGGATTGGGGCATTGTGTTTATCTATAAATGCACATAAGAAATCGAGAAATTATTAGAATACAGTAAGTCATCACTATCTGGAAGTCCGTATGTTGTCACCCGTAATGGGGAACGCGGCTGAGGATCTCTTCCCCAAAGGCCACGCCTACGCATCAACGTGTCTTGTGATTGGTAACTAAATGGCGCATCGGCCACGCCTCCGCAGCAACGTGTCCTGTCATTGGTTGGTAAATAAATGGCCATAACTTGGGAAGCACTTGTCCGATTAATATCCAACCTTGAAAAGGCACATACTCAGGTCCCCAGCAATATACCTGGCAAGTTTCAATGAGATCGGACCAGTGGTTGTCGAGAAACAGCGCTCACACACACACACACTAACACACACACACACACACACACACACACACACACACACACACACACACACACACACACACACACACACACACACACACACACACACACACTTTGCTGGAATTATAGATAGATGTCATAAATACATGTGGAAAAATTACAGGCCCAGACCAGGAATTGAAATGAGGTCCTCTGACAAACCATACCAGTGCTCTGCCATCTGAGCTATCTGGGCAACCCACCAGCTGAGCCATGCAATTCTTCCACATATACAGGTGCCAATCTCTTTCCCCCACTGCTTCTGGGACACTCACTGTCAACCACAGGAGCAACTTGGACCTGCTCCAAAACGGGTCTCTTTGGGGGCCACATCCATGTCCACGATTAAACACCACAGGGGGCATAGTAATATAATTGGAAATGAACAAGATTGAACCATCATTAAAAAAATGTGGAAAAATTACAGGCCCAGGCCAGGAATCAAATTCAGCCAGGAAATGAACCCACATACTCTAACAAGCCATACCAGTACTCTGCCATGTGAGCTATCTGGGCAACCCACCAGCTGTGCAATGCAATTCTTCTACATAATTATATTGATGATGGTTCTATCCTGTTAATTTCCAATGTATCAATTACTTCATTATATTATATACATCGTTTAAAAACGAGTCACAGACCACTTCAAATCCTGTGTGTGCATTGAAATCCACCATCAAGACCATACTGTGTGCAGAGCATTGGTGCTGCCGAAGCAGTCTCCTGGGCTATTGGGCACAATCCTGGACGGGTCACCACTCTGATACAGGATACCAGCAATCTGGTACTCATTTTGCCAACATCACGATGACAGGATGATTCAACCCCACTTGGTATTAATTTAATGGCCAAGTGGGATTTAAACTTCGGTCCCTAGGATCCCAAGCCCACCACCCTAACCATTAAGCCAACACCAGGTATACATTGAAATACATGCACACATATAAAGTTTTATGTCTGCAAATAAATGTCTGATGAAAAATATGAGAAATTATTAAATCTTGATATTAAAAGTATCAGAATAATAGAGTATCAATCATCATATTTAGTACGTCAGTAAGACAAAAAAAATCATATCTGTTTAATACAAACACAAACGATAATCATTAACTGTAATTGTTGCAAAAAAATTAAAAAAAATGAATAAATTAACACCATCAGTGATGACCTCATGAAAAGAGAAAATAGATCATGAAAATATATCCTTCATGTTGTATAACAATACAAACAATCATCTTATTGTTAATGGCCTTGACGGTTATTCAACATTCATGACTGAACAACTTGCTTGCTGACTTCATGTTTGCTCTTGAGCTGTTTGTTTTTTTTAGATAACATGTACGATAGGTCATGGCTGATGGTGAGGCCAACAGGTTCAAGAGACTGAACTTCTTCCACGAACTGATCAAGAAAATAGATGGTTTGGTTACTTTGACGATCCTTCCAGAGCAACAGGGTGAAAATGAGATTTATCACTTTTGGAAGACACCCCATCAAGATCGACAGAGAGTGCCGCAGCTGCTGCCTGTCTGCCAGTGGGTTGGAGTCCTGTACAACACAATGTAGTGATTTGAATAAATGGGAGAGAGGTTTTTCAGAAAGGTCATTTATGTAGGTGAGAAACGGGAGTGGTCCTCAGACTGCCTCAGGGCACTCCGGTATCCACTGGGAGAGGAGAGGGTCCCATTTGATAGCAACACATTGAATGCATGAGTCCAATAAGTCATAAAGCAGGTATGAAAGCAGCCTCGTATGCCAGAGGCAGGTGACCTTGACAGAGCAAGATGCTAGATTGTGTTGAATGCTCAAACCGTGTCCAGGAAGACGGTCCAGACCTTTTGTTTGAGATTTAGGTCTTTCGACCAGAGGAGCAGCAGTCATAATTGAATGACTTGGATGGAATCCAAACTGATGTTCAGATATTAGGCTGCTTGAAAAGATGAAAGAAGTCCTCTGCGGCAATGTTGGATTCCATGTGTTTGCTTGCAAATGGAAATAAGCTTTCTGGTCTATAGTTGGGAAGATGTGCTTTTGGCAGTATTCTTTTGAATGGTAGTAGTATTTTCTGACTTCCTAGCAGAGAAAGATGGCCAAAGGAGGACAGACTGAAGAGAGCAGACAAAGAAAAAGCGATAGTGCAGAGCAGGATTGGAGAACATGGGCACTGATGCCAACTTCGCCCATCACTGATGAAGAATCGAGGCTTGACCTTCTCGGGTATGAAAGGTACCGAGTAGAGGACTTAGGGTGGGGATGGGCTGTGATGGGTTGGGTACAAGCTATTTGGAGGAAAACACTGAATTGAGACATTCGGCCTTGTCTCAGGTGGAATCTGAGATGAACGAAGGGATGGAGGAGCATACACTAGAGACACTTGTCAAGGCACCACAAATATATCGAGGAAAGAGAGTGTTTGGAGAGTTCAACCTTGAGATTTGCATGATGATGTTTCCTGGCTTGCGTAAGGATGGGGACACACTTATGTGAGCCTTACCGGGAGAGGTGAAGTCGGGCTCTGTCAGTTTTAGCCTTCCATTTTAAGAAAGCAAGTTTATTGACCGCAACCTCGAAATTTTATTATGTTGCAAACTTTAATAATGGGATACTATTGTCCTTGTGAAGGTTCGTGCCAGTTGTAAGTTTACCTCGCTTCCCACGGCTATTAATTTGCTTTGAGTCAATAAAATCCATTGCAAACGATTATAATCCAATTTCTGTTGAAGTTCCCCTTGCCTTGGAACCTTGGTATTGTTACCATAGAACATGTAGATAAGGAAGGTTCATGTTGAGGCCAGGTGCATCCAACCCTGTACTCAAACCGTGTTTGTGGATTTTGGACAGGTTGGCAGCCGAAGGCCATGTGCTTTATGAAAGACGAGCAGGGGTACCCTGCATTGCACGGTGCTGTTCTAATACTGTTGGCATTTTGCATAAATAATAATAAAATAATTTTGTCGGGGCCTAAAACACTTCCCTACACCCACTGAGGAAGTGTCAGGTATCCTTTAAAATACCTTTCACATGGTTGCAAAAGCTTAGCTATTATAGAACTTAGGCATAAAATCAAACCTTTCTTTTCCAAAATTTTCAAAACGTTTTTCTGCCTAAAATACTCCCCGGCACTCGTTAATGAACCTCTGAAAGTTTGACGAGGATCCATTTGGCCATCTCTGAGAACAATAGTGACACACAGACAGACATGCATCTCTTATAGTATCGATTACGTGTTATTGTTATTTTCAACAAGCAAGTGCAGTCTGGAGAGCCGGCTTTCATGCATTTTTTTGTACATCACCGGATTAATCTCTTCATTTTCTCAACCCAAAGCTTAAATTGTATCTCAACACAGCCCGAGTACCTTAGGTGAGTAATTTAGGGAATTTTGGAGCAGTATTAAGCTTCACTAATGGGGAAATGATTACCTGGCAATGTGATTTTAAATAACAGAGACAGGGTTCCAAAGAACTGAGTAAACAATATTTCTGTTTTATTTACTTGTGTACCAGTACAAGAGAACTTAAACGAAAGCTCAAACAAAATAATACACACTCACAATCAGTATTCTGAAAATTAGCTCATTACCCACAAAGCTTATTTGCATAATGGCTTAATTATCTGTGAAAATCAATGGCATGACTTTATGAAACTCTTTCGAGGCCATTGTAGGATTAGCAAATAAAAGAAACATTTCATGACATTCCAAGAACAGTTTCATGATCATTTTGCCATTACCCGACATCTTCCGAAGAGCAGGAGACAAGATGTTGACCCAGGTTTAGCATTCTGAAAAATGGCACTTCAGAAATCAAATCAACCGAAAACATAACAACCTGTTTAGGTTCTTCTCTGGACTATAATGAAATTTATTGAACAGTTACATGCCATTTCAAGGCAATTGGATGCAGCCATCTTTAATGATGATGACACTTTTTGATGGTATTTATATCGGGTGCAAGCACATTTTATACAACCTTCCAAAGTCAGTTTTGTCTTATTCTTTGAAGCTGAATATAGTTTACTGGAAATTAATCTTGTGTTACTGTTTTACCTGGGGGAGTTAAATTTTAACCCATTTATATGGCTTGCATGTTCTCTAATTCAGCAATTGTTGCAAAACCATGGAATCCATCATGGCAGCGAACATCAATCAAGTCCTTCCTTTTCCCCAACCGACTGATCTCAGGACCATCGTTCTGGTTTCATACTCGGTCACTCCATCCTAGACATGCTGCTGCTGCTCTCTCAACAATGGATGGATGTCCTGAATCTCACACAAGGGTTGAGGGTTGTGTCTCTGGGAAAATCTTAACCAGTTGATACAGTCTGGCACCCCGCCTTGCTTTCCAAGCTCTCTGCCGATGGCATCCAACGCCACCTCCTCTAATAGCTTGACTGACTTCCTTCACTCATGTCTTCAACATGTAGCTCTCAACAGGGTTTGAGGTTGGAATGCTCCAAAGGGAGTGTCTTGGGACCAGTCCTGTTCCTCGTATTCGTCAATGATCTTTTTGATTATCTGGAAAACACTCCTTATCTTTTTGCTGATGATTCTACTCCCTCGGCTATACCATTCTTCATCCTTCAGAAAGGAAAGCAACAGCCTGTTCTCTGCAAACCTTGATAGAATCAGGAGCTTTTTATGCCTCCGCTGAAGAAGTTGCCAGAGCCATTATGTTTTGGGGTTGTCCGTCCGTCCATCCTTACGTCCTTCCGTGATAATTTTCTCTGTTTTCTCTGCAACTGCTTATTCAATTGACACAAAATTTTCACCATAGGTGTGACTACTAATGTAGGATGTCTTAATAATAATTATGATGTCATAGGTTAAGTGGTGTGGCAGCCATGTTGGAAAAAAAGGAAAAACTTTGGACCTCTGTATCTACAAAACCGCTCTATGGAAATAATTGAAACTTGGCAAGTGTCAAGTACTCCCCATGGGAAATAAGTGCGATGTTTTTTTGATGACGTCATAGGTGGCTTCGTGATGACGTGATAATTGCAGATTTCAAACGCTTTATCCGTTCAGTATGAAAATTTTTGAGGGCTAAATTGTATGGGGGTGGGGGGGGGGTGAATGAATGTAATCTGGTCCATACAGCCTTTTTTCCCATTCAATTCAGTTTCATTACAAAGATCAAATGTCGGAAGTCCAAGGACTAAAAGAGTCAGTGTTACAACTTCAATTAAGAGATTATTTACAGGTTCCAATGGTAATGATTATAAAATAAGATATGATAAAATGTGAGATAGATAGGGCTAAATTGTATGGGGGTGGGGGGGGTGAATCACAAGTGAATCATCTGTAACAATCAACATCATGGGTGAAGTCAATCAACAGCCAATGGCTGTTCACAGAGGCAACATTTGATGCAGGTTATGTGTTGTTGAAAATGTGCATTTTGTTATCGAAGAGCATACAACATCATTTAGAACTTCAGAAGGTATTGGCCCTTCAAATGGGACTGGGGTGGGGGCTTTCTTATCATAATCCTACCCATCGTCGTTGGGAGATTCTTTGTGTGGGGTTATGCACATAAACATACATCCAGCGACTGCATCGGTGCATTGCTTTGATTACATCCTGCAGAAAGTTCACGTGGTACACCACCAACTCCCTTCTGGTGAAACTCCCAAAATCCAGAATCAATGCTCAACTCCACTCATTTGTTTCTCTTTTTTCCACCTGTGGAACCAACTTCCACATTCTCTTCAATCTCATTCTTCCCTTGAGGTCTTCAAAACAGCTGTTCACCACCATCTGATATCACCCCCTCCCGCCCCACCCCATGCAAAATCATAATCTTGTCTACCCTCGTTTACTCCCCCTCCCCTCTCACCCATACCCTCAAGTCCACCTCTTTCCAATTTTCCAATTTTTATTTTCTGAGAGTTTCCTTCTGTATCCATCATGTCCATCCTTGACGTTCTTCCCTCCCCCTCATTCCTTCCCACACCCATTGTTTTTCCAAGTCTGCCTCTATTTTGTCCTTTAACTCTGCTGTTAGCATTTCCTCTCACCCCCCCCCCCTCTCTCTCTCTCTCTCTCTCTCTCTCTCTCTCTCTCTCTCTCTCTCTCTCTCTCTCTCTCTCTCTCTCTCTCTCTCTCTCTCTCTCTTCCTCCATCTCCCCCCTCCCCTCTCTACGGTTAATTTTGTTTTGTTGCATCCTGATCCATTCAGTGTTCTAGCTCTTTCACGAGCCCTGATTGTATACAAGAAAAAGAATCTGTTTACATGGAGGGATCTTCACCAAATCCAATCACTCTCAATGTTGTAAGCTTCATTCTGAGTTTGTTGAGAGCATTATGTGTCACACTTCATTTTGCTTTATCATCGTAGAGATGGGCAGTCAGTTTTCATTCAGCAACTCCAGCAGCATCTGCATAATATTCACCCAAGTTGGCCATATCTTTGTAAGTCTCGGGAGCCTTTCTTATATTGTACAGTATTTATCATGTTGTCCCAACATGAAAGAACAATAATGTTAAATTGCTTCCTCTCGATGCATGGACTACGTGACAGATCTAGCAAAGAAGAGGTGGGTTGGATTCAAGAAACAATCTCAGGGATCAGGACAAAAACCGATAAAGTTGAGTTTTTACCCCGCACACGTGGAGCAAAAAGTGGGATTAAGCATTTGGTTCACTTCTGTCTGTCCGTCCATCCACAAGGACATCATAAAGGACACAAACAACAGGCATGAAGAACAAATGTAACGTATTAGATAAGGTGATGTAGTATCCACTGCGTCAACGGTGCTAAAATTCTGTAATTACTTCTTTTTTGACCTTTACACTTATTTTATTTCAATTTAATTATATTGTTATGAAACAGAGGTTTAGAGGTTCCCACAAGGGGGCTTTTCACACTCTCTCCCTGACCTGCAGAGTCAAGGCTGCCAGCCAAGGATAACTCCGCGCTCCGGCGAGTTGCTGGTCAACTGTCGATGCTAATTGAAATTGCCAAATTGAGCAGGGTCCTCGCTCCTTAACTACCATGTTAACTTATTGGTGGTTTAGTAGTCCCAATTGGGGAACCGCACCCTCAACATACATCCGTCTATTGAATTTGTACGGCCGAGCGAACCATGGGTGAACATTAGCTATCGGTTTGAGCAAATTAGTGGAGTAGAAAGTCCCATCTATCTATTTGCACACACTATATCGAACCAATTAAGGAAAGGATAATCGAGCAGGTCTGAAGTATGCTTATGCACATATAGCAAGCATTTATTCAGTCAGATAATAATCATGAGGCACGTATTTTACAAAGCAAGACACAACTGAACAATAAGCTTAATCACTTAGCACTTTTGGACGCCCCGTCTGCAATCTGACTTATGCTATACACAAAACAGGTGTGCCATCATAAACATTCCAGGAAAATGTACATCGGAAGCAGAGAAGAAAGAAGCAGAGCAAGGTTTGGTTGTGGCCTCACCCACTCTGGCGTGCACAGGTGGGCCAATTCCAATCCCAAAGTGGAGGGGAGGAAAAGGGAAGGAATGGAAGCCAGAGGTGTGTGTGTGTGTGTGTGTGTGTGTGTGTGTGTGTGTGTGTGTGTGTGTGTGTGTGTGTGTGTGTGTGTGTGTGTGTGTGTGTGTGTGTGTGTGTGTGTGTGTGTGCGCGTGCGCGTGTGTGCGTGCAAATACAGTATGAATTGAGAGGAACGGCGTATGCAGTGTCGGCTTAAAGGAAAGGTGTGAAGTGCGAATGAGGACCTTGCCCTTACAGGTCAAGAGGCCGATTGTTGATAGCTCTTAATAATCATGATCTCTCTTTTGGGCATCTCAAGTAGAATGATTAGAGGTTCTTGGAGGAAAGATCATCCACTGTATGTCAATATTGGAGCTATCTTCCACTATTAAGGACCTCGTGGTTCTCCATTCTCTGGCCTTGTCCCCGTGCCCATTTCGCCACAACGCAGTCTGCATCGGGACCCAATGCAACTCGTTCCGGCTGTGACCCAGCTTGTCTCGGCAGACTTTTTTCTGTAGGGTCTTGCACACATTTTGATACCCCATATGTCCAAATCGGACTTACCGTTGAAGTGTCACATGACAATTAGTCGTCACATGTCCTAAAAATAAAATCTGCAATTTTTCATGTTTATGTACAACAAACACGTGTGAATAAGGGTTATATTTAGTAAACATTATAATTTTCAACTTGAGAAACACTTTTCATGCAATCTCATGCATCCACTGTCAAGAATTGTAGGTTTCTGTGCAAGATGCATAAAATCAGCATATTGCATAACTAATTCAGCAATAATTAGACAAATTAACATATGAAAAAATAATGTTGCCATTGCGTCCATTTCGTGATGATGATGTGTGGGTGTGAAAATTTTCAACTTCAATTTTCAAGACCATCGACAGGTACAGGTATTATAATGATGTAATAATTTGGGTGGAGGCATGTCTGTCAATGTCGTGATGTTGAAGAGTGCCATTCTAGTCTTTTATTGAAGTGATTCCTGTTTCCGTCCGCATCTCTTACATTTTTCATCTGAGATAAATTGTAGATACAGAGAACCATTATATCTGCACCTGTCACTTTTATGATTCTGGTTCCATCAACTCGAACATTTTCAAATGACTTACCTGCCTCAACTGCATGCAAAAGCTGACATGTATCTACCTCGTCATTGGTACTATCTCACTCTTCAACTTGTTGTGACAATTTTTCATCCCCCCCCCCCCCTCTCTCTCTATTTGCCAATTCACTCGCAAAATACCAGCTGTTTTTGGTTGATTTCCAATTGCATTTAATTTTGTGTGTTGAGATCAATTATTTAATTGTCAGGAATTGGACAAGAACCTGTTTGTTGGATTTTTTTATATTTTTTTTGAATGCATTGTCGAGGTTCGTATGAGAGTTAACACATAACACACAACACACAACAAGGGGGGCAGTAGACAAGAGGGGCGGGAGAGACAATGACAAAGCAGTGGGGAACGGAGACATTAGGAGATCTGTGGAAGGGAGAGGGATGGGGTGGAGAACACGGGGTATACGAGATGGACACCACAGGGACTTTCAGAAACTTGCACGACAGGGAACTTTCAGGAAGGAAGGCAGGGAATTTAAAGGAGGTGGGGTTGGGGTGGATTAACGGGGGTAGAATAGATCATGGTTTTGGATGGGGGAAGAAGATAAGAGGTGGTGGTGAACTGCTGTTTTCAAGACCTGGAGGGAAGGATGGGATTGAAGAGTGTGTGGGAGTTTATTCCAAAGGTGGGAAAAGAGGAATGAAAGAGTGGAAAGTGAGCAGTGATTCGTGATTTTGGTAGTTTTACCAGAAGGGGGTTGCTTGCAGACCTTGAGCGCCCTGCATAAATAAGGGTGGAGGGGCATATCACAGACAGAGCGGGGGGGGGGGGGGGGAGATGGGACAATAAACGGTAGAAGACAGAAACACCACTGACCTGCCTGCGGTGAGAGAATGAGAGACCCAAAGACTCAGCCTCACCACGGGAGACTGCGGGAGATGAGACACTTTCATAAATATTTACCATGGTCCTATGACCTGTCTTGCCAAGATCCAGTGGCTGCAAATTCACTCCTTCTCTTTCACAGTATTTCATTAATCTCACCCCAAAGGGGTTTGCGAGACTATTGTCATGCCTCCATTTGGCTTTGTCTGTCCATCTGTGTCTACGTCTATGTATTTTTGCTGAAAATTTTTTCTGCAACAGCTTTTCCAATCAATGCGATACTTTAAACAGAGGAGGGACTCCTGATGGAGAATATTTTTTGGTATCTCTGATATCATCGGTCACATGGTATGGCAGCCATATTGGATTATAGGAAAAAATTTGGATATCTCCAAAACCACTCAACGAAAGAAATTGAAACTTGGCATATCATCAACTCCACTTGGGTTGTATAGGGTGATAACAATGATGTCATTAGTGAAGTGGTATTCCAGCCATAATTGGTTGAATCAAAATACTTATCCAAACAAATCTGAAACTTCATTTGTCTGATTTGTGACCTGATGTGAGTTAAGAATTAAATTCATGATGTCATCAGTCATGTGGTCTGGTTGCCATATTGGATTGAGAATGATAATGTAAAAAAAATCTTCTCCAAAACCACTGAACACATCGATGCTAAACTTAATACAAATAATCGACTAGCCTTGGGGAAATATAGTTTGAAAGTTTTCATATTCATCTTCGTTGACACAATTTAGCCTTCATGTGCAAAAAAGTAGTTGTTCAATTTCCTAATAATTATTATTCAATAATTGATTATAATCAATCAATAATCAATAAAGCTATGAATAATGGCAATGCATGTGACATCATAGTGTGCGTGGATGATATGGGTATATGGGCTATAATAGTAGCGAGATCAATTAATGATGCTATTTTTGTTTAGAATGAGCATGCGAGGTGAGACTATGCACTCTACTGAGTGCCATTCCAGTTGAGTCTTTGTTATCATTCCTGTCCAACATTTCAATATGAGTATCAACACAGTTTTAAGTCCCTAAGTTGGTGTTAAGTGGAGGATGATAAACATCACCAAAAGTGCTCTTGTATTGCTTAAAGCACTTGACATAGAGTCCCTAATGTACACTGTTCTCTTGGTTCTTTCTGGCATGACTGTTACTTTCTTAGCTTCAAACACCAGTTTGTTAGCTGAGTTTGACTTTCGTGTTTTCTGCATTTGTTTGATCACGATGGAGTATTGATTAAGGTACACTTTCTACTTTGCGGCGAAGGATTGTTGCCATTGTTGCATTAGCTCTGCATTTTACAAGAAAAATTTATCTTGGTTCACTGTCACAGATAGCATTCTTCCTTTTGAAATTTTGATGCTGCTTTTAATTGGACATATGAACAAATATCTGCATTTTTGATTTACTGAGTATTCAAACAATGCACCTTGCACAAATGATTTCCTCTGGTACCGGCATGTACATCGGTGATTTCTGGATCTATTCTGTGCCGTGTGTGTGTGTGTGTGTGTGTGTGTGTGTGTGTGTGTGTGTGTGTGTGTGTGTGTGTGTGTGTGTGTGTGTGTGTGTGTGTATGTGTGATGAACTGCTTGCTTTATCTACCATGTCAGTGTTGCATTCCGCATTCCACATTGATTTCATTTATCAATATGCTTTACTTGTTTTTAATTGATACAGTCGACGGTATTTGTTTTTATTCAACTGACAGGATAGCTCAGAAGTAGCTTGTTCATCTCTGAGTTGTCTTCCATGTATTTCATTCTTGACGAAATAGGATGCAACTGTATGCAAGCTGCCGTCCTGATGTTTTGATGGTGGGGTGTGTTATGGAATATTTGCAAAATATATTATGTGACTTTATGGGAAAAAGGTGGAGACCATTGTCTGCAGAAACCATCAGTCATTCTCAAATTCCTGCCTTATTGTGTATAGCATTATGCATCTATGATCTGGCAACTTCCAGATAACATGAATCTTTCTTCCAAAGGTTGACTGCCCTCCTTCCAGAGAGTTTTCATGCTTTTTAACTAAAATAATTACAAAATAGAGGGTCTTTGAAGTGGTAATTAACAGAAGGGTAAGAGGCTCAATAAACTGAGAAGGGAGAAGGGAAAGCCAGTCGACAAAAATGTACAAAGGCAATATAATGTGATGGGGAGTAGCATGGAGAGAAAAGATGCTAAAAGGATCATTAAGCCTGGAAAAGATCATGGTGGGGTGTCAATATGGGGAGGTCATGAGATTGAGTTGGGCTGAACTCTTAAAGGACTGGGCAGAAGAACAACAAATAAAAGACTCAGAGAGAAGGTTCCACATATTAAAGAACACGAAAAATGAAGGTGACCACGATGCTTAGAATTATGTGATCAGGGTCACGATGTTTGGATTTCTGGAAGAACATGTGTAACATGGACTATGGGGAGTGTGTGAAGGGAAGAAAGGGCAGAAGAAACGAGTCAAGAATAAGGGAGGGAAAAATAACAAGGGTTCCAATTTGCCAGTAGTGAGTGAGAAAGAGGCAGACTCTGAGACTCGACCTCTCGCTGAGAGATATTAATGACTTGGAGTAGTGCCAAGACAAACATGGGCAAAGAGAGGTGGGCACGGAGACAGGTATGCTAAAAACACCCCTCCAATTTACTTCATTTATGAATTATCTGATATGAATTCCTACTGGATCCTCACTCTTAATTTTGACTCATGGATCGGCTTGCTATAATTGTAACAAAATGGAAAGGATCAGCATCTGAAATATCAGGGGTATCGAGCAAAAAATATATGATGTGATTCAAAGTGTCGATATTGCAGAATGGTTTCATTTCCATTCGGAATTGCAGCCGGTGATTTTCTGTGATCATGAAAAACGGACTGAATTCATTGAATCGGTGATTTGAAAATGAAAACTAAATGTGACACGGATTAAAAAAAAATGGGAGGTATTGAATTACAGAAGAAAGTCAAGATTAGGTCGAATTCCAAATTAAAAAATCACAATATTGTCTGATTTTGTGTGTGCAATTCTCCATCAGCTGAATTCCCACATCGTAGTAATGAAAAGTAGTAAAAAGAATAAATAAATAAATAAAAAACAAGACAAAAACTACAATTTTATGCACAAGGGATGCCGTCTATACCCAGAGTGGCAGCATAGCCAATGCTCCGCTTGCATCAATCGCAACTGCTTCAGACGAGTCGCTGTGGATCTAGATTTTGATTGCTCGCACTGCAAACTGAACAAAATCTGTCTAATAATTTCTGGAGAGTCTCGTCAAAGTGAAATTCCATTCGAACGTCGAAAAAATACAATCTTCCTCAAATCTCAGCACGCTACCCCTGGGTAGTGTATTTTGCTATCAGGGCGACACAAATGCAGTGAATAATAAAATGAAAATAAAATTATAAACGGCAGGTGGGAAAAATATCGAAACCGAATCCATGGGGTGTGTTCCGCCTTTAACTAAATTAATCTTAATTACGATGTACATGCATGCTCACCGACACAGGAAGTGGGCAAACATGGCAGTACATACAGAACTATGCAAAAGTTTGGGTTATTTTCACTTTTGTGGTACTATTCCTCATTCAACATTTTTGGGAAGTTAGAACTGTGCAATTTATCGGGAGATAATAATTCAAGTTTCTGTGAAAGTCAATTTAATATCACAGCTACCTAAGTACCATTGCATAAAATAAACTACAACGGCATTTTGTGGAGTCCATACCTCCACAAAGCTTAACAGTTTATGTTTTGTATCCCACTGAAAGGCCAGATCTGCTACCTTGAACCAAAATCGAATAAGCTTGTTCTTGTCATCTAACCAACTCATACACCAAGTTTTGTCATAATCCGTCCACAACTTTTTGAGATATCTTGCTATACATGAATATCGTTTTTGGCCACATTTCTCAAGAGCAAGCAACCACTTGTAAAATTAAAAAAAAAACTCTCATGTCTGGACCCAGATTGGAATCTTCACCAAAATTGAGTCAAATCGTTATTGTCACATGCTAACCTCTCCACCAAATTTTGTCCAGATCTATCCATAACTTTTTGAGATATCATGCCACATATAGTTTTTGCCATATTTTCACTCAATGGTGATGAAGCACTGAAAACATTCTCAGATCCAGATTCAGATCCGAATCTTCACCAAAATCGAAAAAAACTGTCCTTGTCATACACCCAACATGTCCACCAAATTTTGTCTGAATCTGTGCACAACCTTTTGAGATACCCTGTTCAAAAACACACTTCAACATGGGGGAGGCTCTGTTGCTGTCTGGGGTTGTGTCTCAGCTTTTTGTGTTGAAAAACTTGTTAAAATCAATGGGACGCTTACAAAAGAGACGTGCAAGCAGATACTGCAGCACAATGCAGTTTTAGTGGAAATTGTTTCATCGGAAGAGAATTCATTTTCCAACAAGATAACGAACCAAAACACTTTCAATATAGTAAAACACTGTTTGGAAAACAGTTACAGCTGGTGTGCTCCATGTGTTAGCAATGGCCACCTCAAAGTCTGGCCATGAGTCCCATCAAGACCACATGAGATTACCTGGAAACAGAGAAGAACAAGAGGAACCAAACTAACTTCACAGAACTGTAATGTACTACAAGATATTTGGCACAATATTCCTGGAAGAGTGCTTCAGTCATTTTTCAGGAAGCATGAGTAAAAGAGTGATGGTACTCAAGAGGGCAAAGCTTAGACATAAATTAATGATTGATACCATAAAATGGCACTGTTCTTGTTATTTACTTAAGCAGTTTGTTTCATGCTCATTTATTAAGGCTGTTAATTTACAATAATAAACACATATGACTGTTATCACTGATAATTTGATGAATTTACCTTAAAGCATGAATATCATTTGAATAACCCAAACTTTTCAACAGTACTGTACATATTATTGAAATACAGCGGGTCTGTTTGTCTGTCATCTGTTCATTTATAGACTCAAATGTCTTGGCCGAAGTCCACCAAATTTTGCAAACGTGCTACAGGTACCGATGGTCATGTCATGGGCACAACTCCTACCCCCTGGACATTTAGGGAATATTTTCACCGATTTATTTTCAATAAAGTAGGTCAGGTCAGGTCAGGTATGGGAGCATGTGCCAGAACAGCACGTCGCTGCGTCCACTTTCCGCCGGTACTCCAGGGGCCTCCGTCTGGCCATCCCCCAGGCAGATGCCAGGCCCATCCCCATCTCCTTGAGATGATGGTCAACCTGTTGCAACCATGAGGCACGTGGTCGACCCACTGGCCTCCTCCACTCATGAGACTCCCTCGCTGAGAGAATCTGGTGAGCAGGATCAGAGTCAGGAAAACGAGCCACATGTCCATACAGCCGCAACTGACGCTCACGGACTATGCAGGTAACAAATCTCATCCGAGTCTCTCTCAGCAACCGCTCGTTGGACACAAAATCCGACCAGCGATAGCCAAGGATTCTCCGAAGAGACCTGGTACCAAAGGAATTAAGTCTCCGTCTCAGATCCTTGGTCAGAGTCCAAGTCTCGCACCCATAGAGCAAGACTGGAAGTACCAAGGACCTGAAGACTCGGACTTTCGTCCTCCCGCACAGGTACCGGCAGCGCCACACCCCATGATCCAGTGAATCCATGACTCCCCAGGCCCGACCCAGACGTCTATTGACCTCTGACTCGCAGCCAGCAGAGACATGAATATCACTGCCAAGGTAAGTGAATCTCTCCACGACCTCAACATCCTTACCACAAACAGACACAGACAGGACAGCAGCATCCAAGATGTCACCGAAAGCCTGGATCTTAGTTTTGACCCAAGAAACCCGTAATCCCAACGGCTCCGACTCCTCATTCAGCACCTCGAGGGCCCCCAAGAGGATGTCTAAAGTCTCCGCAAAGATGACTGCATCATCTGCAAAGTCAAGGTCCGAGATCTTGACATTCCCAAATGATGCACCGCAACTTGATCTCTCCGACATCCTCCCTAGAATCCAGTCCATACAAGTGCTGAAAAGTGTGGGGGCAAGTACACATCCCTGACGAACTCCAGTAACAACTGGAAATAAGTCAGAGATGGTACCACCACACTTCACAGCACTCTCAGTACCAGAGTAGAGTTCAGACATCAGATCGATCAGTTTTGGTGGCACCCCACGAAGACCAAGAATCCTCCAGAGGACATCCCGATTCACTGAATCGAACGCTTTACAGAGATCAACATAGGCTGCAAGCAGCCCCTGCTGAAACTCTCGTCTGCGTTCGGTGAGGACACGAAGTGCAAGGATACGGTCAATCGTTGACCTCTTTGGTGTAAAGCCTGACTGCTCTGGACGCTGGTGCTCAAGTAGATGGTGGCGAACCCTATCGAGAATTATCCGAGCAAAGACCTTGCCCGGCACTGAGAGCAGCGTCACCCCTCGGTAGTTGTTGCAGTCTTGGCGATCACCCTTCCCTTTCCAGAGAGGGACAACAAGGCCCCTCTTCCAGTCAGTTGGGATGATGCCTGTGTTCCAGGCAGAGCACAAAACTGCATGCAACGACACGAGTGCAGCATTTCCACCAGCCTTGAGAAGTTCGGCATGGATGCCACAGATCCCTGGAGCTTTGCCCCGTTTCAAGTGGTTCACCGCAGCCCGTGTTTCCACAAGCGTAGGTGGACCACAGTTGATTCGAGGGTCAGCAACAGGGATTGTAACACCCTTGACGTCCAACTCGACAGTTGGGGGATCAGCCTGGTACAACCGCTCAAAGTAACCGGCCCAGCGGGCCTTCACTTCAGACTCCTCTGTCAAGAGCCTACCACTCTCTGCTCGAACTGCAGTGCTCCGAGGGATGGGCTTGGATGAACGTAATGCGCGAATTCCCCTGTAAGCGGGACGAGAATCACCTGTCCACAGGTGATGCTCTACCCCCTCACAGATTCCTCGCACATAGGCCTCCTTGTCCACCTTCAGTGCACGTACAGTTTTACGCCTCAGCTCCCTGAACAGCTCAGCTCTGCCATTCAGCCTGGCCCTGCGACTCTGGTCAATGGTATCCAGTGTCCCTTGAGAGACAAAATTCTTCTTTGCCCTGCGGTGAGCTCCAAGGCATCCACCGGCAACATCAAGGACGGTGGTCTTGAAGGCGCTCCACAACTCTTCAGGACCCCCCAAAGCACCCAGACACCCCAAGTGTCCACTCAGCCTGTTCGCAAACTCCTCAGCTACTCTCTCATCCCTGAGCTTGGCAACATCCAGTCTCAGCTGGGATGGTACCATTCTCCAGGATTTAAGGTGCAGCTTTAGAGTTGCTACAACAAGCCTGTGGTCAGTATTGAGGAACTGAGCACTCCGGTAGACCCTGCAGTTCTGGATCATCCTCCAACGACCGTCAATGAGGACATGGTCAATCTCCTTTGCCACACCGCCAGCGTTGGAATACCAAGTCCAGCGATGAGCTTGTGGGCGCTGAAACCATGAACCAGCCACCCTAAGTCCATGACTTCTTGCAAAGTCAAGGAACTTAGTGCTATTCTGGTTCATAGTTCCTGACCCATGGGGACCAACACACACCTCATAACCGTCCCTATCAGTTCCAGTCGATGCATTGAAATCCCCCAAGACTAGAAGTGTATCTCGTCTGGGGCACTGATCAACCACAGACTCGAGCATGGCGTAGAATGCATCCTTCACGGTGAGATCACTCGCCTCAGTCGGAGCATAAACAGAGACCAGGGAAATGACACCTAAGGAGTGACGAATCCTTAATCTCATAATACGCTCGTTGACCGGTGTTACCTCAATTATCATTGGGGTCAGCTTATTGGACACAGCTACAGCAACTCCTTGGGTATGGTAACCATCAGAGCGACCAGACCAATAGTAGGTGTAACCACCCACCATTATCTCGCCGCAATCCGGTCTCCGAACCTCAGAGAGAGCTGCAATCCCGATGTCCAAACGCTTGAGCTCAGATGATAACAGAGACAGGTGATCATCCTCTCTTAGGGATAGGACATTCCAGGCACCCACCCGAAGGGACCGCCTCAGGTTAACCCAAGGAGACCGCCGTCTGGTGGACGACACCTCAGCACCACTCCGACACACTCTCCCGCAATCTGACCCAGGGATGTTACCCCGTGGTTTCCCTCCTAATAAAGTAGGTTGACTTTCAAGTCAAATTTCATTTTGACTGAGCTCTCTAGAGGAGGTTACATGGAATTTTATTCAGTATTTGGTGCCAGCAATAGAGGTTGTTACATGGAATTTTATTCAGCATTTGGTGCCAACAATAGAGGTTGAGATTCAAATGACGCTTGTCCGAAACAGCTGTGATTGACGTGTGGAGCATTGGCTTTGCTCACAATCCAGGTATAGATGGTACAGACCAGTTGTTCTCAACCTGTGGCCCAAGGGCTGCATGCAGGACATTCTACCCTCTGCTGTGGCCCAAGTGACATCCAGTTTTAAAAAAACTGCTTTAAGCAAAGGAAATTACCAGATCTCTCACTAATATGCGTCAAACCAGATATATTTTAACAGATAATATACTTGGATTTTGTTTGCTCATTTAAAATCAGATAACAAATTAAAAAAAATTATGTGTATATATAGGAGGTAAGTTGTGTGGGTGCGGCCCACATAATATCGAGAGCTGCCAGTGTGGCCCACTATGGTAAATCCCAACGAGTATATTGCTCAGTGAAGTATACTCGTTGGGATTCCTACAGCTCCACGAGATACAAAATTGCCTTGATCAATATCCTTGTGAATAGGACTCGGCGGATTTGCTCACCTTGTATTCTTCCTGCTGAAATGGATAAAATCATGAATATACTCAGTGAGAATGGTTACCCAGAGTATATAATTAAGACATACTAGCCAAACCCGCGCTCCGCGCAAAGTTTCTGGAGTGAGGCTCTGTTAGGATGTCAATATATCCAGTGTTCACAATGTGATTTATAGAATTTATTTATATACAATGTTTCTTGTTACATTTTTTGTGTCAAATGCACCTTCTGTGGTAGTCAGCATGATCAGAACAGGGTTTTACAATGCAGACGCTGTTTTCTCGGAGTGGCATTACACCTCTCAGCGGTGACAGTCTGTCGACGAGAGACTTGATGATGTCAGCGAATGACCGATGATGTAATGAGGTCATTACGCCGCTCAGCGGTGACGTCACACGTCCCCATGCAAACGAATGTAAAAATTAGAAAATCGCCAAAAATTCCCAAACCTGTCCGTCTGGCACGATCTCACATAGCCCATGCTGTTCATTAAGGGGCTGTCACACCTTGACGTTTTAGCCAGCGTATGGCAAGGTCTCAAAATGTATGTAAAATGCTGGTGTACGCTGAATTATTGATGTTTTTTTAAGTTTTGGGCGTATAATAACGTGTTGGATGTATGCATAACGTATTAGTAACGTACACAGAACGTTTCAATCACATATAGATAACTTATACCAACGAATGCTGAGCGTGTTGTCGGCGTTCAGAACCTATGCCCAACGATAGTCTAACTTATGCATAGCGCGGCAGCGTATCGCCGACAATCACGTGGCGTAGGCTATTCATAGGCTGCGGCTTGACGATTCAAATCATAACCGCACGAGACATCGAAGTGTGAAGCCACTGTCACACCTTGACGTTTTAGCCAGCGTATGCCGACGTATGAAAAATTTGCCGTACCAAGCTGACACACGTCGAACACGTTATGGGTAAGTTTTGTATACGTTAAGAGCACGCTGGCATACGTCGTCATATGCCGAGTACGTCGATAAATTTTCAGCATGTTGAAAATTTTTCGACATACTCGGCGTATGACACGTTCTGCATACGCTGGCATAAGTTGTAGGCACGTTATGCGATCGTTGACACACGTCGACACACGTTACTTGTAAGTTACTCATAAGTCGAAACACGTCGAGGTAATGGTTAGCTTCAGTGTTCCAGACTCCATGTTTTTTTTTTTTCTTCAGTATGACGGTGATGTTGACACTTCGATTTCTAGTGCGGTTATGATTTAAATCGTTGAGCGGCAGCGTATTAATTATATTATATTATAACCGCACTAGAAATCGAATTGTCAACATCACCGTCATACCGAAGAAAAAAAAAACCAGGGAGTCTGGAACACTGACGCTAACCATTACCTCGACGTGTTTCGACTTATGAGTAACTTACAAGTAATGTGTGTCGATGTGTGTCAACGATCGCGTAACGTGCCGACAACACGTTACTCATAGGTTAGAAATAAGTTTCGGGTACGCTAAACATTACCTCGATGTGTTTCGACTTATGAGTAACTTACAAGTAACGTGTGTCAACGTGTCTCAACGATCGCGTAACGTGCCTACAACTTATGGCCAGCGTTATGCAGAACGTGTGAGTCATACGCTGGCATACGTCGTAGTACGCTGGCATACGTCGTAGTACGCTGGCATACGTCGAAAAATTTCAAGCATGGAAAATTTGTCTAACATCTCGGCATACTATGATGTATGCCAGCGTACTACAACGTATGCCACCGTACTACGACGTGTGCCAGCGTTTTAGCCAAATTTTTCATATGTCAGGCATACGCTGGCTAAATCGTCAAGGTGTGACAGGGCCTTTAGAGCACAGAGCAACCGCATGGTGAAAGTGGCGACAATCCGTCCGGCAGTTTCGGAGGAGATACGTCCACAAAATATGGCTTAGTGTATTAATATAATAATGTGAATAGGTTTGTTTCTAAGTACGACAAAGGATCGCAAGGTTGTTCCTGACAAATGTCCAGTCTGTGTCAGGATGACGTGGAAAGGACGATCATCAAGAAGGTTTGAAGAACAAATCAAACACACGATATAAACACCTATCTGGCTGTACAACCTCGAGTTATCCTTTCCTCTCGCCTTTTGTTTATGTCAGTTAACACCTCACACAAATCAGTAAATGTTATTTATGAGTTTAAATGCCGATGTGAAGCTCGGAACATGGGCCGTACAACCCAAAGGTTGGCTAAACATTTCAAACAGCACATCCCTTTGGCGATTCGAGAAAATAACTTGAAAGTTTGGACACAACCAGTGCAAGCATGTAGGAACGTTCAAGGACCATCGGCCATTTCTTGTTCTTCTGCCATTGCACGGCACTTAGTTGCCAACCCCGTCTGTGCAGACCAGTACCACGCAGATCTGTTTAAGATATTGAGCTGAGGTCGGAGCATTTCCCATCTACGTATGTTGGAAGCAACCTTCATCCTTTCCATGGACCCGAAGTTATGCCGTCAAAAGGAATTTGTACATTCGCTCATTGTCTTTCAACATGGAAACATCAAAGCTATTGCTCTGACTGCTGTGCAAGGTACCCATGCAAATGGTGTGTCATCGGCTTTGGGGAAATCACATCCTCCCTCCCTCCAAGGCGTTGGTGTGAATGGTGCGTCATTGCTCTGGACTCCACTCTAGTCAATCGGAGACATAGAAACTGATGACTGTGAGCTAACCAATGGGGGCTCAGATTGCCATTGATGTCGAAACTGATGAACCAATCAGTGTCGATCTTTTATGGACAAGCTTATATATGTATGCTCTCCCACTTCCTGATTCTCTTGCTGTGATTCAACCTTGAGAAGTACAGCATGAAAGCATTGATTCCATTGATAACACAATGTATGTATATCTTTTCTATACATATATATGTAAATATGTATAAATATATATATATATATATATATATATATATATATATATATATATATATATATATATATATTGTTACAGCTGTGGAAATTCGCAAACCACCATTCAGGTCCCGTAGGTGAGATAACTCGAAGTACATGTGTAGTTAGCCCCAAACCCGTTGTTTAGAGGGAATTTATGTGATTCATTCGGGCTGCGACGCTTTGAGATAGCCGTTTTTCTGTTCTATCTTTATTTTCAACCAACCACGTCTCAACCGCCATAACCATCAAACCACCACCGATAAACCCTCCACCACCATCACCTCTCTCCTTCTACGGCCATTCCCGCACTACCTCTGAACACTGAGCGTCGGGCTGTCTTGGGCTCGTTCAAGATACGCACCGATCCGCGAGTGCAAATAGCGGCCTTTCCGAGGGAGAATTCGGATCAAGAATGCTACACGCCCACTTCTGATCCGTCCAATCAGCAAGCGCGGAGCGGCTTGGCCCCGCCTCCAGGCGCGTCTGTGTGAAATCCATATATGCAAATTCTAGGATCAGGGGAGGTACACGCCCACTTTTCCTCCGTCCAATTGGCGAGCGTGGCTCCGCCCCCGAGGTCATTCTGATCCGGAAATTTGCAAATTGTTTCTCCTGCCGGCCTATAAAATGGCGAGCACCAGGCGAATGATGGCAGAGTCAGTTTTGGTGGAAGAGTCAGTTTTTTGTTGGAGAGCAGAGTGTGGCAGCAGCAGAGTGTGGCAGAGAGTGGAGTCGGGTGGCGAAGGCATCGAGTTGGGTTCTGCAGTCGGCTGAGGAGAGTTGTGGGAAGAGGCCAAGGAGCTCGGGTCTGAGGCGAGAAGGACGGAGGTCGGCGACGAGGTCACGGTGGGAGATCGCTCGTCGCGGGACTCAAGCCAGCCAGCCATTCTCCCTCCCCCAGGGCATCAACAATTCCTCCTTTTTCCCCCGCGCTGAGATAGTGCAACAAAGGGGGCCCCGTTCCCACCCCACTCTAAGCGTCGTGCCAAGGAAACCCGCGAAGGAGCACGGAGTCGGGGCACAGCCACGCGGCCACATCTGCGGCTCGTCCACCAACGCGTCACGAGGACGCGGGTAGGACCCACCCGGTCTCGCGGACCTGGCCGCTCCTTCAGGTCCCGCGCACATATTGGCCGACAGGCCCGTCTACCCCCTTGTCTATGAGGTTGGCTTCTTTCCTTTGCTTTTGAGTAAATGTGTGTTGGCGCTGTCTATAAAGTAGAACTGTATAAGTGTTGCCGTGTGTGAACGTAGTCGGTATTAACTATGCGTCATTGTTTCTTTTGTTTTACTGATATAGGTGCATTTTGACTGTTTGGCTGTATATGTGTGCTTTCCGTGTGTCGCGTAATAAATGTGCATTGTGTGAACTGTTTTCCCGTTTCACTTTGTCTTTTCTTTATTGACCCTCCATCCTGCTTCACGTAAAGGGTTCGTCGTGGGCTTAATACGCCCGATAATTAATTGGAACCGTCGAGGCCGACGATAACACCGCTCGGTTATCCCAATAGCACGGAACGGACCGCTTAAGCGGTTCGTGTCCGGAGTCGGCCTGCGGCGAGGTACGATCGCCCGGTCGACCATCCGCGCAGGTACTTAGGTAGATCGAATTTGGCGAGCAACCCTATCCTGCGTGGGTGGGCAATTGGCACGGTCGTTGTGGGGTTAAACCCCCACCCGTGACTAGCTCCCGGCGTTGTTCTGAGAGGGTCACGACAGAATTGTCCGTTCCGGTGGGCGAGGCAGCCGCCATTCGAGTCGAGCGGCCGATCGCACGCCGGCGGGCGCGAATTCGCAACTATATATATATATATATATATATATATATATATATATATATATATATATATATATATATATATATATATATATATATATATATATATATATATATATATATATTGCATGATGATGGAATTAAGTTTGTGGTGGATCACACACACAATTTTTTTTCTTTTTGTCCAAATGCAAGTGTGTACAAATAAATGTTTTATTTTCCCATTGATAACACAAAACGGAATGTATTTTCTGAAGCAGAATTGAGGGGGTTTTTTGGAAACAGATAATCACTGGCTCAAGGAAAGGCAACTTTCTCCATTATGCCAAAAAAAACCACCTCCCCTGCTCTCCATCCTCCTGTCTGAAACTGCACAAGAGGTTTTAGTAGGATTCTGCTCCAGATTTTTGAGACCCAGACAGCTCTGAAATAATATATACCACCAACCGACCAGATTCAACAACTATCTGTTGATCCTAATTTCAGAGGTGTGAGTAGAACCCCGTTCTGCATTTCATCGCCTGAAAGCCACTGGCAGCCCCCTGGTGGCCGAAAGTGTGGCTCCTGACATGCGGCCAATAATACACACGTGTGAAAACACCCCATCATAATCCTCCATAAATTATATCAAATTGACCCGATTCAAATGAGTGTTCCAATGCAAAGCATAAGAGTAACATCACGACATCAGGATATGGTTGCAATATACAAACAATTCTGCTTGCAGCCCAGTTAACCACAATGAAGAAGAGTATGTGGAGGCAGGACCTAATAGCAGCCATTATGGAGTCCTGCAGGTAGTTTGGCAGCTTTCACTCATGTCTTGTCTGTAAAAGTGCCCCCCCCCCCCCACTCTAAAACAATCGTGAATATCACTGGATTTGAACAATGTAGCATCATTATTATTATCATCTGGTTAGAAGGATGTGGACACCATTTCCTTTTATATTCAGCATTTCAGTGCCCATCCATACTAAGTTGTTTTGTGGCATTGAAGAGTCAATCACAAAGGCTAGACTGATAACAAAGGCAGATGACCTTTTCTCAGAAGATTATTTGTTGGACCGCTGGGTGTATAGCTGGTTTCTACTGCCAATCTGATTGTCCCATTGGAATTTTCTTTGGATTAGCTCAGTTTCTTGAAACTTCAAAGCCCTCAAGGAGATTTGAACACAATATCTGGGACACAAGTCCAGTGTCCTGAGCATTAGTTCTTTAGAACCAAACATGGATATTTATCCCCATGCTTTTTGAAGAAAATGAGGGTATATTGTAAGCAGCTTCATCTGATCTGTTTGTTTGTCAGTAACGCTATCTCCTTATGAACGGTTGTGCAGAGATTCACCAAACTTGGTAGTTATGTGAATGTGTATGGTAGTTATGTGTGTGTATGGTAACTACCAAACTTGGTAGTTATGTGAATGCATGCTAGTACACCAGTGTGGTGTACTGGCATGCGTGTGCAGGGCACAATGCGGGGAGCGTTGTGGAGGCGTGGAGGAGTGGTTTTGGTGGTCACGTGCCTGCAAGGGATATAGGTGTCCGCGCCGCCTGAGGCGTCTGTGTAGTCTGAAGTAGTGTGCATTCAGACGGGCAATAAACAGAGTTCGACAACCCTCACGACTATCCGAGTCCTGCTGCCCTCCGGACACTACAGTGGCGACGAGTCTGTTTCGGATCGGCGTGTGCAAAGTGCCTGGGTTGCATCGGCATTGACTTGGAGTCTTTGGCTGGGGCGATTGGATCGCTGAAGCGGGAAAATCAGCGCGGCTCGTGTAGTTCGAGTTCGACCACCTGGCATGAAGCCCGGGGAAGCGCATCGCGAGTTTCGCGCGCCCGCACGCACAGTCTTCGGTGCGGGTCGAGTCCTGCAGCCAGGCATCTCGCATCACAGGACGGCTCGGGATGGCGGAAGGTCAGGGCACGGTGCACGGACGAGTGCCCGTCTTCGTCAGAGATGGCGTCGAATTGTTTTCTGAACAATTGGGGTGCTATTTCCACGCGAATGATGTAGACGATGAAAGCAAACGCAAATCGATCTTGCTCGCCTCGCTATCAACAGAACATTATCGGCTACTAAGTGATTTAGTAGCGCCGGATAAGCCCAGTGACGATGGGCTGTCATTTCAAGACATGGTAGGGAAGATGAAAGCCCACATGGCGCCGGAGCAGTCATTGCTGCTGGCTCGATACTAGTTCGATCACCTCGCGAAGGGTGCGGAGGAGCGCGTTGCAGATTTCGTGGCACGGGTGAAGCATTCGGCCATGGCTTGCAAGTTTACGGCGGAGGAGCGTCCAGCTCGACTCAAAGATCGCTTTATTTCTGGGCTGCAAGATGCGAAGATGGTGTCGGCGATTCTGCGGATGCGAAGTGTCGATGTTACATTCGACTCAGCGGTCGAGACTGCTTCAGCTGTCGAGCAGACACTCACAGATGTCCGCACCATCGCCGGCCAGGACGTGATGGATAGTTCCGGCTGGGGCATGTCGGGTGACCCCGGGGTCCACGCGATGACCCAGGTGCCCCAGGTCACGCACACGTCTGTCGGTGCGAGCCGTGGGCGCGCGCCGCAGCGCGGCCACGTGGGGAGCGAGATGGACACCCAGGGGTGCTGGGGATGTGGTGGTCCGCACCTGCGGCGAGTGTGCCCGTATAAGAACACCGTGTGTTTGCATTGTCACAAGGTGGGACATCTGAAGCGTGTGTGTCGAATGGCGGGGGCTGCCGTTAAGGTCTTGGATAGCGAGGTGCGGGACGACCCCAGCGACCTGGAGAGCGGCCTGCAGCCAGGGCGTAGCGATCCCGGCGGCCCGGAGCAGGAAATGCAACCAATGTTGAGCCTGTTTTCGATTGGTCCGGAGGTGACAAGACCAATAACAGTGGAGGTCAAGGTGAATGGCGAGCCGATCGTGTTTCAAGTTGACACCGGAGCTGCAGTGTCGGTCATGGGTGAGCGGGCTGCTCGTGACCTTCGCGGTGTTCACCTGGTCAAGACGACCTTGTCGCTGTGCACGTACACTGGCGAAGCGATTGCACCACTTGCTGTGACAGACGTCTCGGTGGTCTACCGAGGTCAAAGCGCCCTACTCTCGTTGTTTGTGGTACGAGGGGAGGGGCCTGCCCTTTTGGGCCGGGACTGGTTGGCGCGCCTCAGGCTAGACCTCCAGTTCGTACCTCCAGGTGCACCTGTGCCTCCTTCGATAGCCGAAGGCAAGGTTCTGGCGACAGGAGCCGCGACGATGCAACATGGGCTGCCGTTCATTGCTTCCGACGACGATGTTGGACGGGGCTGGAGCAACGGGAGCCATGCCAGCGGCGACGAGCTCTCGCGCTCCCGCGGCGCTTGTGGTACGGTGCACACCCGTGTCGTTCAGGCGATTTCAGCGGGGGATTGGAGCGAGCTGGTCGCGTTCAAGTTCGCGGACCGTGACCATCGACGACAAGCAAGTCATCGCAACGTCGCGACGACAACCAAAGGCGTACACACGATGTGATTCATGGTTTGCTAATTGTTGCGTATTTGATTCTCGTTGCACGAGTGATGCGATTTAGCATTGTTCAAATAAATGCCGACAGTTCGCGTGTGAGCATAATATGTTTGGCTGGGATCAATCGATGGGATGTCCGATATGATTGATGTGATGTGAAGGGCTTGGGGGTGATCGTGGCGAATAAAGAGGTCTTGCCGATCTCCAGCTGCGAGGGCAGCCCACGGTTCGCTACCTTGTCATGTGTGGGGATTATGCTGGGAGGACGCGCTGTACGTGAGGGGAAGGTTGCATTGGAGCAGACAATGTTTTTGCTGTGGTATAACACTGATATGTCTCCAGGCTACGCTGACCGTCCGTGTGGACGTGCATGGTTTTCTCGTTTGGGTTGGATGCGCGGTTTTGGTGTGGGACTCAGAGATCGGCTCAGAGCCAGGGCTGGTTCACTGTTCAGCGTTACCCCCACCCCTGGTTTCGCCAAGGTCAGACGTGCCTGGCACCCTGGAGCGCAAACCTCTGTTCTCGCCAAGGCTGTTCGGGCGTGCGTTGAGATCTCGGCTGGATGTGATGCGTGGGTTTGTTATGGGATTGATGGTGCGCCCAGCCGACGGCGCTGTTCAGCGTCACCGCCCATCCCTGATATGGCCAAGGTCAAACGGGCCTGGCGCCGTGCAGCACAAACCTCTGGTCTCGCCAAGGTCGGCCGTGCTGGCGCCGCGGGCTTCCAGGCTCGGAATGTGTATCTGATTCGGTTCTGTCTGGGGGAGATGTGCCGCCTTGTCGACCGGGGGCATTTGATGGTGCCGGGTGAGGTTCGCTCGGGAGGTCATCGCAACCTCGCCGGAGGGCGTGTAAGCATGAGCCGCCTGAGGGCGCTTCTGCTGCGTAGTGATGCTGTGCTTCCCAACTTGCTTCTTGATATCTTTAACGCGGTCAGGGTTTTTGTGGGTTCGTCGTGCAACTTAGTATGCGGGCATTGCGTTGAAATGCAACTTGCTCACATCGACGGGTGCCTATGCTTTTTGATTGTAATCGTTTTTGTTCCTCTTTGCTTTTATGTCATGGTATTCTGTGCCGATTATGCTTATCATTATAATGGTCATTTTATAATCCAATTTTTAGGAGGGAGGAGTGTGGTGTACTGGCATGCATGGGCAGGGCACAATGCGGGGAGCGTTGTGGAGGTGTGGAGGAGTGGTTTTGGTGGTCACGTGCCTGCAAGGGATATAGGTGTTCGCGCCGCCTGAGGCGTCTGTGTAGTCTGTAATAGTGTGCATTCGGACGGGCAATAAACAGAGTTCGACAACCCTCACGACTATCCGGGTCCCGCTGCCCTCCGGACACTACAATGGTCACCACATGGCAAGAAGATGTGAGAGCAGCATCATTTCTGGCCCCGACCTCTGAGGCGGGGTCAAAATATAAAATACTGTTCCATAAAATTCAATTACGGACACATTTTAAAACATTTTTCAAATGAAACTTTGTATATGCAATCAACATTGTGGGATGCATGAAATACTGTACATCACAATTTTTGGGATTTGACCCTCGATTCATGTCCCAGGGATTGTTTCAAAAGAGAAGATTTTTTAAACTCAAAACTTGTTATTGGGTCATTCCTGGGGGAACTTTTTGCCATCTTTTAACTCTACTTTAGGTGGGAAGCATGGGATTTGTGATGGCACACCATCGACTTCGCTGTAGTTGTTTCTGTGGACTTTTTGTCAATGAGCTTGATACCTTTTATTTTCCCGCAGTTTGGAAGAAGGCAGAAAGCACCAGGCCTCAGTTCTTGTGGGTATTGATGAGTTTTCTCGGTGGTTGGACGAGGCTGAGAGTGTTGTGGAAACAGAAGTCGACCCAGACGACGAGAAGCAGGTGCAAGATCTCCTGGTTAAAGTTAAGGTGAGTTGGTTCTTGACCTATCGGTAAAATTATTGAGCACTTTGTCAATCATGGATTTTAAAATTGCAGATATTCCTCTTCTGTGTAGACTGATGAACAGTCCTACCGAAAGCTTCACCTGAGATATTGATTTTCAGGGTTCCACAATTTTGTGGTGCCATTTCATGGTTAAGGTAGGCATTACACTGTCCAATGTTTACCCATATTTTTACCTTAACTAACGAAGGTGACTGAGGTTATGTTTCCACCCCTGTTTTTCTGTCTGTCTGTTTGTCCAAAGGGTAAAGCTAACAGGGGGTAGGGTTTCGTTGTGTGAGAATTCAATGGAGTACCATCCTTTATAAATGATGTTGCTGAATTTGGTATTTATTGTATCGATGAAAAGTTGTACGTAACCACATGAGAAATTCTCTCCAAGAAACATTCTTGTTGATGATATGTTGGCCAGTGTGTGCCCACCTTTAAAGCCCTGTCATACCTTGAGCCAACGTATGCCTGACGTATGCCTGACGTATGCTAAATTGGGCTAAAACGCCGGCACACGTCGAATACATTATGGGTAAGTTTGTATACGTTAAGAGCATGCTGAAAAACACTGCCATACGTCGTAGTACGCTGGCTTTCATCGTTGTACTTTGCGGATGTCCTCAAATTTTAGCATGCTTGAAATTTTACGACGTATGCCAACGTATGACTCACACGTTCCGCTACGCTGGCCATAAGTTGTAGGCACGTTATGCGATCGTTGACACACGTCGACACACGTTACTTGTAAGTTACTCATAAGTCGAAACACGTCGAGGTAATGCTTAGCGTACCCAAAACTTATTTCTAACCTATGAGTAACGTGCTTTGAACCTATGTGTAACGTACCTCCGACGCATATTGACGTATGTAGACGTATTTGACTGACGTCTTCCGGACAACCACAGAACTTACTGAATGTGTTTCTAATTTACAGCTACCATATAATGGCGTATTGGCAGCGTTTAAAAAAAAAACAAAAAAAACAATAACTTCCGATATTTCGTCACGTGCCGTTACGTCACGTCTGATTGCCTCTTCAGTTTGCTCGTCTTATTATTAGTTCCTCCTCTGTGAATATTTTCTGTTTGAGGATATTGTCACGTCGACGTCGAAACTTAAACGCAAATGTCCGAATATATTTTAAAATTCATGATAGACTTTAAAAAAAAATAAAAAAATAAAAAAAAAACAACTTCAGATATTTTGTCACATGCCTTCACGGAGCCAAGGAGAAAAAAAGAAAATGTGCCTTGACGGAGAAAATAAGTTTCAGGTATGCTAAACATTACCTCGACATGTTTCGACTGATAAGTAACTTACAAGGAACTTGTGTCGACGTGTGTCAACGATCGCATATCGTGCCTACAACTTATTCCCAGCGTAGCGGAACGTGTGAGCCATACGGCGATTACGTCGTAAAATTTTCAGCATGCTTGAAATTTCACGACGTAATAAACGTACCACGAAATATGACAGCATACTTCATCGTTTTTCAGCGTGCTCTTAACGTATACACAACTTACCCATACCGTATTCGACGTGTGCCAGCGTTTTAGACACATTTTTCATAGGTCGGCATACGCTGGCGAAATCGGCAAGGTGTGACTGCGATGTTGATACTTCCAATTCTCAGGCGGTTATGATTTAAATCGGCGTGCGGCAGGTTTTTAACAGGCTATGCCACGAGTTCGTCGGCGATACGTGCAGCGCGCTATGCCTAAGTTAAACTATCGTTTGGAATAGGTTGTGAACGCCGACAACAGGCAAAGCATTCGTTGGTATAAGTTATCTATAAGACAACGAAACGTTCTGTGCCCGTTACTAATATGTTATGCATACGACCAACACGTTATGAATACAACCAAAACTTTTTTAAAAACATCAAAATTTCAGCGTACGCCAACGTTTTACATACATTTTTATACGTTGCCATTGCTGGCTAAATCGTCAAGGTGTGACAGCGCCTTTACATAGCATAACTGTGGCCTCATTTAGTTGCCATCACATTACAGAGCAATTCATATGTCACCTCCTGACTTGCATCAAAAAGCCAGAATGCTGCAAGAGTATGACTGTATTGAAGCCAATCCTGAGCTGTCCATTGACAAGAACCTGAAGAACCTTTTAAATATATATACACACATATATATATATATATATATATATATATATATATATATATATATATATATATACATATATACATTATATACATATAAATATTTATATATATATATATATATATATATATATATATATATATATATATATATATATATATATATTTTATGAAGACCACAAGGGGAAAACCAGAGATGTCACTTTTTATAAATTTCAGGGTTATTGCACCTGCCAATA
Source organism: Eptatretus burgeri (assembly GCF_056783735.1). NCBI lineage: Eukaryota > Metazoa > Chordata > Myxini > Myxiniformes > Myxinidae > Eptatretus > Eptatretus burgeri. The sequence goes on along the minus strand of NC_140976.1, from coordinate 23,058,556 downwards.
GTTGGCAACATAAGGTTTCCTCTCACAATATTACTTTAACAAATAACCAGGGGTGTCACATAATTTATATGGTATAAAGTTTAGCCGTGCAATGAAAAAACAAGTGTTGTCAAAGCTGAACAAGTAGAAACCCAGAGTTGTCAGTACTTTACTCCTGGTTATCTCCCTTTCATTCATGTTAACTGTTCCACCATAATATTCAGAGTTGAGAAACTAAAAAAATGAAAGGTTGTAAAACCTTCACAGCATAAACTCTGAGCACTACAATGGCCTATTTGGTTATATCATGGGCTCCGTAGTTGGTGCATATCGTGGTTCAAGCCTGGTCAAACCTTTATTGTGACTTTTATGGGGCCCACTCTGTGGCTTAATGGTTAGCGCGTCTGAGTAACCATCCTCATTCAATGTACCCACCGCCCAATCAACCTGCTTAGGTATATGAGGGAGTCACATGAGGTGACTTTGGCTATCGCGGGGGTGGTTTATCCTTGGTTTCCTCCTGGTTTTCCATCATATTAAGTAGTACGGAGTAAGAAATGGAGAATCCGTCGTCATATAAGCGAAATACCCTTGAGTATGGCGTTGAACACCAATCAAACATAAAAACAATGACCGTTTAATGTTGAAAAAAAAATCTGTGAAAACCAAAGTCATGTAATGTATGCTAATAACCAACAAGCCTGAATTTGCTACACATCCTGGATTAAAATTGCATGGCAATTATTAAACAAGAGAATAAGCAGTGATGTCAGTTTGCAACATTGATTCGTTCTTTGCTCTTAAATTAAATAACACAGAAGCTTGGCAAATGCTACATGCTTAGCTTGATCGGCCAATGATCACTCTTCCTTTTACTGGAAAAGAAATCTATATGACAGTTATTAAACAGTCCACCAAAGTCTTGAAACTTTGTTTTTCAGTTTCTTCAAAATTGACTTATCCTGACATCTCTGGTTTTCCCCTTGTGGTCTTCATATATATATATATATATATATATATATATATATATATATATATATATATATATATATATATATATATATATATATATATATATATATATATATATATATATATATATATATATATATATATATATATATATGCCTTGGTTCTCGTAAACCATTCTTGATTTCTGCGAAGGTGACACGTATTTCAACATCAAAAGACAATGGTGTCGTCTGTGGACAGACACCAACAAAATCAACAAAGAACTTGTCAGCGATCTCACAGAAGTGCCTCCAGGTTTTGACCCTGCCGCCCTCCCGGAAACAGTGGATCACGCTAAATCAGATCTTTCATATGGATACAAACAAACACGACATAATAGTGACCAAAGCTTTTCATGCTGCACTCTTCAGGGTAAAAAAAAATCGCAGCAAGTGAAGGAGTAAGTGAAGGCGCGTGCTTTATATGCAGGTCTCAATAAGGTAGACACTGATTGGTTCAACCGTAATGATGTCACGGTTAATCCGAACACCCATTGGTCGGCTCATCATCTTCACCTCGAGCTCCCATTGGCTGGAGCAGAGTTCGTCAATGATTGACGTTTGCAACCGCATCCTGGGGAGAGGGGGGATGGGTTTCCCCTGAGGAACATTCACCATTTGTTACCGTACTTCCCTTGATCTTTCCATGCTGAAAGAGACACAAAGATCGTACAAATTCCTTTTGATGACATCAACTTTAAATCCCCCCCCCCACACTTCTCCCAAAATGTTGCTTATGTATCCATCTTATCCACCCCTTGCATTCTCCCCATCATCTTCCAATCTGAACATGTCGATCTTTTCAGTTTACAAGATTTTATCTTTTTCAGGTTTAGATAAAGACCAGCTTTTCATTTTCCTTATTCACTGTCTACAGCAATTTAATCAAGTCCTCTTTACTTTCTGCCAACGGAGTGCTATCATCAGCATACCTAAGATTGTTGATGCATCTTCCTCCAATCCTGACTCCAGCCACTATGTCATCAAAGTTTGATTTGCTCTTGATGTCCTCACTATACAGATTGAACAAGAACGGTGGAGAGAATGTACCCCTGTCTAACCCCTTTTCCAATTCCAAACTATTCCGTCTCTCCATTCTCTGTTTTAACTGTAACTTCTTGTTTAGTATACAGCTAAACTGGGCATTCTGTCTGCTGGCATTAGTTAGTGGATGTTAAAGATCCCACAGTGTCGATTGTGAAGAGTAAGCGAGCTATTGCCAGTCCCATGGCCAAATTCCAAATTGCTGCCTTAACCTTAGTCGAACGCCAAGCCTAGCCAGCCAGTTCATGAAAGACTTGGGTGAAGCTCCCAACCCCACACCAATGAGGTAATAATTGTGGCTGTTGAATAATAATGATAATAATAATATTCATCACACACTGTCCCCCTACCCCTGATACGTCCGCATGGTGCACGCATTCACAAGACCCCCCCCCCCCCGCCGCTCCCGTATGAGAGGATGTTTCTCATTGTCTAAATGACCTTGTAGTTTCTGTAAAGGTATATTGTTGACTCCTTGCATCCTTATCTTGCTTGTCATTTATGTATGACTTTCCTCGTTTAGCCAGAGATTTTTCTTGTTTTTGTATACAGTGTCAAGGCTATGTAGAGGAGCTAGAACACAAAATAGAATAGACATAATAGAACAAAACGAACAGAAGAGAGACAAAAATAGAGGGAGACTTGGATAAGTAAGGGTGGGGGGGAGGAGAGAGAACGAGGGCTATGCAAGGGCACAGGGGATGAACAAGATGGATGCAGCTGCAAACTCACAATCACAAATGTGAAAGGAAAAACTGGAAACCTGGAAGGAGTTGGGCTCAAGGAGGATTAATGGGGATAGAAAATATCATGTTTGTGGATGTGAAATTAACTGAGATGGTGGTGAACAGCTGCATTGAAGCCCTGGAGGAAAGAATGATTGAAGAGACTGTGGAAGATGGTTCTACCGGCAGGAAAAAAAAAAGAGGAATGAATGAGTGTAGGTGAGATGTGAATCTAGATTTTGGGAGTTTAACAAGAAGAGCGTTACTAGCAGACCGAATGCACCCTGCAGAAACCTGGGGTTGGGGGGGGGGGGGGGAGGAGGAGATCATGGAAAGGGCAGAGGTTGCAAGACCAGAATGGAGACAGAGACACCACCAACCTGTCTTCGATGTGAAATTTATATGTCCAGAGACTCAGCTCTGTAAAGACAAATCCATTGATCAGTTAAATGTAAATAAATAAATTAATTCAGCTTTATGATACAAGTTGTCAGAAAAATAATGTGATTTTAAACATTGACTTTAGATTGTATGTTGGTGGGTTAGATTGAGTTGGGTTTACTTGTTTGGCTGAAAACCTGGAAAATGGAACAAAACATCGATTGTGGGAATTGTCATTGCAGTCTCGGCAATATGCATGCAAGTTTTGCTTTGTGCTCCGACTGGCCATGGGACGATGGCCGTCAGCCTGGGAAATTAGTCTTGAGGGCATTTATAAAACGACCATTCTTTGGAGCACCTTCAACCTCAATGTGTTACCCCAGAGAAAATTGGATAATGGAGCGCATCACATTGCTGTCCATCAGCGATAAAGGACAATGTCATCGTGTGATGAATCGCAGTATTTGCTCACCTTCATCTGCCGTTATAACATCAGCATTATTTGTTACATTATTTCCAAGATATTTTAGTCACTGAGAGATGTTAACGGCTCTCTCTCTCATTCTCTCTCTCTCTCTCTCTCTCTCTCTCTCTCTCTCTCTCTCTCTCTCTCTCTCTCTCTCTCTCTCTCTCTCTCTCTCTCTCTCTCTCTCTCTCTCTCTCTCTCTCTCTCTCACTCTCTCACTCTCTCACTCTCTCACTCTCTCACTCTCTCACTCTCTCACTCTCTCACTCTCTCACTCTCTCACTCTCTCACTCTCTCACTCTCTCACTCTCTCACTCTCTCACTCTCTCACTCTCTCACTCACTCACTCTCTCTCTCCCTCTCTCCCTTTCTCCGTCCGTCCCTCTCTCTCTTTCTCTCGCCCACAAGACATATCCTGTCTTTGTGTTGCTGTTCAACCTATTTGTTTCCTCAATTCCACCAGGAAACACAGATGGCCAACAACAATACATCATTCTCTGCTTTTTGTTTGACCTTCTATTCAATGAACAAATGAATCGGCTGTCATATGATATCATGCCAAACACTGATCATTCGAACATGGAAATGGTGAACCTGCATTTTACGTGAAAGCCCTTTGACTTCAGTTGAACTGTAGGTTTTTTTTCTTCATTTCTTTATGATCCTGGATATGTTATCTAGTTTTTCTCAAGAGGACATTTTAGGCACCAAAGATATTGTTACGAATTCTGGCCCGTCCGGCGTGCGATCGGCCACGTAACTCGAATCGCGACGCGTCGCCTACCGGAACGGACAATTCAGTCGTGACCCTCCTGGAACTATCGCCAAGGAGCTAGTCACGGGTGGGAGTTTAACCTCCCCACAACCCAGTGCGCATTCAACCCGCGGGAAATAGGGTGAATCGCCAAAAGTCGACATACCTAAGTACTTGCACGGGTAACCTACCGAGGGGTTGTACCACGCCACAGGTCGACTCCGGACACGAACCGCTTAAGCGGCTCGTTCCGTGCTACACGGATAACCGAGCGGAGTTATCGTCGACTTTGATGGTTCAGATTAGTTACCGGGTGTTTTAAACCCACTATCAATCCCTTACGTGATGCAAGATGGAGATTCAACAAAGGAAAGGACGAAGCGAAACGGGGGAACAATTGGACAAGCACATGTAATGCGCGACACACGGAAGCACATATTTCCAGTCAGCAACAATCATGCACGTATGTACAGGCAAATAGAAGCAAAAGTAATACGACCGACTAAAGCAATGAACAGCAATTAATCAGTTTTACTTGTCAGACTGGCGCCACCAACACATACAAAAGCCCAAAGAAAAGAAGAACCTCCCTTGTTGCGGCCGGTGAACCGTCTCCGGCACTCTCCGCGTCCGCTCTCGCAGGTTCACCTCAGGCCGCCTGCGGCGCCCTCCGTCCGCGTCTCCCACCAATAGGCCTCGCCGGGCCACGAACATGGGAACGAAGGAGGAGGAAGGGAACGCGAGTTGGTTTGCGGATCAACCGTCATGAGGAGAGAGCACACGGGAGGACCAAAGAGATATCCAAGAGGAAGGAACGCGTTCACCAAGGGGCGAAGAAGAGAAGAGAGGAGAAGAGGGCGCGCCCCGCCCGTGTCCGTCCTTTATGGAGTGGGGCTCCGCCCTTCGCTCCGCCCCGTTTCGGGCTCCACCCCCCTTCTGGGAGCCTCCCAAAAAGGGGCGTTCCTCACTCCCGTCCGCGTAACACCGTGCGTCTCCCAATCGGGAGCGAGCTGCCCCACCCCTCCCTTTCACACCAAGCGCGGGGAAAAATGGCGGGAAAAAACCCCACAGGCTTCACAAGTGGTTTTGTTCTGCCAATCCTTTTCGGACGGTTTCCGTGGTGCGGAAACCGTCTTACCATGGTCCGCGGAGGATGGCGCTCGTAAGCGGGCGTAGTGGCGAAGATGGTGGTGATTGTTGTGGGGGTGTTGTGAGCGTGGTGGGCATTGTGGCGTAGTTGGTGGCGGTTGTTGTTTGCGTGGAGGTTTGTGGCAATGGTGGCTCAAAATAACGATAGATAAAGAAAAGCGGCTAACTAAAGCGTCGCAGCCCAAATGAATCACACATATTCCCTCTAAACAACGGGTGTGGGCTAACTCCACATGAACTTATCGATATATCTCACCTGAGTACCCTTTATGGTGTATTGCGAATTTCCACAACCGTAACAATATTATGCATGAATGGTTGTCAGAAATTGCCAATCAGAGATTTCCACTTCTGATGGTATGAAAAATTTGTGTTCTCATGCAGCACTGATTGTTTGGGAAAGTTGAACTCTCTGTCGAAGGCTTATCCATGCATCGACCCAAATGATGTTGCTTCTCACGGAGGAAAGGGAAAGCCACACATCATTTGACTCCATCACTGCCACTGTCCCCTTGATGGGCACCAAATTGCCTGTGGCAAATTCAAAATCCTCAGCTGCTCAAGAACCAGGCGGATCCAAAGGAGGAATCAAGGTCATCTTCAATCAGTCGGAGCATTTCTGCACCTCTTTGAACAGATGCCATTTGTCGCTCTATTCTTTTCCACCACTGGTGGAATGTTGTTTTGTGATTGGGCTGCAAGCATGTCCCATTGGATCCCGCCGACTTTCGGGATGTATACCTAATGGGCTGCTTGCTGCCTTCCTGTATCGAGAAATGAATATATGAACAAGCATGACATGAAGGAAGGGGGTAGAGGGAGCAAGAATCACATCATACTGAAAAACAACTCGGATTTAGCACATAATATGGAATTAGCATTCTACGGTGGGAAGATTATCAAGTGAGCTTTCGATACAAACATGATTTTCATTCGACTTCCACGTACATTGATATCTATGATTGAGATGAAGTGAGGAAAAATAATACTCAACAGTGATTTGGATAAAGGAATTGTCTGTCCAGGCAGAGCAAGAGGAGGGAAGGATTGATTGTCATTGATTGACATTTCGGGAGTAAATGAGGAGGCGGTGGCTTGGAAAGCATTTCAGAGATAGCGAAGAGATGGTGAGTGAAGCTGACAAGAGACATTATAGGCAGAGACAAGACCTCAGTTGTTTTGCACCCTCGTTTTCATGAATGCTTCTTTGTGATCGGCCGATATCTCTTCAACCTAACATGTCAATATTTGAGACGATAATTTCCCAGTGCCCATAAGAGTGCACGTGCTTAATGAACTCAACTCGGACCGTTTAATCATAACCTATTAGCACTTCATTACTGTTAATCCATCTTTCATTGTTGTTCAGTGACAAAATGAAGGTGGAGGGATTTATTTTGTAGCCATTAAACAATGCACCAGCATGGGTCTGTGTTTTGGTTGCGTCGCAACAGCTGTTCAAACAATGATCAGATGAAAGCAGACAATTAACTGCAGATCAAAGGGAAGTAGCCAATCTGATAAAAGATGATTGTCCTTAAGTGATTTGCAAAATTCCCCACCATCCCCTAAAAAAGAGGAAATTAAATGATGTTTAAACTGTTTGGTTTTCACAGTGTTGTTCATACAATCAGAACCAATGGTAATTTTCCACCAAACTGGCCTTCCTGGTGTGCTCAGCATTTTGCTTCAATCAAGATCTCGGAAAGACCTAGCAGTCCACCCCCACATGATATAGCTTAGAGGAAAACGTTGTGTACCTTCACAAATGCTGGTTGGTATCCAGTGTGAATGGTCAAAGAGATTAATATGCATTTGGTATGCAGTGGCAGACGGCAGAGCTGCCCAGCAGAGGAGCCGCGCTGGCCGGGCTGGGCAGGAGTGCGCGTGAGGCGCCTGAGGCGGGGACCTCAACCCGCTTCGAGAGGCAAGGCCCCAAGGGAGACATCAAACATCTGAACACCCGCTGGACTGCGGTATGCTTACTGTTTTCCTTGTTTTTTTGTTGTTTTTTTCTTCCAAACTATTGCTTCTCCTATCCTTTCCTTGGCAGGTGCACTGGGCCACAGTGTGTGTAGTTATGGCTTGTTATGACCTTGTAGACATTTTGAAATGACAAACCGAAACCTCATGCTCAGTCTGGTGAACTTTCTTTGTTGTACCATCATGTTCTGATGTCTGTCGTTTTGGGAAGAAAACATGAAGCCGACTGTCCTCTCAGCTGGCATCCTTGAGGATGTTTTGAAACCAATCAGTGCCTCTAAAGGACCAAAACGTTTTAAAGGAAAAAGCTGTACTTGCACGCTGAATATATAACTCATTATATATACTGTACATTGAATTCTGCAGTGTGGGGTATGTGGCTGGTTGAAAATGTATGCACTCATCTAAAGCTCAGACAGGAGCCTATAGACATTGAACAGCATCTTATAGACCAGTGTTTCTCAAGGTGGGGCGCACGCCCACCGGTGGGACGTGAAAATATTTTGGTGGGGCATGAGGATTCAGAATTAATGAATCAATATATGATCGCTTTCATAGGTTTGCCTTTTGAATACATATGTGGTATATACTGTAGTGTCTCCAATCATGGTGGTGCGTACAATTATTTTGAAAATCAAAGTGGGGCGTGGGACAAAAAAGGTTGAGAAACATTGTTATAGACATTGAAAAGAGACATTAATTTACTTTTACTTGAATTGCAAGGACATTTTGAAGAAATAAAGTCATGGTTTGGTGCTGGAATAGATAAAGTGTTGTTGTATTGCCCTCATCATTGTGGGTTTTATTCCCACAGCTACTCAGAAATCTGGTTCAGAGAGGGGATGAATACCCCCTAGTGTACTTCAATGATCAACATAATGTAAGGTGACATTCGGTGCCACAACAAGGACATAAGGATACAATGAATAATTTGACACAGCTCTCTGATTTGAACCTTGAAACGCTGCATCACAAGCTTGGTGCTCAGATGAAAGCACCAAATAAGCTATCATTGAGCACTTTTGACATCCGCTTTATCATCGCCTTTCTTTTGCCAAACTCCTCACTGAGGATACAATGTACTTCTTACTTCATTATTCCTGACTCTCAGGTAAGTTTTGAACTTACCTTAAAGTAAGGAATAATTTCCATATTCTTTGTTTTGCCAAAATCCTCTGTGATGATATTGTTGCTGACCTGGCGTCATGGGGGAACCACGAGGGAGGGGCTGTCTCAGTTTCCTCTCCGTACTTACCAGGAATCGCAGGCCGTCGCACACAAATAACTTCATGTTGTGGCGGGTCACTGATCGACTGTTAACGCCAATTACTTGACCACGTGACTTCGGGTCCTCCATCCAACAACCATTTACCTTAGGACACGTGGCCTGCTTATCGGGGAATCACACCCTTGGTACGTACTTGCGTTATTGAGGTTACCTACCAGATCAGATGCAGCCAAGTGAAGCTGCCAAGTACGTACGGATATTTAACAGATTCTTCGGGAATAACGTCCCGGCTAAGCTCGAGTGTGGGCCATGCTGGACCAATGGAGGAAAAGACAAAAATGACCTGAGAACATTTTCAACAAACACATTTAATTAAACCAGGAGCAAGGAAAGTGATGTGGCACAGTATGGGATTTATTGCAAATGTACAGCAGGGAGAGCAACGAGTTTGTGGGGTGTGGAAAAAGGCAAACAATATATACAAAAGAAGACACACTACAGAGTTAACCAGAAAATTATTATACAGTCTTAACTTATGCTATGACAGGTGCCGTCACGCACAAACACACACACACACACACACACACACACACACACACACACACACACACACACACACACACACACACCCAAGGAAAATTATAGATAGCCCTGAAAGAAAGAAGCAGTTGAGGATTAACAACCTCTCAATATCTGGTGCGGCCGGTAGACCTGCGCAACCCAGAACGCTTCGGAAAGGGGAGGAGGAAGAAATACTGAGGGTGTCGAGGGTGTGCGTTTGAGAGGTGCAAGTGTAATGTGACATTGGGTGCGGCATAGTTTAAGAGGAAGAATGTGAGGTGAAAGCGTTTGGTTCACTCTTGAGTTTGCTCTTGGGTTGTGTTCTGAAAAGAACAGTTGGTCAGGCTTGCCCGCGTTGATTGCTCTTTTGCGTCCACAGAAGAGAAGAGATAGATGGTAGAAGAAAGATGCGTGAGAGAGAAGATCCCATTGTAAATTGTGTAAGAGTCTGTATGTGTAAGTGTCACTGCAGGATGCAGTCTAAATGAGCGACGTTGAAATGGATAGGGAAGAGTCGCTGATGTACTGCATTTTATGTGTGAGCCCTTTGACTTCAGTTGAACTATAGTTTTTATTTTCATTTCTTAATGATCCTGGATATCCATCCATTCCATCCATTGGGACCATACTCTGTGCAGAGCGTTGGTGCTGCCTAAGCAGACTCTTTGGCTATTGGGCACAATCCTGGACAGGTCGCCACTCCGACACAGGATACCAGCAAGCTGGCACTCATTTTGCCGACCTCCGAAGGATGACAGGCAGAGTCAACCCCATCTGGTATCCTGGATATGTTAACCTGTTTATATCAGGAGGACATTTTAGCCACCAAAGATATTATGCAAGAATGGTGGTCACAAATTGCCAAGCAGAGTTCCACTTCTGATGGCATGAAAAATTTGGATTCTCGTGCAACACTTATTGTTTGAGAAAGTTTGTTTTGCACAAATCTGTTTCACTCAGTGACTCTTATGATTGTCCGAGACGTTACAAATTGAACTCTCTGTAGAAGGCATGTCCTTGCATCAACCCAACTGATATTGCTTCTCATGGAGGCAAGGGAAAGCCACACATCATATGACTGCAAGCAATGCCTCTGTACCCTTGATTAGCACTAAATTGCCTGTGGTGCATTCAGAATCCTCAGCTGCTCAAGAACAAGGCAGAGCAAGAGAAGGAATCGATGTCATCTTCAATCAGTCGGAGCATTGCTGCACCTCTTTGTTCAGATGCCATTTGTTGCTCTATTGTTTTCTGCCCCTGGGAGAATGTTGTTTTGTGATTGGGCTGCAAGCATTGTCCCATTGGATCCCACCAAATTTAGGGATGGATACCTCATGGGCTGCTTGATGCCTTCCTGTATTAAAAAATGAACACATAAACAAGCATGACATGAAGGAAGGAGGTTGAGGGAGCAAGAATCACATCATACCTAAAAACAACTTGGATTTTGCACATGACATGGAATTAGCATTCTACGGTGGTAAGATTTATATATTATCAAGTGAGCAATCGATCCAAACATGATTTAGTTCGACTTCCAAGTACATTGATATATATTCCAAGAACAAACAAGGAGCAAGGAAAGTTATGTGGCACAGTATGGGATGTCTTGCAAATGTACAGCAGGGATAGCAAGGAATTTCCTGGGTGTGGCAGAAGGCGAACAATATTTACAAAGGAAGACAGTGCAGAGTTATCCTGAAAATTATTATACAGTCTTTACTTATGCTTCGCAAGGTGCCATCATGCAAACACACACACACACACACACACACACACACACACACACACACACACACACACACACACACACACACACACACACACACACACACACTCGAGGAAAATTAGAGATAGCCCTGAGAGATAGAAGCGGTTGACGATTAACGACCTCTCATTGCCTGACACGATTGGCAGACATGCGTAACCCAGAGCACTTAGGAAAGAGGAGAAATACTGAGGGCATCTAGAGTGTGTGTTTGAGAGGTGCAAGTGTAATGCAACGTCGGGTGCAGCATAGTTTAAGAGGAAGAATGTGAGGTGTAAGTCAGTTTGGTTCACTCTTGAGTTCGCTCTTGGGTTTTGCTCTGAAAAGAACAGTTGGTCAGGCTTGCCCGCATTGATTGTTCTTTTGTGTCCACATTAGACGAGAGATAGATGGTAGAAGAAATATGCATGAGAGAAAACATCATATTGTCAATAGCGTCAGAGTTTGTATGTGAAAGTGTCACTGCAGGATGCAGCCTAAATGAGCGACGTTGAAATGGAAGCAGTCCCGGCTCACAGCAGCAATGCGTGACCCCACGCATGGTCACGCTGACTCTGACGCTTGTCCTTGCACCGCCTGTCACCCCGGTGAGGTCCGATGTCTGGCGAGCTCTGGCGTCTTATGCTCAGCTCTGTCCCCGGTGAATCTGCTCAGAATGAACCGTGTATGCTCGTTTTATGAGCCCTAGACGAGGGGAGGAGCCAAACATTGGATCAAAAGAGGCTCTCAGCGAAACTGAGCCTCCCCATTGGTCCATAGCGGTCGTAGCCATGCCCCGCCAGGCCCCGAGTGCAAAATCTGGCTTCTTCGCTCGCCAACAGGGACACGCATTTAAGCTCAGACTTTTACATAGGGCTGTGGTTTTTGGAGGTGCTCTCTGGGCTTGAACATGTGCTGACCTCCATTCAAACGCAGAATTTTAGGGAAATCTCTGTGCTACGTGTAGGTCTTCAAACAACCTCCAGTGCACGTTCGCATTTCGAGTTATGCCCCAAAATAACCAGACTTTTGTCTCCTTCATGTCCCTCGAGGCTGTGGTGAGTGTTCGATGACCATGTGGAAATTGTAGCGGTTGTAGAGCAGTGGGAACATGTGGTGTTTATAGTGAGGTGGGATTGTAACGTAGAATTGTGGCGAAGAGGTTGAAGTTCCTTGCAACGAAGTTGTGAATAATGGTTACGTTTGTAATGGAAAATGTTAGCGTGAGTTGTTGTGGGGATTTTTAGTCGTCGCATGAGGTGGTTGTGGTGAGCGTGGTCTAGTATGGTGAAAAGAATTAAGGTCTGAGATGAAATGACAGTTGAGAATTGGCACGCAGTTTTGAATGGAAAATTAGCGCGCAAATGCAAATGAGGCATTCACGGTGTGCTTGCTTGGTTACTATTATTCTTTACTGATTTGCTTGCGTGCTTGCTTGCTTGTTTTGTGTGAGAGAAAGGGTTGTAGCAAAGGAGTGAAAGAACTGCAAGGGTTGAAGATTAAAGAGGTCTAACTGAAAGAGAAGGTTAAAGAAGTCTAAATGAAGGAGTCCCACGCAAGACAGGTTGAAAGAACGCAAAGATTGAAGGTTAAAGAAGTCTAACTGAAGGAGTCCCATGCAATGCATCTTTCCCCTTTACTCACCAGACACATGGAAAGGATGAACTAATACACATACTATTGAAATAACTGCCTGAGGATCGCTGTATGTTGTATGCCATTGCCTTGGAGGCATGCGGTTTTACCGAACCGCAACAATATGACAATCATGTTGCACGTGTTCTTAGAAAACATTTTCAATGACATTGTCCAGTAGAAGGCCTGCCTGAGGGCAGTTTGTTTTGTGTATCGGTTTTTCTTTTCATAATGAGTGAAATTCCACTTCTGGTCCTGGTTTTTGAATAACGGTTGGTTCTCTCCAGGGGTCTCTGCCGACTTTCTCAAAGATAAGTTTCCGGTTGTTGTTCGTCGTGTTTTGACTTTATTTTGTTGCCTCCATGTTTACTGTGTGTCCCTAGTTCGGTTTTGCTGCAAAACTTGTGCCATTTGGTGAGTTTTTGTCGGTCTTGTCAAATCGGGTTTCCCTGAGGGCCTACCTGTCTTCCCAACTATGTTCACGATTGTGTTTATTTGTATTTTCTCCTTATTACAATCAGTTTTTATTTTCTCCACTTTCCCCTCCACCCTCCCCCTGTCCCTCCCAACTTTTCCCCCTGTTTAATGTCTTAAAATGTAAAATATACAATAAAAAACCCTTTTCTCTTCTCACCTCATACCCCACCTAACCACGTGACCTCCTCTTCTTCCCCTTCTCTTCTTCCTCTTCCCTCTTTTACCGATCTACTTTCTTCCTTCTACTTTTTCTGACCCCCATTCACCATACACCTTGACAATTTTTTCTTCAACCTTTCCTTTACCAAATCTTACCTAATCTTTATCCCCCCCAAAAAAGATCTCAAAATGTTTCAACTTCCTCTTTCGCATGTGTGGTTCTCTGGATTGTATCATTATTCACTGCTCTTCTTCTTCTTCTTCTTCTTCTTCTTCTTCTTCTTCTTCTTCTTCTTCTTCTTCTTCTTCTTCTTCTTCTTCTTCTTCTTCTCCTTCTTCTTCTCCTTCTTTTTCTTCTTCCTCTTCTTCTTCTTCTTCTACTTCTCCTTCTTCTTCTTCTTCTTCTTCTTCTTCTTCTTCTTCTTCTTCTTCTTCTTCTTCTTCTTCTTCTTCTTCTTCTTCTTCAAAAGACTGTTTCCAATTTGACCTTTCCTTCATCTCGTGTCTAAAATGTCCAACTGTTACAATGTTTCTTTTCTCCATTCTCTTACATCTCCTTCATTGCATCCCTCATGTAATGTCTTTAATCGCATCTGTGACTTAAAAAAAAAAGTAAATCCCACTTTGCAATGCATCAATTGTCTCTTTTTCCAACTTCAGTGCCAATTCACCCCACCTCCTTATGTCTACCTCCTCCTAACCCCTCCTGCTATACCCTCTCCTTACCACTCCCATCTTGCCCCTCATCCTACCTCTGCTCTTAACACCTCCTCACTGTCTTCCTCTTCAGTATCAGCTCCTCCTCTGGTGTCCAAAACTGTGTGGTGTTCTAGCATCTGTGGGCTCCATTCTAACCAAACAGATATCTCACTCTCTCAATCAGTGCACTCCTCAACATATCAAGCATGCTCTTTCTTTCCTCTCATCACAACTCCTCCTCTTCCCAACCGCTCAAATCTTGTACCTCCCGCTGCCCGCTCCCTTTTTCATCAAACCACTACCATGTCTCATCCCTCCCCTCTCCCCACCTCTCCATTGCCCTCCTTCCCCTTGGCCTTCCCTGCTCTCATTGTCTCCCTTCCCTCTCAAAGCAACCTTCACACTGTTCCCCCTTCCCCCATTCCCTCACACTCTCCCCCTTCTTCCACACTTCCCTCTCACCTTTCTCAAAAAGTCCCCCTCCCTCACCCTTCTCCCTCAACACTCCCCTCTCACCCTTCTCCCTCCAAATCTCCCTCCTCACTCCCTCTTCTCAAAGTTCTCCCCCCCTCTCACATCCACAAAGCTGCTCCCTTTCCCTGCCCTCTATCTTTCATCTCATCCCTCCACCTCCTCCACTCTTCAACTTCCCTCTGCCCAGTCTCTTATTACTCCCCACTGTGCCTCATCCTATTTCCACTGAGCCTTTTCTCCTCCTCATCTGGCCCTTTCCCATAGCTCTTCTGCAATCCCCCACACTGTCAACAACTCTCCCAACCTCCCCACCTCCTCCCTCGTCCTCCCCTCCCCTGCACCCAAAGCCTCCTCCCCTCCCTCTTATTTAACAGTGTGGACCTCAAACATCCAGAGCCTTCGCTCAAACCTGACAGATCTTTCCATCCAGGTTGCCACTAAAAAACCAAACATAATCTGCTTCACAAAAACTTTCCTCCTTCAAGACATCTCTGACTCCCTAGTATCTCTCTATGACAACCTGAGCCTCGACCTGGTGGCAGAGTTGCTCTCTTCATCAAAAACTCTATTCCTCACTGTCCATGCACTGCCCTCACTCTCCAAAACCCCCAGGAATACCTCTGGCTACGGCTTCCCCTCCACTCCCACCTCATCTTTATATGTGTGTTGTACCGTCCACCAAACAGTGATGACTCCATTTACATCTCACTCACCGAAAACATGGACCAACTTCTAATAACTTGGAAGCCATGCCTTCAGCAAAGAAAAAACTCAGCCAAACTCTCTCTTCCTCATACGTGGTAACTTCAGTTGTCATCATCATGCCAGTTGGCTGGGTGGGGGTACCTCTCTCACCTGCCATGGCACTTCAGCAAAAGACTTCTGCGACTCAATGGGACTGTACTATCTGTCAACTTCCCAACCCGGAGCTCAACCAACGGTACTCTATCTCTTCTGGACCTCATTTTGAGCAATTTCCCTGAAAATGTCTGCTGTTCTTTCTCTGCTCCAATCATCTGACCACATGCTTGTCAAAGTAGATGTCTCTCTGGCTATTATAAGAGAACCACCTCAGTGCCGTCGAGTCTGGCATTTCACTCAGGCCAACTGGCAGGGAATTCAAGAAGCCATCATACTTCTAGACTGGTCTCCCATCTCGACTTTCTCCAACATCAACTCATCCTGGAAATTCTTTCAAAGAGATTTGCTCTCCCTCATGCACAGATTTATCCCATCTCGTCTTCAGTTGTCATATCCTTCCTCCTGCCCATGGTACACTGAAGCTTGTAGTGAGGCTGTTGTCCTGAAACAACTTATCTTCACCTTATGAAAGGCAAATCCAACTGAAGGCAATCTCAGTTCCTTCCACAAAGCTCGGAGCAAGTGTGTATCTATACTCAGGAGAGCCAGAAAACAACATATTTCTAATCTCAAGTCGGAACTCTCAAACCTGTCTCCCTCCTCCAAATCCTGGTGGAATCGAGCTAAGTCTGTTTCTGATGTATGTTCCCCCTCAATCCCCTCCCTTACCTCAAATGGCCGCACAGCTGAATACTGCATGCGAACAGGCTGAATGCCTAAACTCCGTTTTTGCTTCAAAATCTTGTGTCCCAAACCCATCGCTTTCTGCACCCACCTTACCCAGTCACACCTAGCTGTTCCTGAACTATGTGTCCTTTTCTCCAGACAAGGTGGATATTTTGCTGTTAAACCTCGACTGATTCTGCAACCGGTCCAGACGGCATCAGCCCACTTGTCCTAAAAACCTGCTCTGTTGCTCTTGCTCACCCTCTCTCTCTGTTGTAGTCACCCTCTCATTTGCTCAAGGTCATCTACCTTCTCCTTGGAAATCAGCAAACATCACTGCCCTGCATAAAAAGGTGCAAAAACAGATCCAAGCAAGTGCAGACCAATCAGCCTTCTCCAAATCATCAGCAAGGTTATGGAATACATCATTGCTAATGACATCAAATCCTTCCTCTTCTCGAATGGCCTCATTTCTGATCATCAATTTGGATTCAGACCAGGTCACTCTACCCTGTAATTGCTGCTCCTGCTTTCCCAACAATGGATGGAGGTCTTCAATGCCAGACATGAGATCAGAGCCATCTCCCGAGACGTATTGCGTGCTTTTGATACAGTCTGACACCCCGCCCTGCTCAACAAACTCTCTTCCAATGGTATCCAAGGCAATCTCCACTCATGGCTCACAGTCTTCCACTCCTGCCACAGTCAACGTGCAGCCCTTAATGGAATTCTGTCATCCCCTCTTCCTATCCAGGCTGGAGTTCCTCAAGGCAGTGTTCTGGGTCCTGTTCTTTTTTGGTTTTCATCAATGATCTCTCTGACTCTCCGGAAAACGGTTTTTATCTTTCCACCCTCTGCCATACCATCTCTCATCCCTCAGATTGGCAAGCAGCAGCCTCTTCACTCTCAGCAGATATGGATAAAATCACAAACTGGTCCAATACTTGGAACATGTCTTTCAATCCTGACAAATTTTACAATCTCTCTATATGTCTTCGAAAGGACCGTTTGGCAACCCACCCTCATCTACTTTCTCAGCAATCCTCTTGAAGAAGTCCTCATATTCAAGCTTCTGGGTCTCACTATCTGCCATGGTCTTTCCTGAGAAGGCCACATTTCCAAGCTGGCCTCCAAAGCCAGTTGCCGACTGAGCATCCTCCATCATGCAAAGTCCTTCCTTGGCACACCAGAGCTCCTGACCACATACAAAGCTTTCATCCTCACCCTGATGGAGTACTGCTCTCTCCTATGGGCTGGTGCTCCCACCTTTCACTTTTCTCGTGAAAAGTACTCTGACAGCGATCTGCCCCCCCCCCCCGCCCCATATTTTCGCAGGATACTCAAAGTCCGCCAGCAACTCCCTTCTGGTAAAACTACCAAAATCAAGAATCACTGCTCACCTTCATTCTTTCATTCCTCTTTTTCCCACCTTTGGAACAAACTCCCACACTCTCTTCAATCCCTCTCTTCCCTCCAGGTCTTCAAAACAGCTGTTCACCACCATCTCTTATCTTCCCCCATCCAAAACCATGATCTTTTGTACCCACGTGAATCCACTCTACACCCACCTTCTTCAAATTCCCTGCTTTCCTTCCTGAAAGTCCCTATAGTGTAAGGACCTGAAAGTCCCTGTAATGTCCATCTTCTATTCCCCATGTTCCCCACCCCATCCCTCTCCCTTCCACAGATCTCCTAATGTCTTTGTTCCCCACTGTTGTGTGCTTCCCTATCCCGTTCCTCTTGTCTCCTGCTTCCCTTGTTATACGTTCTGTGTGTTAGCTCTAAAACGAGCCTCAACATTGTATATTAAAAAAATGGATTGTTCGACAGTTGTCAGATGTGCACAAACGAAGAGAGAGTTGGAAAGATTGCCCACTGGATGTTCTTCTTACTGGATATTTCCATCATAGTTGCAGCTTGTATAATTTATTGTTCATATTGTTGTATCAGGGGTGCGCCGAACCTTAATCCTCTGTGCCGGAGGTCGAAGACCTCCGTGAATGACCAAACAATCTCGTAAAATTCTCATTGTGTTTCTAATTTGTATAACATTTCGAAAAATAATGCTGGTGATAAGGAAGGACAGAACACCATAAATTTACAGAAGAGATCTAGCGGTCGACAGGCACATAGGGCAGAAGATAAAACACAAACTTGTACACTTGAATGGAACTAAAACCTGCTAAGGTGCAAAAATGCTGTATTGAAGCCAGCAACAAAGGGGCAGGCGGGGACTTGAGCAGACACAATCTGGTCTCGGTGCACCATGATATTGTAGTTGTGTAGACGTGTATGGCACTGAACTGGTGCAGCTCTGAGCGGGAGGATAGCTATGAGGAGATGCTTTAGTTGTCTCTCAAACCGTCTGTGTTGATGACGACGCAGAGAGAGGGGATGCCCTATCTTTAACCGTTATATATGCCTAACTGTCCTGTCTATGCATGTGCGCATGTGCAGACCCATCCATCTTTTAGGCTCTTGGGACCCACCATCTGGCATGCGGCTGATCCTGCCAGTGGGCACGGCTCTGCTTTCCAGGTCATTCTGCCCCTCGCCAGGGCTGCACAGCTCACTATGCCACAGTGACCTGCTCTCATTGGCGAAATGGCCCATGATGTTTCATTTGAAGCGCAATGCGCTTTCCCTGTGCCTTTCTGATGTCTTGATGCTCACAAGTCCTTCATCTGGCCTCACCTGTGCAGGAGGTTTTACGCACTATAACCTTACCTTTTTCTCTTCTAAGATGACAATCACCGGGTTTGGCGGTGGACATATTACATGACATATCACTTGGCTCTTTCAGATCCCTGTTACAAGCATTATTCCACTCTACTTGAGCACACAGACTAAGCTAAACTTTTCAAACATTCTTGCTATGGATGCCCCCACCCACTCATCCCCACCTCTTCCACACTTTTCATGGAACAATATTTATATACGCTTCTGGAATATAGAGATTGTCATAAGACTCTTACACTATTTGCAAGTCATTTAATTAATTACCCTGACAACATGTAATGGCTCATGTAGGTTGCTTTTATTTGATTAGAGAGCGGGATAAAACCTTTCTTGGCAGCCCTTTCACCTACTTTGTTGTTGAGTTAAAAGTCATCAACATTTTACCAATGTTAAAATGATGGAAATTTTTTTGACAACCCACTTAAGAAAACCTCCTCCTCTCCATGTCCACCATTTATCCTCATTCCCCTTCCCCTACCCATTCTGTTCTCTCCACCAAATCCCCATTTCCCTCGTTGACCCTTTCCTCAACTCCCAATTACTTCCGATGTTTTTCCCGGCCTCGTGCCCTTGTAGCCTTTCCCTTTCAATTACTTCAGTCTGACCAATCTATTTCCCTTAATTCCATGTACCTAATATACATATTGCTCCTTAGCATATTTAATTTACCTCTTTAATTTGGATTATTGTTTCACTATTTTCGATATAATCGCGATAGATGTCTTCCGTATCTCACTGCTTGGGATGATCAGCAAATGTACTGACCACACAAGCTTCAGAATTATGGTTGATTTTTCCTGTTGTGGAGTTTAATGACACATCATGTCTGTGAGGATCTAATATAGACCACTCGATATCACGTTTTTAGCAGATTTTCAAATTGAAGTCGTTAAAGCAATCACTGTGCAATTCTGGCATTTTGGAGGAAGCAATTTAGCGACTAAGAAATTTAATATCAGCACAAAGGGTTAATCCTGCCCCCGTAGAAAAGCGCAGAGAACACTAACCTGTGGTGTCTAGTCTGGGTTTGACCATCACAAAGTACACATGGTCTTTCAGGTGTACTTTAAGCTGGATTCCAGAATTAATTGATGGATGTTAGAGATGCCACGGTGTCTTTCGATGAGATGGTGAGGTGTCAGTCTTTCCAGTTGCCACTTTCAATCAAACCTAAGGATTGGTCAGCTCGTTTGTGAAAGACAGGGGGAAAATACTTTTCCCGGCCGACTCCATAGGATGGTGAGAATAATTGGGGCTGTTAAAGTAGTAGACAAAGGTTTAATTCTGCTGTTATTATAAAACATTTTGGGGTTTTTTTATTGAAACATTTTAGCGTTGACTAATTCGTTGAAATAGTGCTCACAGGAAGGCCAAGAGGTATCGATGCTCGTCTCTGAACTGTCTGGTCTGGGTTTGAATCCCAAACCGGCTATAAACTGTCACACCGGTGCCTCGCAAGCAGGGCGATGCATCAAGGTGTGTGCCATCTCTGGAATGGCCGTTAAGCTGAGTGTCTCGTCTTCCAGCATGAGTTGGTGGATCTTAAAATATCCTACGTTGTTCTTCGTGAAGAGTAGCAGAGCTATCGCCTGCATCGTGGCCAAAATCCAAAATCCTGCCCGAACGAGCAGAGGGCATTGCATCAGCGGCACAGCCGTACCCCGATTAATGATGCAACCAGCAACCGCAGGCTGCATTCAAAATGAATGAATTCATTGAAATTCTTTCCAATTTTTTTTTACAACTTTCATGGAATTTTTTTAATGACTGACTTTACTGTTGTTTTCCTGGAAACCTCAAAACTTCCCACACACAAGCTTGGATTCAGAACAAATTTAAATTTCCTGTCGAGGCTGCATGCATATTTTAAACACCTTTGATAGAGGCAGAGATAAACACAGGACTTCATGTCCTTCCTCGAGTATAATTATCCCCACGCCTTTTGAAAAACACGGGGAGGGGGGGTGGGGTGGGGGTGGGATTGTAATTGGCTTCATCTATCCATCCGTCTGTCCGTCCGTCATGGCATGTCCTCATGAATGGTTGTGCTGAAATTAATCACAAATAGTTTCAATGTTTTTTTTTTAACATTTTTGAGTGAAACTTTGTATATGCAATCAACATTGGGAGACACATGAAATATGTCATGGGTTTTTTTTGGATTAGATACCTGGTCCATGCCCCAATGCCCCCATGGGGTGGGGATGTAGGATCACAGGGGTCAAAACTGGGGGAAAATTTTTTTAACTCAAAATTTGATATTGGCTCAATCCTGGTGGAACTTTATTCCATTTTACAACTTTGCTTTAGGTGGGAAGTGTGGGGATTTGCGATGGCGTTCCATTGACTTCGCTCTCGTTTTGAATTGACTGTTGAAGTTGCATTGTTCGTTATTGCGGTTTCATTGCAGCCATTCAGAATTCATTCTCTCAATCATTCAAAGTCGACCTCCAACGATTTAGTTGTTGAGTCAATTCATCGTGAAGCTAGGTTTTCGTGTAATGGTTAAAATGCTATATATTTTTTTTGATTCCTTAAAAATAGTTGTGTTTTCAGTTGTGATCATCAAATCTGATCACTGATGTTCTGACAATAAGCAGTGATAGGAAAGCACATAAGCGTTGCCTCACTTTGCTCACTGGCATTCCTAATACGTGTTCATGAATGCTTTGCATTATAGTCTACTCCAACGAGTTTGGCATTCGACTCACGTAGTACCCTCGGCATTACAAAAATCTTGAACACTGTGTAACCAAGGCCGTAGGATGTAGGCATCAACGTAAAGGGCATAAGAGAACGTCAACACCAAATGTCATCAGGGACCCATATCCAGTCATGCCAACAATGTGGTAGCGTCGGCCATTTGTATGACAGCAAGTGTGTGAAGAGCCAATCTTGGAAAAAAAAAAACTTAGAACCTGAAGAGTTAAAATGCGCTTTTGTACCATGCACACTGGCAAGTTAGTTAATATTCCTGGTTTGTGACTTCTCCGTGGCAAAGGTCTTAATTGTCCGGCACTCCAGATGCTGGCTTGAATTAGATGCCAATGGTTGGTGAAATGAAGGGTAACAGCACGAGCTGTTTGGAGCATTGAAATTGGCTTTGCGGTTACCGATGGTAAATCGTAAAGATCACAGGTTTGAATTTGCCAATCTACTGTTTGAGGTCCTCGTCTTGCTCGAGACAGGAAAGAAAAAAAAACAACAAAGAAATGAAGATTCTCGCACACTCAGCTTGTGCCACGATCATTTGCACGAATACCGTGCATTTGCTCTCCAGCCTTGGCCAGGATGTCACCAGAAGTTAGTCGGCAAAATGGCGGCTCTTGCGTTTTCTCCCAGCGGACTGCTCCAACTGCGGAACATAATTGCATTTTCACAGCTGTGTGTAAGCGACTGCCCGAGATGAAATTTGAGATACCGTTCATGCAGAAGGTCAGAACCACGTCCTGTATCTCCGATTCGAGCACAGTAGTGATATTAAAAATAGCTCGAGCCATGCCATCCATTCAATTTTTGGTACTCAAAAGCAGGCACAAATGCGTCGGCTAATTGCTGTTATTTGTTGTAGCCTGAGTGTTACCATTCTTGTGTGCGAGCCTTCCTGGCGTTCATCGAGAAGCATTACATGTGTTGGATTATTAACAATTTGAGAAACAGTAGATTGCTTCCTGCTCCCACAGCCGTAGATTGGCATTTAATTATTCTCTCCTGATGCTTTCATCCTTCTTTTTATTTTACTTTTCCATTGTTAACTGCCTATGCATGGTGTTGGCTTAATGGTTAAGGTGGTGGGCTTGGGATCCGAGGATTCTTAGTTCAAATCCCACTTGTCTATCGAATTAATATCAGGTGGGTTGACTACCTGTCATCCTGAGGTTGGCAAAATGAGTGCCAGCTTGCTGGTATCCTGTGTCGGAGTGGTGACCCATCCAGGATTGTGCCCAATAGCCAAGGAGACTGCTTGGGCAGCACCAACGCTCTGCACAGAGTATGGTCCCAATGGATGGATGGTTAACTATTTGTACAATCTTCTTCTGAAATGTTTGTTGTTGTTGTTGTTCTTGTCAATCTCAAATGATTTATTTTTACTTTTGATATTCTTTATCATCACATCAGATTGAAGGATTGGTCCTTTTACTTTAACAAGCTCACGATCTCTGACTTTGGTAGTTTCACCATTCATGTATTGGGGTGGAGAAGGACTCAATCTGTGGTCCAGTGTTCTTTTCAAAAAGGTTCTTGCAGAATTTTTGTCAAAGGCAAAAAAAAAATTTGTCTTAAACTGAAATTTTATGAGATCTGATACTCATTTCCCCCCCCCCCACCACCACTCCACAACTCCTTTTGCGTTGTTGTATAAAATGCATACACCACAGAGTAGCAAATACAACTTACAATGGTGCACAACGAGTTTTAACAGATGAGAAGGCCATTTGGCCCATCATACCTGCGTGCACTCGATCAACGTCCAATTAATCTGATATATTGACTTTATTTCAATGGTGGGGGGAGGGGAGAATTGGCAGAAGAATTGGCATGGTGAACACACAGTCATCACCAGGATGTTTTAATTTTTATTGTTTGTGGGGATGGGGGAGAGGGGAGGATTTGATCGTCGTATGGTTCGGAAAGACATCACAATAACGATACACGTACACAATCACCCACCCATCGTTACCTAAGCTACCTAGGGATTCTGCCAAGATCCATTTACTCCTCGATCAGCAATGCATCTATGTTCCTGTCTAACTCAAACTTAAACCTATCTACCGTTTCTGTTGCCACTACCTTTCCAGCGAGACCATTCCATGCCTTAACGACTCTTATCCCTGCTTTAATCATGTCTTAACTCTCCTCATCTGTAGACAGGCTGCGGCCACTGGTCCTGTCACTGTCCATTCTCCTGAAAAACTCTGCATTGATTTTGTCTGTACCCTTCATTATCTTAAACATCTCTCTCTCTCTGATTCCCTCGTAATCATCTCCGTTGCATTGTATAAAGTGCTATCTCTTTCAGCCACTTATTGTGGTATTGTAAGCCCGGGAATTCATTTGATTGAATTTCTCAGTAATTTATATTGGTTACTGCTGTCTTGCCCAAAATTGTCCGCAAAACACGAAATTCACTGAATATTGGCGGAAGTGGAGATGGGGGAGTGGAGTTAGTGGGAGAGTCATTAAAAATATGAAACCACTTTTGTGTACCTAATATGTATACGTAGTCTCCAAAGTTGTTGGTGTGACTCATAGCTGGAGATGTAATTTTAATGCTTTATGTAGGCCTGCCTGTTTCAGACTGCTGGTTTACATTGCAAGTAGCCCTGGTCTTGGTTATTGCGGGAATCCTCAGCGTTTCATGTTGTAGCGCTGAAAGGTAGGCACTTTATGCACTGGTTTCGATGATGTGACACGTGCGACACTAGTTCAGAGTGACATCAGACATTTTGCTATTGCTTCACTCTCAGCATTGGTCTATGTCTCTACACTGACATGTGAGGGACAGGGTCACCTTCATACACTAAATCATTATGTTAACTGCCCCCTTATCCTTCCCCATTGCAGTAATGGACCACCTACTTGCTTGGTGCTGGCCACTGCTTTATGCACCGTTTTTATGTAACGGCTGGTGAGGAGATGGATGCGGAGGTCAGGGGGGAAGGTATGGAGTTGGACTTGCAGGGTGGATGTGGAAGGGTGTCATGGGTTAAAGGGAGGGAGGATGTTGCTTTTGCAGAATGAATGGCGGAAAGAATGTTGGTCTTTTGAGATGTTAGGATGGCCAGCAGCAATAGTATACAAGCTATGCCATCACTGACCTGCTGGAGTAAAGCTTTCATCAACTTTTTTAAAGAGCATTTAGTACTGCTGACTTAGTTGTGAGTCATGAACGACCTTATTAGTACTTTCATGATATTGCCCTCTTATACTTTTTTTGTCATTAACACATTGCCTTAAGTTTATAACCTGTCCCAGATTGGATTCCACACCTTCTCAGTTGATATTGCAATGTAACAGGTTCTGTCTGTCTGTCTGTCTGTCTTTGAATTGTAAAGGAGTCACATACACAAGCAAAGTACGGCTGTTCGGCTGAAATCTACAATCGACCATGATGCAATTCAAAATAATCTTGCAGTTCATTTTTTTTTTCCTTCTTCTAAATAAGCAGAACTTTTGTGCCCATGACAAATTGCCTCGAGGCAGTAAAGACTAAAGAGTATACCACAAAATGTTAACTGTTGTCACCAGTCGACCAGAGCAGGGAAAGCCAGCACATTTCCCCATCATTGGATGCCATTTGTGAGCTATTGAGGTTTTTGATTAACAATCTGATAGCAACATGGTAATTCTCATTTGACGAACTCATTTCCCAGATGCCAAGGATCTGAGTGTTTACTACTGCTGCATTCAACCTAATTTGATCCCACAGACTCTGTGATGCCCTCACCGTGAATGGATATCACCGTACCTTTTAGTTGAGGAAATTGTGATTTAGATGTATCATGTTGTCTACATCTCAACGTGCAATTACTTACCTCTGCCACTGAAGGTGGACAGAGGTTATGTTTTCACCCCTGTCTGTTTGTCTGTCAATTTGTTTGTCTATGAGAAGGATATCTTGAAACGTTACGGACTGATTCGGATGAAACTTGGTGGACAGTTTGGATGTGTGACAACGACATATTAATTCGACTTTGGTGAAGTTCAGATCGAGTCCTGAGAATTTTCGAATTTTTAAGTGATTTTTCACAATTCAGAGATAGGGCCAAAAGCGATATATATATATATATATATATATATATATATATATATATATATATATATATATATATATATATATATGTACATATAGTGTTTCTCTGATCCATTCAATTACTTCTCATATAAAGGGTGATTACTTTATTTGACAACCCAAAATAATTCCCACACACCAAAAACGATATCTGTTCGGAACCTAATATTTTGCGTAATTGTAGCCTCATGTTACAGAAAGACGTGACTTGATCCTGAGAGTTATTCGGTGTCACATGATTTATCACGTGACCCGGCAGTGACGTTTAGCGGTTTTCACTCAGTCACGCGATGGCGCTCACAGTGGAAGAACACGTGTTTCTTGTCGAACATCACATCAAGAACGCATCCTTTAGTGAATGTCAAATTGCATTTAAAAGTCACTTTGGTGGTCGTACGAAACCTTCCAAATCAGTGGGATGGAAACTAGTGAGGTAGTTCAGATAAACAGGCTGTGTGGAAGTTAAAAAGCACACGCGCCAGCTAAGTGTTGTTTTACCAGAGAAAGTGGATGAAGTGCGTGAAAGAATGGAGGCAAGCCCAAATAAATCTCTGATACGTTTAGCACATCAAGCTCACTGTTCATATTCCGGTGCAAGGAAGGCAGTCAAGACAATCAAACTTTATCCCTACAAAATTCATGCAGTTCCTCAGTTACCGGAGCCAGATAAAGAGAACCGTGCGGCCAACTGTGAGTAGCTCCAGAGGATGGTAAGAGAACAAGACAATGTTTTGGATGTTATGTTTTTTTTTTTTAACAGACGAAGCATGGTTTCATCTTTCTGGGCATGTAAATTCACAAAACGCTCGTTTATGGCGAAGTGAACAACCTTATGTAATGCACGAAAGGCCATGGCATTCTGTGAAAATCGGTGCTCGGTGTGCTGACAAAGTCAGCAAAGAATAATTGACACAATTTTCTTCTCAGAAACAGCGAACTCAGAACGTTACATCAACATAATCCATGAGTTTCTTGGGTACCTTACAGAAGATGAAATCAACCGAGGATGGTTTCATCAAGATAGTGCCACGAGGCACATTTCGCGATTAAGCAAGAACGAACTTAGGCTACTCTTTGGTGACCGTGTAGTGTCCAACACATTATGGCGATCACAATCCCCAGATCTGGCATCGGCTGATTTATTTTTGTGGGGATATTTGAAGGATATAGTGTACGCTACAAATCCACGCACTCTTAGTGAATTAAAAGCAACAATCAGTGACACAATCAGCAATATTCCCAAAGAAATGCTGCACTCTGTGTCGGAGAGCATTCTGCGAGTAATGAATTCTTGCCTGCAACATGGTGGTGGACGCTGATCAGTTGTGTGGATCATGTCACGTCTTTCTGTAACATTATGCTACATTTACGCAAAATATTAGGTTCCAACGGATGTAGTTTTTATTGTAGGGGAATTATTTAGGGATTGAGATGGGTGGGTGACAATAACAACCAGATTAGATTTTTGTGGAAATCTGGATACAGATTTGGCCCATCAGTGGGAGACAAAACTTAAACTATTCAGCCCGGCAGAGATATGCGCTCATCCGAGTGCCATTTGAGTTAATTGTTGCATCTATTTTCACTTCATCAATCTGCATGGTGTATTGGACATCAGAACTTTCTTAAAGGTCGACTGTTGCAAAATATACCATGGAATGTTTTACTTCCACATGATTCTGGACGGCAGGCTTTACATCCCTTGGGAAAGATGATGTGTCCCTCTGATCCATTCAATCACTCATCTTTGACAAAGCAATGCTCGACATTACTTGTAGAAATTAAGAGCTTAGCGACTCGTCGAATATTAATCAGATGTATCGCATGTAGATTTTTACCTCCGCCACCGAAGGTGAAGGAGGAGGTTATGTTTTCACCCCTCTCTGTCTGTTTGTTTGTCTGTTTGTCTGTCTGTATGCAGGATATCTCAAAAAGTTGCGGACTGATCCGGATGAAATTTCGTGGGCAGGTTGGGTGTGTGGCAAGGACGAATTTTTTCGATTTTGGTGAAGCTCTGAATCCGGATCTGGATACGAGTTTTTTTTTTTTTTTTCAAGTGATTCTTCACCATTGAGAGATCGGGCAAAAAACGATATATAGCATGATGTTTCAAAAATGTATTGTGCCCGATATGTTCTCGTAGATCAGGCATTACGTGATGGAGGTATGCGCTCTACCGAGTGCCGTTCAAGTTGTTCATGTTATCGAGTCCTTTTTCAAATTTGTGCTCGGATGAAAGATTCCCCAGGTCCTCTATCTTTTTACGTGCCAAGAAGATGTGATTTAACACTGGGCCAAAGGCAGCAACTGTCCAACGGGGTGCTGTAAAAGTGCTCGGAAAGTGGATGAGTTATGTTTAAAAACATGAGGGGAAAACCTTCTGGAGTAAAAGTAAATAAACATGGAAAATGAAAAATTCCGATTCTTCTGAATCTCTCCGTTGGCTTATCAGTTTTCTTTTTTGAGGTTTTTTTTCTTTTCTTTTTTTGACTGAAATCGCCAATTAAAAATGGCAATCGTGTTCCATTTGCCTTGTTTTTTTTTTTTTTCTGGCACAAGATATGAATCCCCAAACTGACAGATGGAGAGAAACTTTGCCAGGCCTACCTTTTATATCTCATCTCTGCCCCGCCATCTGGCGGTGTTAGTGGACCGGCGAGTGACGTTCCATGTGCACAGATCGATATTGTATCTCCTCCTAAGCTTGCCTGATCGATGAAGATGCAGCATCTGACTGCGCCTCTCTATCGTGATGTTGGGAAGACCCGTTTCTTTCACCAAGGTCTACTGGGCTCGACTTTATTTCAGTGTCATGAGTCGCTCAGACTGTCTAATATCGTATAGCCAACTCCTCTTCATTGTTTCATCGGGTTTCTGCCTTCAGTTCATGATGTGTAAATGTTTCCAGATTCAGGTCCGAATGATTTAGCTCGCAAATTGACAATTTGATGGCCTTGACTCAATTTTGAGATTATGCGTAAATACTGCATTTTTCATTATTTCCAAATGTTCCAATATTAAAATTTGTTTTATTCCCTAAAGGAAAAAAGGTTCCCTTTTCCACAGATTATTCCTTGCTCACAGCATGCAAACATTTTAATAAGTTGTATCAATGTCTGCTTTCCTTTCTTGGTCATTTCAACTTTACCGGCATACTTGGCAAATATGGGCTGTTGGCCTATTGTACTCACAGTTTATTGTTGAAGGTTGATAGCTAATTACTGTTTTCAGTTTCAGTAGTATAACAGAAGTGCAAGAATGCATGATGTAATATAATTTGTTCGTTCTTCGTTTTTCAGTCCGTAATCCTTGTGCAAATCAACCATGTACATCTCAAGCCATTTTACAATAAATGCCAGAAATGCTTGCCGCTTGTCGAAATACAATTATAATGATGATTATTTGGATAGTGCATAATATTCCACAATTTTGTGAAAGTTTTGCATCTTAATATAATGGAGCTAATGTGTATATGCTGATGACTCCCCTTTATCTATTTGATGGTGACTCCACCCTCTGCCATGATGTCCTTCATCCTTCAAGCAGGCAGGCTGCAGCCTCTTCCCTCTCTTCAGACCTTGGCAAAATCAGAAGCTGGTCAAACACTTGAAATATGTCTTTCAATCCGAACAAATCTCACACTTTCACTGTCTCTCTCCGAAAGAACCGTCTGGCAAACCCTCCTATCTATTTTCTTAATAATGCTCTTGAGGAAGTTGTCATTCAAACTCTTGGGTCTCACTATCAGCCATGGTCTTTCTTGGGCAAACCACTTGGAAATACTGAGAGAGCGCCGAAGGAATTTCAAAGTTGGCCTCTAATATAAAGCCAGCCGCTGACTGGGAATCCTCCGTCGTCCAAAGTCCTTCCTTGGCACACCTGAACTCCTATCCACCTGCAAAGCTTTCATCTGCTGCTTGATGGAGTACTGCTCTCCCCTCTGAGTGAGCTCCCCTGCCTCACACCTTGCTCAGCTTGACATCATAGAAACGAAGGTCTTTAAGATTATTGTGATCTCCCACGATGAAGCCAAGTCTATGGGCCGACCACTTCGCCATCACAGACAAATCGGTGGTCTCTCTATCTTCTACCACCTCCTTTGTCGTCTTTCACCCTCTGCTCTTTCCGTGCTTTGTTCCCCCCAAGTTTCTGCAGGGCTCACACAGTCCACCCTCAACCCCTTTCTGGGGAAACTTCCAAAATCCAGGATCACTGCTCACCTCCATTCATTTGTTCTTCTTTTTTCCGACCTGTTGGACCAATTTTTTTTTTTTGTATACCTTGGTCGAGGCTCGTATGAGAGCTAACACACAACTCACAGCAAGGAGGCATGAGACAAGAGGGGCGGAAGTGGAAGGGACAAAACAGTGGGGAACGGACACATTAGGTGAACTGTGGAAGGGAGAGGGATGGGGATGGAACGGGGAACATGGCGAAGAGAAGATGGACATTTCAGGGACTTTCAGGAAGGAAAGCAGGAGAAATGAAGGAAGTGGGCTTGGGTGGATTATCGGGGGTAGAAAAGATCGAGGATTTGGATGGGGGAAGATAAGAGGTGGTGGTGAACAGCTGTTTTGAAAGCCTGGAGGGAAGAATGGGAAAGAATAGAGTGAGGAAGTTTATTCCAAAGGCGGGAAAAAAGAGGAATGAAAGAGTGAAGATGAGCAGTGATTCGTGATTTTGGTAGTTTTACCAGAAGGGGGTTGTTGGCGGACCTTGAGCGCCCTGTGGAAATGTGGTGGGGACAAATCGCAGAGAGAGCAGGGGGGCAAGGCTGGAGAGGAGTCGGTAGAAGACAGAAAGACCACCGACCAACCTGCGGTGATTGAGTGAGAGGCCCAAAGACTCAGCTTCATTGCGGGAGATGCCGATGATCTTAAATGCCCTGGTTTCGACAGCGTGAAGCCGAGAAAGGTGGGAGGCAGGAGCACCAGCCCAGAGGGGAGAGCAGTACTCCATCAGGCTACGGACAAAAGCTTTGTAAGTGGTCAGGAGCTCAAGAGGGCCGAGGAAGGACTTAGCACGACGGAGGATTCCCAGTCGGCAACTGGCTTTTGAGGCGAGGTTGGAAATGTGACTTTCCCAGGAAAGGTCATGGCAGATAGTGAGACCTAGAAGCTTGAAAGAAAAGACTTCTTCCAGAGGATTGTTGAGAAAGTGGATGGGGGGGTTTTGTAAACGGTCCTTTCGAAGAGACATAGTGAGAGTGTGAGATTTGTCTGGATTGGAAATTTCCACATTCTCTTCAATCTCAATCTTCCCTCGAGATCTTCATAAAACACGATGTCTTCCTTATGTCTTGTAGCCTTCCGAAATCCTTCCCACCCACCTCTCCATTCCCTCCTGTTTGCCCCCTCTCTCTGGTGTTCCTTTTGTCCTTTTGCGTCTTCATAATTTCATTATACAAGCTCTTCCATGAGCCTCGACTATGTATTGAAAAAAGTTATTTATATATATATATATATATATATATATATATATATATATATATATATATATATATATATATATATATATATATATATATATATATATATATATATATATATATATATATATATATATATATATATATATATATATATATATACACACACACACACACACAAATACATACATCTATGATGGGAACTTCAAAATTGATCACAAGATGTTCTACATCACAAAAACTTTACAGTGTGGTCCAGCAAGGCAAAATGTAATAGTAGTCTGTCCCAAAAAATAATTTTCAGGTGTGCAGGGTGTCGTCGAAAAAAATAAAAGACCACTATGTGTAAATTTAACGGTTTTTTGCATTTTATCACACAAAAAACGTGACAGTGTGGTTCAGCAGGGCCAAATATGGTTACAGTCTGTCCCATTTTTTAAGTGTACACTGCAGTGTGTTTCAGAAGAAAGTACCACTTTGTAGAAATATCACTAGTTCAAATTTCCCACCGAAGGTGAGCCGAGATCGGTGGCAGTGCCGATGCTAGTTTAAACAAATGAAGGTTTTGTTTGATTTACTTTTGGACAGTAATGACCATGCACCTATTTCCATTGATTTAATTATCTGAAGTTTTGTCACCAAAATATTGGTTATCTCATGTTTTTACTGCATTGCCTCTTGTATGAAGTGACAAGTGCATTAGAGACTGAAATATTCAGAAAATGTAGTTGTCTGGTGAATTGGCTTGGGACATGTGCATGAGATTTCTGTAATGGTGTATTTATCTTCAACCAGCTGCATCTCATTCGGGTAAACACGTGAATTGTTTTTTCTCTCCAAGAGTAAGTCTCCAAGGAATAGTAAGGTTAAATTGACAGTTGGGCTGCAGGGCATTAATTGGGCACAAGAAAGAGGGAATAAACAAACAAACAAACGGGAAAGGAAGAGAGAGAGAGAGATAGAAGAGGAGGAAACACTAAAATCAGCAAGTATGAAGGTTGGGTTAGGAAGGGTTAATGAGGGTAATATAGATGAGGCATCAGGATGGGTGATGACATGAGGTGGTGGTGCACTGCCTGCTTGAGGCCCTGGAGGGAAAAATGGGAAGGAACTGCCTCTGAAGGCGGTTCCATAGACGGAAGAAGCAAGGAACAAAGGAGTTGAAGTGTGCAGTCAGCCTGGATTTTGGAAGTTTAACCAGAACTGGGTTACTGGAATTACGGGTGCATCCTGCAGTTGCTGGGGTTGGTCGGAATACTGAGAGTTGAAGGAACAATATTGCGGAAGAGGCAGTAAAAAAAACATAGAGATACCACTGACCTGCCTGAGATGTGAGAGCAGCATCCCTTGTGTTTTGACTCTTGGGAGATTCCATTAATGTTAAGGGCCTAAGGTTCCACAGAATCCAGGAGAGACAGATACTGATGCTGAGGTGCTATCTCATAGAAGAGAGCAGCGCTCCATTGAACTCGGAATATTCGCATCTCCTCTCACTGTCAAGGCTGGAGTGCCCCAAGGCAGCGTTTCCCTGTTCTGGGCCCAGTCCTATTCCTAATCTTCATCACCAATCTCTCTGACTCACTGGACAAGCCTCTTTATCTATTTGCTGATGACTTCACCCTCTGGCATGATATACCTCACCTTCCAGACAGGCAGGCTACAGCCTCTTTCCTCTCTTCAGACCTTGATAGAATCACAAGGTGGTCAAACACTTGGAATATGTCTTTTA
Source organism: Eptatretus burgeri (assembly GCF_056783735.1). Lineage (NCBI taxonomy): Eukaryota > Metazoa > Chordata > Myxini > Myxiniformes > Myxinidae > Eptatretus > Eptatretus burgeri. The sequence continues at coordinate 23,025,869 of NC_140976.1, read as the reverse complement.
ATCCTGACAAATCTCACGCTCTCTCTTTTCAAACGGACCATCTGGCATACCCTTCCATCTACTTTCTTAACAATCCTCTCGAGGAGGTTCAGTCATTTAAACCCCTAGGTCTCAATATCAGCCATGATTTTTCTTGGGCAAACCACATTTCAAAGTTTGCCCCCAAAGCCAGTCATCAATTGGGCATCCTCCGTCGTACAAAATCCTTCTTCTGCACACCTGAACTCTTATCCGCCTACAAGGCCTTAATCTACAGCTTGATGGAGTATTGCTTTCCCCTCTCGGCTGTCCTAGTTATTCCTTATTCCTTCAATCCAAAACCATGATCTTCTCTTCCACCATTAACCCTCCCTAAGCCCACCTCTTTCCACGTTTACAGTTTTTCCTTCTTGAGAGTTTGCTTCTGCATCCATCTTGTTAATCATATGCGTCCTCCCCTCTCCCTCATTCTTCCCCACATCCCTCATTTGTCCATCTCCCCCTCTATTTTATCCTTCAACCCTGCTGTTGTTGTTTGCTGTTCCATCCTGATATATTCCGTGTTCTAGCTCTTGCCCAAGCCTTTCATCAAGATTTTCTGCACTTTTGGAGCATATTTGAGGTTTACTTTTTACTTGGAGAGGTGTACAGGTAAATTAATTACGACTGAGCTGTTGTACTGGTTTTGCCTGATGGGTGAACCTTTGTGCACTGGTGTTTCACAACGGCTTGTCCCCCTTCCCGACTTGCAAAAACAAAAATGCGTCCACCTTCAAAAACCTTATTTGCATGGGAAAGTCACTTTGAAGAACTTGCATGATTATTTTTGCTCATGGAGATTGTTAGCAAACTCTGTGAATTGCTTTTGATGCAGAACCTCCTTATACCAAATTATAATTTTGTTTTCTGACATTCATATTAACCATCACCTCAGCTGAGTTTTTGCTATGTCCTTTTACCTCTGCCACTGAAGGTGGACGGAGGTTTTGTTTTCACCCGTCTGTCTGTCTGTTGGGTCGCCGAAATAGGTGACCCTTATTGTCTGTTTGTTTGTATGTTTGTTCGTTTGTCATCAGCATAATTAGTAGTAAACGTGGGCGGATTTTGACCAAACTCGGGTGGTAGGTACATCTTATGACCTGGTGCTTTGGAAATTGTGATGGTTGCTAGGGACGCTTTGGTTCCCTAGCAACAACCGAAAAACCTTCAACATCGGTACCGTTCACGCGAAATCAATTCCGAAAGCCATTATCCCACGTAGGGTTATGAAATTTGGCAGGAATGATCTACAGGTGATGCTCTATCAAATATATTCATGTTTTGTGATATATGGAATACTTTACCCGCAGCGCCCCCTACAATTAGGGTATGCACGAAAATTGGCGAAAATTGAAGTCCCCCTAGCGACCAGGTGAGTGCATCGATACGAATGAAACTTTGCAGGTTCATGGTACTGAATGAGTACTACAACTTTGCCTCAGGACATATTGACCGATTTCGCTTGGGTCAGGGGACAAAGGTCAATTAGTGCAAAAATCGATAATATGTGAGAGCTGGCGGTGCCTTGGCACCAAATGCTACTCCTCCTAGGGTTATGGTCGGATGGTCATGAAAATTCACACTAATCGTCTGGAATACATTGTGCACAAACGATCGAGCCGGATTTTCGATTTAGATCTTTGTTCACCCACAGCACCCCCTCGAACTTTGGGGATTTCCGATTTCAAACCGCATTTTCGGTACTTTTCATTCAAATGGATACCGAGTAGTTATCAGTGGATGGAACTGGATGAGATTTGATATGCATAATCTTAAGGTGATTCCCTATCCACTATATGACATCCATTTTGCTCTATATCTTATAGTTTCCATGCTCGGCGACCCATCGCCGCCTACCGGCTTGTCTGTCTGTTTGTTTTTCTGTCAGCAGGATATCTACAAGAGTTATGGACATATTCGGACAACATTTTGTGGACAGTTTGATAAGGATGAAAGGATGGCTGAAATAGTTAGATTTTGTTGAAGATCCCGAGTCTTGATCTGGATAGGAGAATTTTTTTTTTATTTTTCAAGTCATTCTTCACCATTGAAAAATGCGGCCAAAAACGATATGTAGCATTTCTCAAAAAAAAGTTGTGGACGAGTTATGACAAAATTATGTGGATGAGTTGGTTAGTTAGGTAACAAGAACAATCCGATTAGATTTTGGTTCAGGTCCAGATCCAGATCCAGATCCAGAGCCAGATCCGGCCTGTCAGTGGGATACAACACGTAAACTGTTCAACCTGGAGGAGGTTTGCGCTCTTCCAAGTGCCGTTCTAGTTTTCCATTCGTTTTTGTCCTTTACATCGTAAGTGTGCACTTTTGTACATTTCTATGATATGCATCAGACAAACTGCACCAATAGCAATGATATCAATAAGTGCCTTAAGTTTTTTTTGTACCTCCTCCATAGACCGTATGTTGAACTACTCTTTGCCGCCAGACATTTCAAAAGAGATGAACGGGGGAGTCGGGGGGACCAAACATGAAACACAAACTACAAAAGGATAAATAACAAACGTTAAAAGGCAGGTTACAGCAACAAACACCACGAAGAGAATAACTCCAGAAACACAAATGTCCATTCGCAATCTTAACACGAGAAAGAGACAACAGCGATGGCACGGACAGGTTTTCGGGCCCAGATATATAGCCAGGTGAATGACACACGCTCTCGGTAAGAATTCTTCCACGTGGCCACCCCTGCCGGCAGGAGGGATCAGCAGAGCGAAGGAAATAATCCTCAGCCTTTCCACAAGTGTGACAATTGCACACAAGTTGCTTTCCAAATGAAGGCACTTTGAGAAATCCGTTCTGGGGAGGATTGTTTTGTCCTGCACGTTCTTTCACGCCCGCCTAAGCGCAGCCAAGATTGTGGACCGTTCCTCCCTCGATTGTGGAATTCGCCAGTAATTCAAAGCTTCAATGCAGCAATGAAATTTATCTTTTGTAAACTTGGAAGATACGTTGTTGTACGGCTACTTGGTGCGACCGTTTTGAAAACTGTGCTGCACGTTCTGTTGTACATTCTGTCCTCACTGCAAAGTTATTTGTACATTATGTTACAAGGCATTTTACTCATTGTTCCGCAATAAAACATTCCCAAAAGCATGAGTTGTAATTTCCTTTCACGATGGCGTTCTGATCCGAGGCGTTGAAATTCGCTGAGCTGCCAAAGCTCCAGGCAAAAGGACACAAATTTCCATGCACTGTTCCTTGGAGGGGGAGGGGGGGATAATCCCTTGCAAATTTTGTTTCGAAATAATTTCCCATTTTCATTGTCCACATATCTCCGCACTCTCTGCAGAGCACATTAATTATTTCATAACATGCAATTTCTGTAAATCCTCGGTGTATGTATTAAATCTGACAACTCAGGAAAACTTCGTTTGAATGAATTAATATAATAGCATCACGATTGCAGATACTTACAAAGCCAGATTATTATGTAAGATGTGTGTGTGTGTGTGTGTGTGTGTGTGTGTGTGTGTGTGTGTGTGTGTGTGTGTGTGTGTGTGTGTGTGTGTGTGTGTGTGTGTGTGTGTGTGTGTGTGTGTGTGTGTGTGTGTGTGTGTGTGTGTGTGTGTGTGTGTGTGTGTATATATATATATATATATATATATATATACTGAATAGATACATATAAATAGATATGTTTTCACTTCCTCCACCACTGAAGGTGGACAGTGGTTATGTGTTCATCCCTGTTTGTCTGTCTGTCTGTCTGTGAGCAAGATATGTTAAGAAGTTATGGATAGATTTGGAATAAACTTGGTGGACAGGTTGGGTTTTTGACAAGGATGAATTGAGATTTTGCTTGAAGATCTGAATCTGGATCCGGATACGAGAGATTTTTTAAATTACCTCCGCCACCGAAGGGTGAAGGAGGTTACGTTTTTACCCCTTTCTGTCTGTCCGTTTGTTTGCTTGTCTGTTTGTTTGTCTGTCTGTGTGCAGGATCTCTCAAAAAGTTACGGACAGATCCGGATGAAATTTTGTGGGCATGTTGGGTGTGTGACAAGGACGAACTGATTAGATTTTGGTGAAGATCCGGATCCGACAACTAGAATTTTAACTGATTCTTCAGCATTGAGCAATAGG
>NC_140976.1:22886747-23016747 GCF_056783735.1 Eptatretus burgeri | reverse complement strand
CCATGGGGTCACTCTGAAAAGAGCGGTTGGTCAGGACTGGCCCCCGCCGATTGCTCTTTTGCATCCACAGCAGACGAGATGGAAAACAAGTGACAGAATGTTTGAGAGATAGTCCTAATGATGTGTGAGGAAGTCTGGATGTGTAAATGTATTTTGTCTTGGCCCTAATGAATGCTCTCAGCACGGTGCCTGAATCGCTTGCCCACACAGTGCTCCGCTCCACCTGCTCCGTTCCTCAAGCTATGTCTGCCTGTTTAGCTCCGCTCTCTGTCCCCTGCAACTAACCAAGTCAAAAGCATGTCTTCCTCCCCCTCACAGGGTGTTTTATAGTTGTTTGGCGAGGGAGGAGCCTAAAGGCAGATCAGGACGGATAGTATGAGTTTCCAAGCGTCCCCATTGGTGCACGGACGCTTCCCCAAATGTTGGCCCCGCCCACACGAGGCCTCGGCACTGGAAATGGCCTCATTCACTTCTGCATCTTCTCTACATGACTCATCTCTGAGATTAGCCTGGGGCAAGGGTATCTGGTGCTGCTCTCTGGCCACAAACATGCGCTGGATACCAAATGGGGGGCATAATTGAGCAGAGTGCTTGGGCTATCCATACGATGTTGGACGGATTCGAGCGCACACTTGCGCTTCAACCTACGTGCCAAAACGTTCCAAGCATAAGCATCCGCAGTGATACATGGCACACATTGTTTCCTGCCACCCCCAAAGGGTAGTGGTGGTGACTGTGGTTGTGGAGTTCAGAGCAGTGGTGTAGTGGTGGTTGAGGTGTCAGAGCAGTGAGTTATGGCGAGGTGGTTGAGGCAGTTAAGGGCGAAGGTAAGCGAGCTTGGATTGATGTAGGGATTTTTTTATAAAGGCCTTGCAATGATAGTAAAAACTGTAGCATTGTGTTCTGAGTCTGGAGAAGGTCTGAGGTGAGTGCCTGTTTTATAAAGGCACCAGGTTTGAATGAGAAAGGGCACGCGTATGCAAATGAGCTGCTTCTGTTGCTATGCTTGCATAATAGAGGGGTCGTGTGTGAAGCAAAGTAAGCATAAAATAGACAGAGGATCAGTATAAAGTCCTCGCAATGCATTTTTTCCCCCATAAACCCACTACACATTAGGCTATCTAAAATGGATACTAATGAAATAACTGTCTTGAGACTGCTATATGGTGTGTGCCGTTGCCTGGGGTGGAGTGCTGGCTTTGCAGAAACGCAACAATATATGTGTGTGTGTAGTGGAAATAGCTCCACATTTGGTGGTAGCTAGTATTTCAAATAATTTTCCTTTATTACTTGCAAAATCGAAGATTTTTCAAGTATATTGGTTCGTCGATTTCATTATTCTGTCTGTCTGTCTGTCTGTCTGTCTGTCTGTCTGTCTGTCTGTCTGTCTCTCTGTTTGTCTGTCTGTTTGTCTGTTTGTCGACTACAGGTCGCAATTTTAAACCGATCTTCACGAAACTTCACCACATGGTACAGTTTGTCATGAGGAAGAAGTGTATTGTTTTTGAGGTCAAAAGGTCAACATAGGCCAAAGGTCAACAACTTATGTGGTATTTCTAAAATCCTCAATTTTCATCCGATTGAATTGAAATTTGAAGAGGATTTATATTTCAGGTCACTGAATTCAACTTGCCGAGTAGTTTTTAGCCGCGTCGCGTTGCGAACGCTGGCTCGAAGAGAGCTCCGCGTTGTTCTTCTTCTTCTTGTTCTTCTGATGAAGACAAAACCTTTATGATGCGGCTCTTGGACACATTTGTCCTTGATTTTAGGTCAACAGAGACAAAAATGTCAACATAGTCCAAAGGTCAACAACTTAGATGAGATGTCTAAAATCCTAAATTTTCATCCGATTGATATGAAATTTGAAGAGGATTTTCATGTCAGGTCACTGAATTCAACCACCAATTATATTTCAAGTCCACTTCGGCCAAAAGGTCAACATAGGCCAAATTTCTAAAATTGTCAATTTTCATCTGATTGACTTGAAATTTGAAGAGGATTTCTAATTCAGGTCACTGAATTCAACTAGGCAATTGTTTTTGAGGTCGACATCGACCAAAAGGTCAATATAGGCCAAAGGTCTACAACTAAGGTGTGATTTCTAAAATCCTCAATTTTAATCCGATTGACTTGAAACTTGAAGAGGATTTATATTTGAGTTCACTGAATTCAACTAGGCAATTATTTTTGAGGTCAACCTAGACCAAAAGGTCAACATAGGCCAAAGGTCAACAACAGGTGAAATTTCTAAAAACCTCACTTTTTATCCGATTGACTTGAAATTTGAAGAGGATTTATATTTCAGGTCACTGAATTCAACCAGCCAATTATTTTTGAGGACAACATGGACCAAAAGGTCAATGTAGTCCCAAGGTCAACAACTAAGGTGGTGTTTCTAAAATCCTAAATTTTCATCTCATTGACTGAAATTTGAAGAGGATTTGCAAATCAGGTCACTGAATTCAACCACCAATTATTTTGGAGGTCCACATCGGCCAAAAGGACAACATAGGCCAAATATCTAAAATTGACAATTTTCATCTGATTGACTTGAAATTTGAAGAGGATTTGCATATTTGGTCATTTAATTCAACCACCAGTTATTTTTTTATGGAAAATTTGTTTCATGGATTTTGCAAGTATCGTGCTCTGCACGACATCTTCTTGTTTTATATGTTGTGATGAATAAAAATTTTCAAAAATGACAAAATTAAAAAGAGCATTTCCAAGAATATGCCACAGTACATTTCCCACCAAATTTGGGCCAAGAAGGGTCGTCCCACATGGAGGGCGGGAGTGCCCGCTGGTGTTATTCAATCTCAGAAAATTTTAAGTTCTGTCTACTTTGAGGAATTCCAGCAATAAAATAGTTGCAGCATAATCTATATGCAATCTATATATAGTGCTCCTTACTGCAGAAGTTACTCAGGCAGGGGGAAAATATATTTTGTTCATACATGTGTGTGTCATTTACTCGGCCAGAAATTATTCATTCATACACACTTGTAAACTTGGTTTCTATACTTTGTTAATTATTTTGTGTGTTTTGATTTAAATATCCGACTTTTTAATCTTTTGCTCTTTACCTCCACCTATCACATTCCTACCATTGGGCAGGTGTCTGGTGCGCTACCTGAAAAGGAGAAACACCTGGCTGAGGTGTTGAAAGGTTTGACAGAGCTGCAGCAGCAGGTTGGCCAGCTGGGTGTTTGGACTGCTTCTACCAAGGAACAGCTGCAGGCATTTCAAAAAGCTGGTCTATTGGGCAGTTCCTCTCTCCAGGCAAGTCAAGATGGAGAACATTAAATAAATAAATATATAAATAAGAGTTCCCTTACAAGGAACATCAATGCAAGAGGCCATTTGGCTCATAAAAGCCTGTGCTATGATTGCCAACCAAATGCTGTTTGACTGTACTCTATCCTTTTAAAACTCTGAGCGTCAAGCCAGCATCTACCATTTTTATAGTCTTTGGTATGACTCAGCCAAGGTTCAACTGCATAGTCATTCCCCCTTTCCATCCACATTGGGTGTCTCCCCACCAACAAAATTTAACTCCACCAAACCAATATGACCATCAAATGCCTCTCTCTCTCTCGTTGCCCCCTTTAGATGGTAGTCCCCTAAATAATGCCCTCTGGAGATCTCACTCCACCAAACGAGATCTCATTCCATCAAGTCAGGTGATGCTCACCCTGACCAGATTGTGTGCCTTAAAACTTTCCTTTGCTCTACAAAAGAAAGCATCACTCTACCATTTAAGTTCTCGCTCCACTATTCAGTATCTCTCTCCTGCATGAATTTCAGTTTGTCTCATTACAACCCGAGACTTAACTGCTTCCCCTCACTACAGTAAATTTCCTCACTTTACTTGTCGGCCATCACCATTAAGAATAATTCATTGCTTGCAATCCTATCCCCACATTCATTCCTTCCTCCTCTTCACCTTCATTTAATTTACCCTCGTCCTTCCTTTGATTTACCCTTGTCCTCAGAGCTGCCTCCCTTTGGCTCATCATAATAAACCATTGCTGTATTTCACCTTCATCCTGCAAATTGTCACTTGGTGGTATCCCTGCAACAAATCTTGTTCAATATAGTTCTCTATTGTTTGTGGCCTTTGTTGGCTTTGCTTATTTATACCCACCGTGGGCACAGGTCCTAATTTGTAAGCATTCCTGCTCTCGTCTGCCAGACTGTGCGCTAAATGAACCCAAAACACTTGCCTCGATAATGGCCCTTGTCGAATCAGCTTGGTGAATAGCTTTGAGCTTCATGACCACATGCCTTGTACCATTGCTTGCACCACCAACCCTTTGCCTGATTCAAAGAAATATATGTATGGACTGTACATATCTTCTTCTTCTTCTTTCGGCTGCTCCCTTTCGGGGTCGCCACAGCGGATCATCCGTCTGATCCGCATAGTGATTTGGCACATGTTTTACGCCGGATGCCCTTCCTGACGCAACCCTGGTCGCCTCTTACGACACAGGGATATGGTACACCTATTTTAACCGGGGTATACACCGGCCCAGTATACTGGTACTCATTTCGCCGACCTCGGAAGGATGACAGGCTGAGTCAACCCCCTGGTGTATTAATTCAGTGACCAAACGGGGTTTGAACTCAGGACCTTTTGGATCCCAAGCCGCTGCCCTAACCACTGCGCCAACACCAGGTTTTAACTGTACATATATACAGTATATATATATATATATATATATATATACAGTATGGACTGTACATATATACATATATATACACACACACACACCAGCAGATCCGATCTGTTACTTTGCTGATGGTAATATTAAAAGAGGGGGAGAGAGTGAGTGGGGGGGGGGGGGGGTCGGGAGAGAGAGAGAGAGAGAGAGAGAGAGAGAGAGAGAGAGAGAGAGAGAGAGAGAGAGAGAGAGAGAGAGAGAGAGAGAGTGGGAGAGAGAGTGAGAGTGGGGAGTAGAATGAGAGAGGGGTTAGAGAAAGGAGTGGAGGGAGAGAGAGGTGGGGGGGGAGGGGAATGAGGGAAGGAGGGGGGGGGAAGAAGGGGGAGAGAGGGAGGAAAATTCTGGCAGAGTGATGCCCAGTTTAACGTCCATCCGAGAAACGGCACACATAAGGCCGACGGCATGAATGAGGAGGTTTTGAATTGAGGTTTGGTGAAGCGGATTCTTTGTGGATTGAGGAGATTAAAAGCAGGTAGAGAAGGAGTAGACCGTACCAGGAATGCACAGACTAACCTCAACACATACATATACAGTATACAACCTGTCGCTTCGCTGACAGGAATAATAAGAAGGTGGGAGTGAAGGGGCGAGAGAGAGAGGATGGAGGTGAGGGAGAGAGGATGGAGGTGGTGGAGAGGAGAGAGAGGAGGGAGAGGGGGTAGAGAGAGGAGGGAGAGGGGGTAGAGAGAGAAGAGAGAGAGGAGGGAGAGGGGGTAGAGAGAGAAGAGAGAGGGGTTAGAGAGAGGAGGCAGAGTAGAGAGAGGTGGGAGAAAGAGGAGGGAGAGGGGAGAGAGAGGATGGAGGGAGAGGAGGGAGAGAGGATGGATGGGTGGGAGAGAAGACAGAGGGAGGAGTGGGAGCGTGGAGGGAAGGAGGGGGTGCGAGGAAAGGGGGAACAGCAAGGAAGGGGGGTGGGTAGAGCATCGCCTCACCAAACGTCATGATATACTCCAGTAGGGGAGGAGGGGGCTGTGACAGAGAGGAGTATGGGGGAGAAGTGGGGTGGGTGATTGGGTTTGGGTTTGGGAGGAGGTAAGCATAAGGGCAGCAGGTTCTGGACTTGCATTTGGTAGGAGGATTTGAGGGGGAAAATGGGGGTGGGGGTAGTCAGGATTGAATACAATAGGGTACGTTGAAACAGCGCATTAAAACAGCATGCAGAGACTGCGTGAAGATGTCCATGGGCTGTAGAGAGGGGGGTGGGTTTTTGAGAAGGTATGCATTAGGGGAGGGGGAGGGAAGTCAGTGCGAGGGGAAGGGAAGTGAGTGTGAGGGGAAGGGAATGTGGTGTGAGGGGAAGTGAAGGGAAGGCAGCATGAGGGGATGGGAAGGTAGTGTGAGGGGAAGAGAAGGCAGTGTGAGGGGGAGGGGGGAATGGATTACTAAGTGCTTGCCAAGCCTGCTGTTCCTTATCAACCATTTTGTTGGCGTGCTTGCTTAAGTGTTTAAGCCACTTTGCGAGTTCAATACAAGCTGTTTGGTTGTTCCTTTCCAAGCCATGGCCACACACGGCAAAAGCATTTGCACTGTTACTGAATATATCGATCGATCGACTTGAACAAAGTTCAGGCCCTACTCACCTGCATTTGGCCCCACGTTGTCGTGCAGTGTTTTGGGTGGTGGCTCGCTCGCTAAAAATGTGCAATTTTATTTCGATATTTCCCCTTGTGGTATGGTCTTCTTTCATTACATGACCCGTCACTTCGAGATAGATACATATAAAACTAGAAGGGCACTCAGTAGAGCGCATACCTCCACCATGTAATGTCTGATCCACAAGAACATATCGGGCCCAATACATTTTTGAAAAATATAATGCTATATATCGTTTTTCGCCCAATCTCACAATGGTGAAGAACCACTTTGAATCATTAAAAAAATTCTTGTATCTGGATCTGGATTCATATCTTCACCAAAATTGAATCAATTTGTTCTTGTCACCACCCAACCTGTGCACCAAGCTTCGCCCGAATCCATCCACAACTTTTTGAGATATCATGCTACATATCAGTTTCGCCCTATCTCCCAATGGTGAAGAATTGCCGAAAAAAATTATCAGATCCGGATCCGGATTCGGATCTTCATCAAAATCTAATAAACTCCTCCTTGTCACACGCTCAAACTCTCCACCAAATTTCATCGGAATCTGTCCACAACTTTTCGTGAGATATCTTGCACACAAACAGTCAAACAAGCAAATAAACAGACATGGGTGAAAACATAACCTCCTTCCACCTTCGGTGGCGGAGGTAACTAGAAGGACACTCTTTGAAGTCACAATGTCCCCAGATATGCTTCCGCCCACATTATTACATCATTATACATACTTGGATCAAGTTTGATTTAAATCCCTGAACCCAGATTGAAAATATTAAATACATCTGGCTGCCATACCATGCGTACAATCAGGTTGAAATTTGAAACATGTATACCCCATGAATACTAGATCTTAATTGTGACATTTCGCATCAATTGATGAAGTGGTTCAAGCGAAAGAATTTTTAAATGATTTTAGTTCAATCCAATATGGCTGTCAGACCATGTGACCTGTTAATTATTCGTGAACATCCCGGTATCCCCCAAGGATTAGAGAAAATGTGGGCGAAGTTTCCCCTTCATCCGTCAAGCTGTTCTGGAGAAGAAGATTTTTAAAGTGATATTCTTCATAAAATCATAGCTGCCACCAATATGACCTATGACATCATAGGTGGAGAACTTTTTCTTCCTCATACCTGTAATGTTTCGCCTCGATTTGTTCAGCCATTTCATAGAAGATTTTTGAAGGTTTTTACGTTTGAAAAAAAAATGGCTGCCGAACCATGTGACCGTTGACATCATCAATTTTTTCCCTCATACAACTTAGCCCGAGATGACCCTCAAAGTTTTCATACTGATCAGACAAAGTGTTTGACATATGAATTATAACGTAATAATGAAGCCAGCTGTCACATTATCAAAAAATCACACTTGTTTCTCATGGGGAGGACTTGACGATTGACATGTGCCACGTTTCAATTTTTTCCATTGAGCAGTTTCAAAGAAAGAGGTCCAATTTTTTCCAAAATGGCTGCCACACCACATGACTGATGACATCATAGTTATCATGAAAAACATTCTTCGTGAGTCGTCGAACCTAAGGTGAAAATTTTCTTTCAATCGGATAAGTGGTTGCAGAGACAACAGAAAATATGCATGGACGACGGACGTACGTACAGATGTCCGGCATACTTACCTACATGCGGACAGACGGACAACCTGAAAACATAATGCCTCCAGTGACTTTGTCAGTGGAGGCATAAAATTAAACTTTTCATTCTAAAAAGTTTCTTCAACCGTTTTGTTGGAGTGCTTGCTTGGAGTGCTCTTCAAGCTTCGATCTTTACAAGCCACCTTGGTGATACCGCAGCACGGTTCTCCGTGGGGACATCTCCAGAGTTAGGGAGGCAAAATAAATTAGATTATTACAATAAGTAAAAACATGTTTTCAGTTGTTACAAGGAATGAATCGACACATCATGGCAGGATAGGGGAGAGGTACACATGCTCGCTCTCAGCTCTCTAGCTTGGGTTTGATTCCTGACCCAACTATAAACTGTCATCCTGGCATTTTACAGGCAGAGTGATTCATCAATGTGTGTGCCATCCCTAAGATGGACATTCAACTCGACGTCATATCTGACAAAATCCCCCCTCTCCCCATCCTCACTCCCCTTCTCTCCCTCTCCCACCCCTCTCCCTCACTCTTTCTGCCACCCCTCTCCCTCTGTCTCTCTCTCTCCCTCCCACCACTCTCCCTCCCTCTCTCTCCCAACCCTCTCCATCTCTCTCTCTCTCTCTCTCTCTCTCTCTCTCTCTCTCTCTCTCTCTCTCTCTCTCTCTCTCTCTCTCTCTCTCTCTCTCTCTCTCTCTCTCTCTCTCTCTCTCTCTCTCTCTCTCTCTCTCTCTCTCTCTCTCTCTCTCTCTCTCTCTCTCTCTCTCTCTCTCTCTCTCTCTCTCTCTCTCTCTCTCTCTCTCTCTCTCTCTCTCTCTCTCTCTCTCTCTCTCTCTCTCTCCCTCTCTCTCTCCCTCTCTCTCTCTCCCTCTCTCCCTCCCACCCCTCTCCTTTCCTCTCTCTCCCACGCCTCTCCCTCTCTCTCTCCCACCCCTCTCCCTATCGCTCTCTCTCTCTCCCATCTCTCTCTCTCTCTCTCTCTCTCTCTCTCTCTCTCTCTCTCTCTCTCTCTCTCTCTCTCTCTCTCTCTCTCTCTCTCTCTCTCTCTCTCTCTCTCTCTCTCTCTCTCTCTCTCTCTCTCTCTCTCTCTCTCTCCCCCCCTCTCTCCAAATTCTCTCCCTCTCTCTCCCATCCCTCTCCATCTCTCTCTCCCACCCCTCTCCCTCTCTCTCTCTCCCACCCTCTCCCTCACTCTCTCCCACCACTCTCACTCACTCCCACCTCTTTCCTTCCCCTTGCCCTTTGTCTCCCATCCCTCTCACTCTCACTCTCTCTCCCACCCCTCTCCCTATCGGTCTCTCTCTCTCTCTCCCACCCCTCTCCATATCTCTCTCTCTCTCTCTCTCTCTCTCTCTCTCTCTCTCTCTCTCTCTCTCTCTCTCTCTCTCTCTCTCTCTCTCTCTCTCTCTCTCTCTCTCTCTCTCTCTCTCTCTCTCTCTCTCTCTCTCTCTCTCTCTCTCTCTCTCTCTCTCTCTCTCTCTCTCTCTCTCTCTCTCTCTCTCTCTCTCTCTCTCTCTCTCTCTCTCTCTCTCTCTCTCTCTCTCTCTCTCTCTCTCTCTCTCTCTCTCCCATCCCTCTCCATCTCTCTCTCTCCCTTTCTCTCTGTCCCTCTCTCCCTCCCACCCCCTCCTTTCTTCTCTCTCCCACGCCTCTCCCTCTCTCTCCCACCCCTCTCCCAATCGCTCTCTCTCTCCCATCTCTCTCCCATCCATCTCCATATCTCTCTCTCTCTCTCTCTCTCTCTCTCTCTCTCTCTCTCTCTCTCTCTCTCTCTCTCTCTCTCTCTCTCTCTCTCTCTCTCTCTCTCTCTCTCTCTCTCTCTCTCTCTCTCTCTCTCTCTCTCTCTCTCTCTCTCTCTCTCTCTCTCTCTCTCTCACTCACTCTCTCACTCTCTCCCACCACTCTCACTCTCACTCCCACCGCTTTCCCACCCCTCACCCTCTCTCTCCCACTCATCACTCTCTCCCTCCCACCCCTCACCCTCTCTCTCCCCCTCTCTGACCCCTCTCCCACCCTTCTCCCTCCCCTCTCCCCTTCTGCTTTCCTCTCCCCTTCCTCTCTCTCTGCCACCCCTCTTCATTTTCCTCTCTCTCTCTCCCTCTGTCTACCAGCCCTCCTCCTCCCCTTGCTCCTCCACTACCCATCCCCCTCTGTTAAGGGGACTGTTAAGGACTGACGGTTTAGTTTTCCATTTGAAATGGCTTCCCCAGAATGTAGCATGTACGAATCAGATTCAGAGTGAGCTGACTGGAGGGGTGCAAATGTCACTGCATGTGCGAGCATGCATACCTACAGGCAGGCCTTTGGCAACTAGATAGCATGGATTTTAAATGCTCCCTCCCTGTTTAATATCGAACCTGGTAGTTAAAAAGAAAATGTTGCTGTTCGGCTGTGTTTTATCACCATTCCCTTCCTGGCCCCTCATGCTGCCTTCCCTTCTCTTCATGCTGCCTTTCACTCCCGTTGTGCTGCTTTCCCTTCCACTCCCCTTGCTCTGCCTTCCCTTTCCCTCACACTGCCTACTTTTCCACCCATGCTGCCTTCCCCTCCCTCACGCTGCCTTCCCTTCCCCTCACACCACATTCCCTTCCCCTCATGCTGCCTTATCTTCCCTTCCTCTCATGCTTCCTTCTGTTCTCCTCATGCGGTCTTCCCTTCCCATTATGCTGCGTTCCCTCCCCCTCCCCTCAGGATTACCCCTCCCAAACCCCCTCCCCTCTCCATCCCCCATCAACATCTCTGGGCAGTCTCCACATGCTGTATGAATGTGCTGTTTTAACGTGTCTCGTTTCGTTCAATGCTGCATTATATTACCCCCATCCCCCTTCTCCACAAGTCCTACAACTAAACACAAATTAAGAACCCCTCCCCTCACTCTTACCACCTCCCAAACCTCCTCACCCTCCGCACCCCCACCTCTACACTCCCTCCTTCCCCTTCCCCCTCCTCCTTCATCCTCACTCCCATCCCCATCCCGGAGTTTATACTGGTTTGGTGAGGCATTGCTCTCCACCCACCCCCTTTCTTCGCTCTTCTCCCCTTCCTATCTCAACACTTTCTCACCCCCTTTTTGCTCCCCCACCACCTCTTAGCTCCCCCACTCTCCTCATCCCTCTCTCCCCCTCTTTCCTCTCTCTCCCTTCCGTCGCCCTCCCTACTCTCTCTTCTCCCTCCTCCCTACCCTCTCCCCCTCCCACATCCTCCCTCATCCTTCTCTCCCTTCCCCCACTCCCTCCACCCATTCAAATGTAATATCCAAAAAATGGCTGCCCATTCAAATATATGTTATATCCATGCAGATTGACGAACTCCCTCTTCGAGTTTCATGCGAGCTTTTACTGTAGGCGTAGGCACAATCGGCTTGGCTCTCTCTCGTCCATTTTCTTTTTTGGCTTGACTCATGCAGCATGGCACATTGTTTGTACTGATGCTGATTACATGTAGGTTGTTAAGGCACAGCTGTAAGCTGCTTGAAAAATGAGGGCAGTTATTTGGAAGACTGATAGCAGTTTGGGAAGATATCACAGGAGTGTTTTGGAAGAAATATGGGAAATGTTTGGTGGGACTGCAAGAACTTTTGTGGAGATGGTGGTCACACTCGAGGAGATGGTGAAGACATTTGAGGTGATGACACTAATTAATGGAAGGACTGTGGAAACGTTTGTGGAGATGTTGGTCATGGTTTTCAGCGTATATGGTCGGGGAATAGAAAATAAAGTGCGGAGTGGAAATAAGTCACAAATATGCCTCATGTTTGAGAAGCAACAACCGTGTCAAATAATGAATCCATCATTTTAATCCACATTTTCTAAATCATGATGTTGAATGCCTTTAATGGGAAATTGCACTTCAACATTAGCATGTTCCGAGTCTTCCCGAAAGCCGCAGAAAGCTTTAATCTTGCATATGTTTTTTTTCATGCCTTATTTATAACTGCAATGTTATCCCACAATCACGTTGCTCTTGTAATGATATGTTAATGTTTGTGAAATTATTGTTTCATTTTAGGTTCAAATATGATCTGTTTGTAACAACAGTTTCCAATAATGTGTGAAAATGCCATTTCAAAGCATAAATAATACATCGGGAACAACATTAAATATACATTGCCTTATGCCTAAGGAACGGAATTTTCCATCTTACGTGGTGTTTCCAGCAAGTGGATCTGTGCTGACAAGTGGACCTTCAGTCTGAAAAATCTCATTTGGACCACTCTGAACTTCAAAAGGCAGCTGCTCTGAAATTACAGACCTTGCACAGGCAGGCTTTTCTGCTGGGTGATAATGGTAATGGGGGAGTTCAATAATCTGACCGGTTAGGAGCCGGAATATTTAACAGATCTCATGTGCTGTTATTAAGTTATACTGAAAAGAAAATAAATATACAACATACAGCACTGTAAACCTTTCTGCCATGCTAATGCTCTGAAAGTCACAATTTGGCCTTTTGTTGTATTGCATTTGAAATGAGCAAGATTACATTGCAAGCAAGAATATCGGAGGAAGGGTTAAAATAGGTCAGTGAGGAAGGGAAGAGGGATTGTGAAATCATGCAAGGGAGTAGAAAATAACATGTGTGAGGAAAAGTTGGGTGAATAATTTGTTGTATTGCCCACAGTGATATTGGTCACATGACTACATTCACCTTATAACCCTCCAATCAGCAAGTTACATCAGTCGGTCTGACCAATTGTGAGCTGGGATTTAATTTAGCTCAGCAAGATTAATCTTGGTTCAAGGCAAATATGGGAAAAAAAATGGATCCTTAGTTAGATATTCCATTAATAAGTGTTTTTGGTCAGGTTACCCCTCCCCCCCCCTCGTAACAGGGACAGGGAAAATGTGTTGTGTTTGTTTCGCAGGTTCTATCCCCTTTGTAATTTCCCACTTCAAATGCCCCTATACATCCATCTATCCATCTAATTTTTCCCATCCCTCTTCCCCTTGCTCCTTCCCACAGTACAAACCATGCACACAACTGAACTTGTCTCACAGCACACACATTACACCACAAAACACACATTCACAGCAATGTTAGCATTGCCATAATTAACGTGGTTCCTGCAAAGCCGTGGTGAGTACCGTGGCACCACCAAAGTGCAACACCACACTGCGGCAACAGAATGCCAATGGGTCATTGCCTGAGCAGGCAACTACCACTCTTTTCCCCACTGAAGCCGTGCCTCGCCTGAGAGCAATATTAGCCACTTCCCACCAAGGCTTGGCACTGTCTGACGCACCACGGATTAAGCCGAGACCCTGAACTGACATCCTTCCTGCCTGTCCAGGAATGGAGCGAGACACATTGTGCTGGGGCGAGACCACAAGAGCAAATTGCAGCACGGGATCCTTGGGGCACAGCGGCGGCTCCACACCAGGGCCGGATTTACCATGTGGGGGGCCGTGGGAAAAATGATTGTGGGGAGCCCCCAAATTTGGAGATTAATCAACAACTTAAATTATAACTGCTTTTTCATCAACAACTGAACTTATATCTATAGATTTGGCAGATCCTGATCAGGAATGATTTGGCATATATGTTCACAAATTACAATTAAATCTGACAATATGACAAGATGGATGGATTGTTATTGATATGGCTGGTGACTTATCTATGAGCTCATTCTAAAATCAAATCACAAAAATGCTGTTGCTGGAAGAGTAAGAGATGGAGATGGACTAATATAAGAAAATAACAAATGACGCGTTGTCATTAATCATACTACGAACTTTGACTAAAAATCTTCTAACTTCTAAAAACCCTCTGGGTAAGAGGAATCCGAAATGGTGATTAACATCCGACTTCCAGCGACCGCAAATATACGGCAGTGTCATCCACATCAATGAACATACACACGGTGCCTTAATCAATGGACAAGCTTCCTGCGCAACTTGGCGGCAGCGAACTCGGATATGATACTGTCAACCTGCTTGGAATTGAGTACATCGGATTCCGTTGAAATGATAGTCAGATTGAACAGTCTCTGCTGCCCCATCGTGGAGCGAAGATGGTTCTTGATAAGCTTGAGTTTCGAAAACGAGCGCTCCCGGAGCAGTTCGACACCATCAGTGAGAGGTAAATCCGAAGCAGCACTTCCACGTTTGGGAAAGTATCGGTGAGTTTTCGCTCGATGAGAAAACTGTACATCTCGAGTTCAGTACGGCCCGAGTCTGGCTCTGACTCCTTCATCATGGCTTGGAACTGAATCATTTCTTCTGTGAGGTCATGTGATAGATCTTCCCGATACAGCTCGACGAGCTTCGAGCATGACTCTCGAATCTGCTCCACTTCGAGTTGAACAAGAGCACGCAGGAATCCAAATCTGTCGCTCATCTCGCTATAAGCGTTTGTACGCTTTTCCAACTGCAACAGCAGTACGTCGATCACTGCAACGTATCCACTGATGCGAAAGGACTCCTTGGCGTCTAGTTCTACTTCTGGAGTGTGTCCGTAGTCCAAGGGAGTGAAGCGGACATTACGCTTTTGTCTGCGATCCGCGAGTGAATTCCTCCGTCAACAACGAATGTATCAAACTGATCGCGTAATGACTACACGAAGCTCGCCAGTGGCTTGAGGAGCTGCACGGCTGTGTTGAGATCGGTAGCTTGTGACTGAAGGATTTTACTCATACGATCAAATCTACCAAGGACAGTAGACCATAAACCAGCATAGAACCCTATCTCGAGCATGCACATCGTTTGGTGAAGTGTCTCGGTGGTGTTTCTCGTGTCACTATTCACTTGTTCATCGTTTGGGATTTCATCGAGGACATCCATGATTTTGCTGTAACCGTCTACAAGAGCTCGGGTTGCATCAGAATGAGCCGACCAGCGAGTGTCGCTGAGGCGCTTTGGTACCTGCAGACCTTTGACTTTCAGAGCATCAAATAATCTGGTGTAGCGCGACGGGGAAGCTGTAAAAAATACATACACTTGTTCCACAAATTCAAAGAATGCTGCTGCAGGTCTACAGCATCCCACGGCCGACTGACTGACTAAGTTCAGTGAGTGCGTCACGCATGGCACAAATATTGCGAGAGGGTTCTCCTGTTTGATCATTCCCTGCATCCCATTGTATTGGCCACTCATATTAGATGCGTTATCGTAAGATTGTCCTCGACAGTTAGCGATGTGCAATCCAGTGGCTTTCAAAAAATCCAGTAATGCCGTCGCTTGCTGGAGTCCAGTGTGTCCTGTGTTGCTCAGAATAGTCATGAAACGCTCCATGGAGCCTCGTTCTCGATGTATTGTAGAATAATTGTAAGCTGGTCGATGTGGCTTCTGTCAGAAGTAGAATCGACTGACACAGAGAAGTATTTTGCCTCTTTCACACGAGTGACGATGTTATCCAGAACAGATTTTCCGATGATGGAGACTAACTCTTCACATGTCATCGATGATAAGTAGTTGGTGTAGCCACTACCTTGGTTGGCATATTTCTGAATGTGCTGCACCAAAAATGGATCGTATTCCGCAAGTAATTCCATTAAACCAAGGTAGTTACCGTTTTCCGTAACCCAACAATTTCATCCGATCCACGGAACGCTAGACGACGCTCAGTGAGAAACGATATCACGCTCACACTTCGTTTCAGCACCTCCCTCCAATAGGACGCAATCTCACTCACTTGTTTGACGAGTTCAGTTTCCACACGACCTGCGGATGTTACTCTGTCTGACAAGCGGATGATGTTCGCACAATGTACATGCGAACGCTCATGCACCTCGATAGAACGACTGGCATGCTTCCAATCATTGAATCCTTCCCCACCCAGGGCAGTAGCGCCTCCAAAGAGCTTGCAAGCGATGCAGTACAGTTTTCCGGTTGATGTGGAGAAGCAATGCCAGGACCTTTTCACGGACTCTCCGTTTTGTAGTCTACGGTAAAAAAGATTATTGGAGCAGCAGCGTTTCCTACCTTTAACGAACTGTATGGATGAATCAAAGGGACCAGTCAAATTCTGCAGGGGCTCCAAATCTCGTGATGCCCAGTAGTCGATCATCTCTGACGACGGTCGCTCAGGAGGCCAACATCCAATGCAATTGGCAAAGCCAGGTCCACCATCAGTCAGTATATCTCACGCTTCTTCATCTGATGCATGTTCTTCATTGGTGGAACCTTCCGAGATGTTGGGCAAATCTTGACGTGGGGGTTGCGTTGCCAAATCTGCTTGTTCTATCTCTGTTGGTGTTCCAGCCTCTGTCATGGATGAATCGCCTGTTTGTGCAGGAGTGAAAAACTCTGAGATTTTCTGGGTCTTGTCGACGACAGCCTTGTGTCTTTCATCTTTTTCCTTGGAACGTTTCCGCTTTTGAGCACCACTGTCATATTTCCGTGGAGCCCTGGATTTGTGCCTGTTGTCACCGAAGCCGCTCATTGTGGTTTCTGCATCTGGTAGGTACCGAGTCACCGAGATATTGTCAGAGTGCACATGGGACGTACCAGAATCACGAACAACAAGTATGTTTCACACATCTGGAACATAGAAAGTCACACCGTGTTACTGTGCTGTGTGCGCCAGTAAGCAGGGTACGGACAGCGTTCCCTGCCAGCTGCAGTTTCAGTGTGTACAATACTACCCCTGCCGGCCATGTGCTGTGCTGGCCTGGCCTAGTTTTACCACGTCGACTTTCACCTTTTCACCTCTCCTCTGGCTGGACCTCTGTATTCCGTCTGTGCTTACTGGGCTCTGGCGGGCAGTGCCGTAGTTAGTTGGTCACGCTCAACCATCCGAAGCATCGATGATCGATCCAAAAAAAGATCCGAATGTGGGCCCCCAATGCCCGAGGCTTGCCCCGGGAATTTTTGACCACGTTGGATCCGTTCTGTGGACCGTGGAAGAAACGGCTTGAAAAAGCCAAAGCTTGAAAAGGACCCTCACAATGATGGACAGTTTTGAAAAGATATCCTTACAAAGAGTTTACAATCTTCCTTCACTGACAATAAAACTTTAGAAGCACATTTTCAAGGGATTTTCAAAATGTCATCGAAATTGTGGGGGGGGGGGCTAAATGTGGGGGACCCTGGGGCCATGGCCCCACCTGGCCACCCCTAAATCCGGTAGTGCTCCACACTGACACCAATCTCTTCTGACACACCGCACTGACACCCCACACACACACACACCACTCATATTCCCTTCCTTCTCTTCCATTCCCTCCACTTCGGGACCACCGTAAGCCCGCCGGCTTATGTTTAGTGAGTAATAGGCTGCAACCACACCTCGATCTTCTTCCTTTCTTTCTCTCCCTCTTTCTCTTTAATTTCCCCAGAGTGAGTGTGCCACGCTTGTCTTGCTTATAGATAAGCAAAGAATGTCTAAGGGGTTCTTCTGTCCTTAAGAGATAATTTCTTTTCTTTGTGACACTGCACTTGTGCATATTTGCCTCTAAATACATTGCTTTTTACAAGTGGTGTGATAAACTGTTTCCAACCTTCTCGAATGTCTTTTTCCACCATTGGTTCTACATTGCGTATGTAATAAATAGATGGGAAGTTGTGCCCCATTAATTCGCTCCACTAGTTTAGCCGACCTCCCACCGACGGTTTCGCTTGGCCGTACATAATAAGTAGACGGTGGGAAATTTTGAGCACGGTTCCCCAGTTGGGAGGGCGAAATCACCAGTAAGGTAACGTGTTTATGGGCGTGAGGACCCTGCTAGATTTAGCTGCCTCAGAACCATTCCAAAAACAATACGTATCTAAACCATTCCCACGAATCAACTGAAACAAGTCTTCAAACAATTTAATAACATCTAGACGGATTTAATACATACCAAAATAACAAAATACATAAAACATGAAGTGTAACAAATTGTGACACTAACTGATGGGAAGCTCTAAATTGCCTGGTCTAACGATTGTGAAGCCTGGCACGGACATCTTCTAGCCCCCAAATATGATGCTGCTCCAGCAAGTGATACGCACTGATGTCTGTATGCTATCTCACTGATCTGAATACATGTGTTTTGTGTTCTTTATTAACTCATTTATATATTCTCCCTCAAAAAAAACACAACAAACAGGTACAAAAAAAAACATTCAAAAAAATATGTAAAAACATAGAGGGGTGAAATCTCCAACAACCAAACAAGATAGGAATGCCACCACAATACAACACCACAATACGATACCACAATCCTCATGGCTTACCATCACGATATATATTTGGCGTTGTTCCATCACAACCCCACAACAAAAGTAAAACTGGTGTTATATGGATGTACATGAATGGTTGTGTGAACATTTCCATGCTCACGTACTTTTGAAGGACCATTGCATTGCTTACCCTTCATTGGGTTTCCTGGGTTGTCTATGCACAGAATGGGCTTGCAGGTTGATCATGTAATTTGTGGATAAGTGGGCACGAGTTATGCGTGAGTGTGTGTCATTAGTGGGCGGAGTACCTTTTGCATGGTGAAGCAGTGCACTGGTGTGATGTTGTTAAAAATGTTGCATCCTCTGCATGCCATGCAGATATTGTCCGCTTACCTTACTCATCTCTCTGCTTTGCACCATCCCGTTTTTGCCACATCTATTTGTGGTTTGTTCTGTGGAGGGATGTCAATCGCTTCACTTGGTAGACCACCTTCCTGGTCGTTTTCCATGCCATGCCTCAGGAACCAATCACCGATGTTTATTGGGCATGATTCTTCAGAAGTGTTCTCATTGCAGCCTGGAATGAGTTGTGCATTGGATATAGAATGACGGCCACATGCTAGACCTGGGTTACATGGGTCTGAGGAAGGTTCTGGATAACTCATTAAAATGTCGCCTGAAGCTGAGTTTGCTTTCCTTTTTGGTTCAACATTGGTCGAGTTATGATTCGTATTATTTGTTGGTTAGCTGTCGACCAAATTTGGTGCTCCTTTTACCAAGTTAAGAACACCACAAGCTTGTGTATTTAAACACAATTGGAGATGTCATTGATAGAGGGACTTTGAGCAGACCAAATTTGCTCAAATTAACAGGCATCTGCTTGTGACCAGGCCACTGAGGAGACTGTGCGGACAAAGCAGGCTGATGTGGAAGCAGCTATTCGTCGGGCCGAAAGACTAAGCCACAAGGAGACCCTCAATCCCAAAGCAAAGGCAAGTTTGTTAATTGCGTGACCGTTTGTGTCAGCTTCGGATTTTCCATTCGGTATGGCTACATTTAGCGGTTCCTTGCGAGGACTTGTGCTCATACCCCCATCTTCTCTCCAATTAGGAACGGCTGGTGCAGCTAAAATCAGATTGGACGGTGGTGAATGACCTTCTACGGGAACTCAAGGAAGCTGCACCGGTGGTGACGTCATTACCAGCTGGTGAGGTGTCAGGTGCACACTTTCTCCAGCTGTTTTTCTTCGCTAGACTGGTTGGCCCTTCTCAAGAGCAACTTTTGCTCAGCAACTGTTTCAAAGTGATCATTGTGTAGCAACTTTCACACAAATTGTGATTGGATCTTTGGGGGTTTTTTTTCACTTTTTTGATAAGCTTTCCTTTGTATAGAATTTTATTTCATAATTGCGATTGCAATGTGTATATTATGTCCTCTCCCAAAGGCATTCCTATGGTAAACACGTTTGTTAGATTGAACATCATGCGTTGTTATCCCGTTGCACATCATGTCACATTCTAACACCCAGAACCCATAGTTAATATAATGTGGCTGATTTTGTGACCACGTTTGCTTCTGTGCACCAATGAGAGCACCCATGAGGAGGGAACTATGTATATGTAATCTCTGGCAATATGTCAAGAAATTTAAATTGGATATCAGTTTTCTATTACTCTCTGTGTACCACACCAAAGCATGCAATACAAGTTAATGAGTTCCTCCACACGCTTCTCCTGACATTGATATGTTTACGCAGATAACGATGGGGTAGATTACAATGTCTCGGGCAAATTGCATTGAAAAAGGGTTAGTGTTATTTTATGGTATTTTTCAATGATTCCCGTTAATAATTTCCCCTTAGTTTTATATTTTCTCACGTTGTCTGTTCACGACATATATTGTAGTAAATCTGTCATTGCATACACCAACTTTAAAAAAAAAAATTATTATCAGGGCCTGCCGGAATCCAGCGGCAGTTAGTAAATATTGTTTTACACCTGGTTACCGCAGGCCAGTCGGTGGTACAGACGGTGACTGTGGTGACTGTCACCAAGGAAGGAACCACCATGAAACCAGAGGGCCCATCACTTCCGGCACGTGCTGCCGAGCTCACTGATTGGCTGGCACTTCAAGATCACACGGTTCGTTCACGTATTGCTGTTGTTGGTGACCTCGATGACATCTCTGATGCAAGCCAGACTCAAAAGGTGGGAAGTTTGTGGAATTGAAGCTTGGAAGTTGATTCTTAATTGGTTATCACATTTGAAATTCCAAAACAAAGAAAGAAATGTTTTCCCATTGTGGTTTTGTCATTGGGTGTACTTCCTGTTGCAGACATTAAGCCTTTCTAATCATGGAAGCGAAAAAGCAACTAGAACTATGAAGGGATGATCAGGCTCCTTGAGTGGCCAGATAATATGCAACCTAAAGTATTGATGGAGTTGGCAGAGCAGATAAGCGGGATGCAAGTGGGTATCTTTAACGGCTCGTTCGAGTCAGGACAGGTACTGGAGGATTGGAGAGTAGCAAATGTAATACCAATATTTAATAAAAAAAGATCCAGAGAATAATTGAGGAACGATGGATCTGTTGGTTCAACTTCACCTGTTGGGGAGGTGTTGGAGACGTTAATTAAGGAATGGATAGGAAACCATCTCTATAAAAAGAGCCCAGTTTCTCCCTCGGTAACGCTCCATTCTAAAAAGTTTCTGCTGCTGGAGAATAATACAAATTGTACGATTGGAAAAGGTAATAATGCACTTTCTTGGTGGGAAAGCAAATAATCCATTTACTTTTTAGTTTAATCACAGAGTTGTCTCTTTTAAAAGCCCATGTTTCGGGGATTGAGGAAGGAGAAGAGGGACCTCGAGCTTTAATGTAGGGTTCCAACGGTAGCATTTGTTACTCCATGACGGCAGTTGGTGTAGCACAAGCCTGTTGGACCGAATGGCCTCCTCCTGTCCAAAAGTTCTTTGTAAATACTTGTAGCAATTAGAACTAGTTTACATGCTATCGTACATGAATAAATATTCCGTTTTATTATTTATTTATTTATTTTTGTTTCGATGACATTGTCAGCAGATATAATTTGTCGAGTGCAGCAATGCAAGAGTGCTTTGATCTTATACTAGTAGTAATATGAACTGAGGCCTTAAATTCCTTTTTTAGAAATGATATGACATCTGTCTCTTTGTCTCAATTTCTACCTCCTCTCTCACCACTTTGTGCTTCGTCTCCAAACTTTGTTGGCATCATTTGCAATGTCTTATCATTCTGGTTACGTCATCAAAGTTTACTTAAAAGTTTATTCCATTTGGCCCAGTCGAAAATAGACTTTTGTCAAAGCATTTGACGTCACTGCATTCCTGTGGGTGATGCTCCAAGCCCAACTGTCATAAGGTTGTTGTTGTTGTTGTTTCAAATTATTCCATTCATCATGGAATTGTTGTTGCATGGTCCTCCCATCTTATCAAATGCCATTCCATCCCATCACATGTGCTTGATGGATTTACCCGGCCGCTGGTTCTTAAATATTTTTTTGGGTTCACCTTATCGTTTTGTTTTTCTCCTATTTGATCTTGTGAATTTTTACCTCTGCCACCGAAGGTGGACGGAAGTTATGTTTTCACCTCCGTCTTTCTGTCTGTTTTTTCTATGAGCAGGATATCCAAAAAATTCTACAGGGATTTGGGCAAAATTTAGTGGAGAGGTTGGGTGTGTGACTTGGATGAATTGATTCAACTTGATGAAGATCCGGATCCAGATCAGAATACTATAATTTTGTAAGTGATTCTTCACCATTGAGAGATAGAGCCAAAAACGATATATCGCATGATATCTCAAAACGCTGTGGACGGATTCAGACAAGAACAAGCCGATTAGATTTTGGTGAAGATCCGGATCCAGATCCGGCCTATCAGTGGGATAAAAAAAACGTACGCTGTTTTGCCTGGCGGAGATATGCACTCCACCAAATGCCATTCTAGTCATATTAACTTGTGAATTTAGTGAGGTAAAACGTGTGTGTCAATGGTTGTTATGTACATAATTTGGGGTTTCCAAACTTGGAATAGAGTCCTTCTGGGGGCTCAAAGTATCCCTTTCTGGCTCCGTAAGTGATCCCGATTTATGGACCAAATTGTGAAGTTTTCTTGTTCTCAGAGTTTTGTTCTGATGGCTCTTTTACGGATCGTCACCGAACCCCGGCAGCTTCCAGCTATAGTTCGTTTGTAATAATATTCCCAGGGATGGTCCTTAAGATCCCCATGAGGTTCCTCTTCATCATTTACGTTGCTCCAACTATCAATGGTAAAATTTCACCATTCTTCAGCTTTCACGTTTTTGTCACTTCATTTTTTAGATCTTGGTATTTGGTCATTTTCTTGATCCCTGTGTTGTTTAGGTCAAAATTTCTGTGTACTAAAACCTCACTTATCAATGCCGTCCTTTCTGTTTTGCACCTAAGTACTATATCCAGTCACAGTACTTTGTTTTCTCTGTTCATGCTCAATGGGATCATCAGGTCATACGTGAGCATGGTGTCCTTATTTTCAATCATCGCTTTTGGTTCGTGTTTCCATGAGTTTTCTGGGACTGGCATATTAAATTTTTTGCGGATGTTCCCGTAGAGTACTCCACTTCCTTTGTTGTGACTTTGTGTGTACAGCTGTTCTGACATGAGTTTCTTACATCACGATAAGAGGTGACTCGTGCTTTCTTTTTCTACCTTCCAGAACCTACACCTGTCCAAATGACTCAGTCCGATTTTCTTAAAGCCATTGGTGTCGTGACCTTGGTCTTGGGAATTTATTATGATTCGTTCTCCGGCTCAGTTGAGTTGACCTCTTCATAGCCATTGTAATGCCCCCTTCTTAGTTTATGCCCAATCTGTCCAATTATTTTATTTTGTTTTTTGCTTTGTTGTAAACCTTTGACATAATCATCTCCTTGCCCTTTTATCAGTCTCACAGTTGTTGGTGTTTGTTTGTTGATATTTTGCTTTGTATGTTTATTTTATCTTTCTTTGCAATCGGTGTGTGTATTTGTTTCGTGTGTGTGTGTGTGTGTGTCCATGCATGCACATGGAAGTTTCTGTCATTGGCTGTTATCTCCACATGTGGGTGGGTTTCAGGAGGTGGAACAGAAACCTACCTGCTCTCAAAGTATGTTTTTTTCTCTGGTAAAAGTTTGAAATGTTCAATACATTGGATTTAACTATATTTTATGAATCAAATCGTGTATTGCCAACTATTCAAACAGCTGTGTATGCACTGCCTGAAATGCTGTTGGTAAAAACAGGATGGCTTGGGTTGATACACCAATTGAAGCAGAACAGACAGCAGAGGGGAGAGTAGAGTCGGAGGGATGGGAAAACAAAAGATGATTCGGAGTTGTTGTTTTTAGATGGCAGGTAACCTGCAGGAGAAGGTTCAGTGATTTCATTATTTGTAGAAAAATGTATCGCACACACTTTAAAGAAAATGTATCGATCCTACCTTAATTACAGCAATGTATTTCCCTGGCGTCATTTGTAAACCTTTGATTCCATCATGATTTTTAATTCAAAAGTTGTAATGTTAAAAAAAAAACATTGATGTGTGTAAAAGCAATTGATTTGAAAAATGTTTTATTTAACTACTTGACTCGACTTTTGCACCAATGGCAATCAGATAATTTAATCAATTATTTAACTCGCGTTAATGCCCATGAATATGAAGTAATCAGACTGCATATTCCCAGCTGCCCTTAGTTATCCAAGTTCTGTCTGCTCTTCAGTCTGATTGCTTCTTGCCTTGCTGGCCAATTTTCCAATGACTGCCAAAACAGGCATGAAGAAAATGAAGGGAAAAGGAGCCCTGCAGTGATTTATGCTTAAAGCTTTCCACTCATTTCTTAATTAATATATCCTGAACCAAATGGAGTCACATAATACAGTTATTGCACATATTGATGGTGTTGCAGGTGCTCTGCTTCGACTGTCCATAAAGAACACTAATTGCTTCTCTCCAAACCTCACTGAAGGCCCCTCCATTACGTTGCAGCACCTTATTAGTGTGACATTGAGGATGTATTGATTGATGAAAACTTGGCACTAACTCATTGCAATAATTTGATTCACTTCTGATTCAAAGAAACATTGTGTGCTGCTTTATGCTCATCCTAAAGTTGAACTGCACCGAGATAAGTATCCGGCCAGTGACATAGGTTCAAGCGTCATTGCAGCAAAAGGGTTCCATGACTTCTCCTTGTCATTTCAAGATGTTTGTGCAAATCCGCCATGGGTTTGTGCTCAGTGTCACAGTATGAATACACTAACTCTACCTCGACAGATACTCTTTTGGTACGAGGGGCGCTCAAAATGTTATATAACCAAATGCTCAAAATGTTATCAAATTCAAGATGCTTGCAATGGACCAATGCGCATCAGCTTTTTATTTATACTGAATAGACATAAGTTTGTATGATTAATAAGAAAACATTGTGCATGTATACATGCTTTAAAAATAAATAAAACTTAGATTTCAAAATGCGGAATAGTATACCTGATCATTCCAGAATTTTGCTCTGAGTCGCAAGTTCGCTTCAATTATGGATTTCTCATTAATTCTGTTGAGGATGCCCTGTCTTGCATCTTTGTGGGTTCTTGATTGACTGTCACACACTTTTGTGATTGGCTGTCACACGCAGCCAATCACAGACCCACAGAGGTAATGCTCGGCTGTCTCGACAGAAATTGCTGGCAAATTCAACAAAGCTGCATTTGCTGCTTAATGGTGCTGATAAGGATGTAATGGAAAGTTATTTTTCAGATACGGATGTAAAGTGAAAAAATTGTCACCAGATTCTAGTGATTCACATTCTATGAAATTTCAGTTCGATTTCTTGTTTAAGCTTACGTGCACGTGATTGTCTGAGCACACAGTGCAATTGAAGGTGCATTTACGTACGTCATCAATGGCGTTGAGTAATTTATCTGACCTCATTTTCATTTGACCATGCAGCGAATCCTGGGTGAGTTGGACCATAAAAGGCCTTTGCTGGAGGAACTCATCACCACTTTGCAGAACCTCAAGAACAAGACCAGTGAACCAGAAACTCGTGCGACCCTCACCAGCACAGGTATCTTTGCTGCACCTCACATCCAATAGCTTCAAAGAAAACGTGCTCATGAAGAAATTGCTTACAAGCAATATTCTATTACTGCCAATCCAACCGATAAGTGGCAGATTTTCTTTGGCATATATATTCTGATAATAACTGAGGCATAATTGAAAAATCTCAAGTCAGGGTCCAGTCTAAAACAGATAATCCTATCAGTTGTATCTCTATCGGAAATCCTAACCACATGTTCATAGCACCCCAAAAGTATTTACTCAAATCTCATTCCAACCCAAAAGGCCAACATTGGCTCAAACTGTAATCCGCATTTCTGAAAGCTATTTCTCTCCACAGAGCATGGAAATACAGGAGGATTCGTGTGTGTCTTTATGCTATGTGCGCACTGTGTGTACGTGTGTGTGTGTGTGTGTGTGTGTGTGTGTGTGTGTGTGTGTGTGTGTGTGTGTGTGTGTGTGTGTGTGTGTGTATGTGTGTTTTCGCATTATCCTATGGGTAAGAATAGAAAAGTGTTTCTAAAATATAAACTATAACCCATTGTGTTACATTTTATCTTAATGCTTTTTTTGTAATTACCCTCCCTTTATCTGTATTCTCCAACATGCTGTGATATGTTGCATTGGAAAGTATTCTGTCTTTGTAAAGAGCAGAAGTCATTTTGGGAGGAATCTACTTGCAGTTAGTGTTTATGAGAATCCAGACAGCTGTATATGGTCCAACTCTACAGTCGGCGATGTGCAAATAGCACAGTGACGTCATATTCCCAGGTTTCAGTGCAGCATCCAAACAGCATTTCCAGAGGGTTCAAAATGCATGCCCTTGTGTGTTTCGACTTCCTTCATGCCTCACCGTTTGTTTGAGTACAGTACCTGCAGGTCTGCTGCGTCAGATCTGCTTTAGGCTTGTTAAAGGCCATTACCTTCCTTTGGGGTTAAATAGCTGCCCATATGCATGATGATCCATGCCAAAATGGCCTTGCAAAGGTGTGCTGTAGTGCTTTTATGATCTTGGCACGTCTTACCATCTGCTTTGGCTGGCACTGGTTTTAACATCTTTTCTAATTGGCTTTTTAACCTTTCTTGCATCCTTATTTTTTTGAGAATTTTTTTAATGTATTTATATATTCATGGTTTTCCCCAAAGCAACTCCAAGTTTGAAAATCCAACCAAATCTGAATGGTGGAGTCTTTTTGCACTCTGCAAACGTTTTGCAATCATATTCTATTTATCATATTATGGATGCATGGAAGGGGCTTGCGGCAAGGGCAGTGGGATTTGGGGCTCTTTGCGATGACCACACGGGGAGTTGGGGTTCAAGGTTAGTGCGACGATGACCACACGAGGGGGTGGGAGTTCAAGGTTAGTGCGCTAGTGTAGGTATAAATCAAGGATCGCTGATATTAAAGCCAAGCTGCTATATGTATGCCAATTACAGACGCAGAGCATCTCGTTTCAGAGAGGTTCAAGGAAAATTGAAATAAGGCATGATCTCAACCAAAACGAAAGGTGACTAAGATGGAAGAAAAACTAAAAAAGACACCCATTATAAGTTTCAGATGGAACAAAACTCTTTCTTGTTATTCTGAGTCATTATTTTCTTATAAATAAGTGTAACCACGTACCGTCGGTTTTGAAAGTGACAGCAATCTCCATAACTGTCACCGGTGTAGCGGCCATGCATCTGCTGTGCGTTTAGGCACAGTAATAAAAGATAATGAACTTAAGTTTTTTTCACTCATTGTGTAAAGTTTATGAATCTATTCCTCTCCTTGGTGTGTGCCAATGCTGGTGCTCAATCATATAAGGTGCCAACACAAGTTGCTGTCATACGTAGGGTATACCAAATCGTGTTTGGTTCATTTCATTTCTGTACAATGACATTATTTGGTTTTTCGTTCTTTCCACCCACTCGCATGCCTAATCATTTAATACTAATAGCAAGATAATGTCGCATAAGTACACCACTCTAACTCTCTTATAAAGGGGCAAAAACAAAAATATTTAAGTTCATTCAGTGAATGAAAAACTTGCTTTATCATTTTGTCCAAATATGTCGTTTATGGACCTCCAACTCCCTCGAATGTATGTGCCTGTCGCAAGCAGGTGAGAAACTTCTGGCCGCGTACGAGGCAACGCATCGGCTCGCTTCGGGACGCCTGATCCAACTGAACGAGATGTACCACGATTCAGCTCAGTGGAATGAGGCACGGCATGAAGCCGAGCAGCTCTTGGCCTCCGCTGAGCCAAGGTTGGCTCGGTTCGGCCCGGTTACCACTGAGGTGTTGCTGGCCAAACGGGCAGCCGAACTGAAGGTATTCTTGATGTCATTCTCACCAATCTTTGGTTCATTGCTCAGTGTTTCATTTTAACATACAGTTGTCGAAGCTCATGGGAGAGCAGAATAACAACAGGCAAAGGGTCAGCAGATGCAAAATGGGACATAGGAAATGCAATAGGTCGAGAACAGTATGTACAAGCTGAAATGCATCACAAATGTTGTGAAAATTTTTGTTTTTTTTAAATCATTGTTCAATCTGTTCTTGGAAGAAGCAGAAAGCCTTTTTCAGAACATTACAGCACAATTACTGCACATGGTTCACATATTGTTCATTCATTTGATTCCTCCTTCATTCAGTCATCCATTACAGATACTTTATTCGAGCATTCATTGATCCGTTAATTTGATAATTCAAATTTACCAGCTCAGTCATTTTTTTTTTCATTCATTCATAGTTGTAGGATTACGTTCTTGGATCAGCTGAGCTAACGTCTGTTTAAAAAATAATTTAACCAGAAGTTGTCAAAATTTAAGATTTAATGCGTTTAATCATTCGCTAGATTTATGTTGTGTATGATCTAGTCTTAAATGCAAACCAGGGGTGAATAATATTTCGGTTGAGAGCATGCTAACTATTAAACAGTCTAGTCGAAGTTTGATTCCTGACACGTCGGGTGGCACGTAACACTGCCATTCCGATGCAGTTACAGCAATGTGCTCAGCCTCTCAGAGTGCACTATCCTTCAGTAAAGCTAGCTTTCCCATGTGCATTTAGGTTGTAGGTATTAAATAAACAATGGTCCTTTCACCAAATTATCCGCTTGGCCTTAGTTGTGCACTGGTAATTAAGAATATCTGCAGTAGGTGGGGTGTGGCACAGGCACGGCAGTCCATTTAGCCTCTCGTGTCGAATACATCGGTAAAATAAAAAATCTTTTGATCACCCTGGTAAACCGTAGGAATGGTAATAAATGGAGTAAGGTGACCAACCACTTTATTTAACCCATAATGCGGATTTCCCGTTTGTCCAGGTTGATGAATGGTATCGGCCAGAAGGCCTATTCCCTCAAAAGAGAGCACAAGATGTTATGCAAGATGATTTCTTGCTTGTTATATCATAAAATTACATTGTTTTCATTGTGGTATGTTTTACTTTTTTTTAACTTTGATTTGTGATTTTGTTAATACTTTGCTATTTTCAAAACAAAGTAAGAAAAAGCATTTGTGTTGCCTTCATTTTTCTTTATCGCACTGATCCCGATTTAAGTTCGCACTGAGGATTAAGTGATTCATCGTATCACAAACACTAGCCTCATGATGGTTTAAATATGTACATTTGCTATTCGAGGTAAATCTGTGCTCGTATAACTTTTGGCAAAACTGGTACGTTCCCTAAGTGTGGTATGTAGAACACAGAGTTAAAGGGCACGTGTTGGCTGAAGGTTATTTGAATTGGCAGATTGGGTGTATTTTACTTGTTATCACCTTGTTAGTTGCTCTGCTTAAGAAAACACACACACACACATCATTTGCACTTCGCTTGCCTCATGTTGGGCAAGATCTTTATTTGGGAACATGGCTCTATCATGTGACAAAGTGCTTCACCACAGTGTATTATGATAATATTGTGACGGTTTTGGAAATGTACCCCAGAGGAGAATTGTATGTGTATGTGTGTGTCTATGTATATAAATATATATATATATATATATATATATATATATATATATATATATATATATATATATATATATATATATATATATATATATATATATGTGCATGTATCGTTTTTCAAACATATTGTTGTGGTTGACCAAATTCGCAAACCACCATTCAGGTCCCTTAGGTGAGATATCTCGGTAAGTATATGTGTAGTTAGGCCCAAACCCGTTGTCTAGAGGGAATAAATGTCATTCATGCTGGCTGCGACTCTTCAGGATAGCCGTTTTTCTTTTACTATCTTTATTTTGGACCAACCGCCATTATTACCACCACCAACCACGTCTCAACAGCCATCACAACAACAACCACCAACCACAACGCCGCTTCACCACAACCGCCACGACCTTTACCGTCACAACTCGCCACCATCGCATCGCCGTCATCTCGTGCCACTCGTGGGCACTGATGCTGGACTCGTGTAGAGCGCGCACCGAGCAGCGTGTTCAAAAGCATCGCGGACTTTCCGCAGAAAAACGGATCAAAAACGACTCACACCCACTTTTGTTCCGTCCAATCGGTGAGCGAGGGGCGATTTGGCCCCGCCTCCAGGGCGTTGGAGGGCGGTCGCTATATGCAAATTCATGGATCAAAAAGCATTCACGCCCACTTTTCCTCGGGCCAATAGGGAGCCAGCAAGAGAGGTGAAAGGTCGGAGGCAGAGGGTCAAAGATGAAGGAGCGAAGCCACGGGGCTTATAAGAACGACTGCGTTCGTCAGTCGAGGCAGTTCAGTTTGCAGGAGGAAGAGATGAGTTGGAAGCGGAGGAAGAGTTCAGTTCGCAGGAGGAAGAGTTCGGAGTTGGAAGTGGAGAAGAGAGCAGTTCGCAGTTAGCAGTTCGCAGTTAGCAGTGCAGTTGGGAGTTCGCGGAGTCGGAGTGAAGAGGACGGAGCTGTGGAGAGGCGGCGGCGGCGAAGGCGGTTGAGGGGGTGCTCGCGTCGGATTCGAGGAACTGCGGAGGGAAATGCCGGCGGCGCGACCGAGGTCGTGGTGGAGACGCTCGTCGCGGGACCCAAGAGTTTGTGAAATCCTCCTTTCCCCGGGCATCAGCAACCCCCTCCTGTTTCCCCCCGCGCTGAGATAGTGCGACAAAAGGGGGCCCCCTTCCCACCCCCTACCAGACACTGTCTGCGAGGCCCGCGGAGTTGAGGCACCACCGCCGCTCCGCGTCTCATCATCAGACGGGTAGGCCCGACACGGTCTCGGCCCCAGGCCCGCCTACCCCCTCATCCTGGAGGGTGGTTCTCTTTTCTTTTGCTTTGGGAATGTGTGTTGTCAGCGCCGTCTGTGAAGTAAAATTGTATAAGTGTTGCCGTGTGCTCGCGTAGTCGGTATTAGATCTGCATTGTCGCATTTGCTTTTTGTCTTCTTCTTTTCCATGTGCTTTTGGTGGAATTGTATATGTGTGCTTTCCGTTCATCGCGAAATAAATGTGCTTATTATTGAACTGTTTTCCCGCTTCGCTTCGTCATTTCTTTCATTGAATCCCCATCTTGCTTCACGTAAAGGGTTGGTCATGGGCTAAGACGCCCGATAATTAATCGAACCGTCGAGGCCGACGAATAACACTGCTCGGTTATCCCGATAGTACGGAACGGGTCGCTTAAGTGGCCCGTGTCCGAAGTCGACCTGCGGCGAGGTGCGATCGCCCGGTCTACCCTCCGTGTGGGTACTTAGGTAGGTCGAATTTGGCGAGCAACCCTATCCCACGCAGGGGCCGATTGGCTCGATCGCGGTGAGACCGAAAGGTCCACCCGTGACTGGTTCCCGGCGTTAGTCCGAGAGGGTCACGACTGGATTGTCCGTCCGGTGGGCGACGTGCCGCGATTCGAGTTACGTGGCCGTCAGCACGCCGGCGGGCGCGAATCCGCAACAATATAAATGCACACATGCACACACAACTCCATCAATTGGGACCACACTCTGTACAGAGCGTTGGTGCTACCTAAGCAGTCTCCAGGGCTATTGGGCACAATCCTGGACGGGTCGCCACTCCGACGCAGGATACTCGAATGGCTCAATCATACCAGCCAGCTGGCACTCATTTTGCTGACCTCGGAAGGATGACAGGCTGAGTCAACCCCACTTGGTATTAATTAAACAGCCAAGCCAGATTTGAACTCAGGACTCTAGGATCCCAAGTCCACCACCCTAATCATTAAGCCAACACCAGGCGTACACACAAATCCATAATTGCACACATAAGCACACACACCCAAATATAAACACACATATAAACACACACACACATAAGCACACACACCCAAATATAAACACACACACACATAAACACACACACCCAAATATAAACACACACATAAACACACACCCAAATATAAACACACACACATGCACCCAAATATAAACACACACATAAACACACACACACACACATAAACACACACAGTGTTTCCTTTTGAAAAAGGGACATTAATCATGAGTCATTTTACACAAACCATGGGCAATAGAGCTCACTCCTAGTTAAGGACAAATGAGACATTCCTCAAACACTTTCCTTGTCAGAACTGTAAGCACAAAACACCCTGTATATTCATGTGTTAAACTCATTAACTAAACTAGTGCTTGGTATTCACTCATTATGATGTCAAAGTATTCCGAATCTTTTTTAATGACGACTGAAATATGTTTGGGACAGGAGGTTTGTGATGCTTCTTCATCCCTCTCCTGAGTGTTGATGGACTATTTTTGTCGATATGTGCTTTCCCCAGAGGATGGTAAAGTCTCTGTGGAAGGTGCAAATTGGTCATGAAAGGACCAAAATCTAAACTACTCTGTGCTGTCACTCACCAAATCCCTATTGTCCACTCACTGTGACATCCAGTCATGTTCATTAGCGGACAGTGATATCAAATTTAGCTTTGCTGGCTGCTCCCCAGCCTAATGTTCATAAGTTCCATGAGACCAATGTGATGTCCAAGCAAGTCAAAGCATCTGAGAAAATGTTTCTTTGGAATCCTTTTCGAAGAGCTTTTTGCATTACGATGCATCACCCTAACTGTGCAGCACCATATTGGGGGTTTATAGTGCCTATCAGACTCTCTAAAAAATAAAAAATAAAATTTAATCAAACCACACTATCAACGAAGCTCGCTATCTTGTCACTGAGGCTTTGTTTTTTTTTTGTTGTGGTAAGTTATTACATCCGCCACTGAAGGTGGACGGAGGTAATGTTTTCACCCCCGTCAGTTTGTCTGTCTGTCTGTCTGTCTGTGAGAACGATATCTCAAAAAGTTATGGATGGATTCATATGAAACGTGGTAGACAGGTTGGGTCTGTGAAAAGGACAAATTGATTCGATTTTGATGAAGATCGGATCCGGATACAAGAAGTTTTGATTTATTAAAGCAATTCTTCGCCATTTAGAGATAGGGCCAAAAACGATGTATAGCATGATATCTCAAAACGTTGTGGATGGAGTATGACAAAGCTTGGTGGATGAGTTGGGTAAGTGACAAGAACAAGCTGATTCGACTTTCGTTCAGGTACAGATGCAGATCCAGCCTATCAGTAGAATACAAAATGTAAACTGTTCAGCCTGGCGGAGGTATGCGCTCTTCCGAGTGCTGTTCTAGTTGCATCTGCCACCAAAGGTGGTATATTTTCACCCCTGTTTGTTTGTTTTTGTTTGTTTGTTACTTATGAAATCTAACGATTTCGTAATTATATTGATGACTTCCGTCATCTGTTTGTGTGTGTGTTTGTGTGTGTGTTTGTTTGTTTGTTTGTAGGCACGATAACTCGAGAACGGAAGAAGCTACCAATATCAAATTACACCACGTGATTCAGGAGGGTGATGGCTAGTGCTGATTAGATTTTGGTCAAAATCGGT
This sequence comes from Eptatretus burgeri, assembly GCF_056783735.1. Lineage (NCBI taxonomy): Eukaryota > Metazoa > Chordata > Myxini > Myxiniformes > Myxinidae > Eptatretus > Eptatretus burgeri. The sequence goes on along the minus strand of NC_140976.1, from coordinate 22,983,750 downwards.
CAAAGGTCAAGGTCACAGTGAGGTCAAACATCCAAAACATTCGATTTTTCATGGTCTGGTACAGAATCATCGTAGAAACTTCTGGTTTGCGTCGCTGCCTTCGCTAGAGACAGCTTTTATTAAACAAGGTCAGAGGTCAAGTTGACGATTTCGTAAGTACCAGTCTATGACTGCTTGTTTGTTTGTCTGTTTGTGTGTGTGCAGGATATCTCAAAAAGTTGTTGATGGATTAGAGTGAAATTTAGTGGACATGTTGGGTGTGTGACAAGGACAAATTGTTGGGTGTGTGACAAGGACAGTTTTTTTTAATTTTAAAGTGATTATTCACCATTGAGATTCAGTAATAATTCACTAAGTTTTAACTGATAAATTGTTTGCTGGTCTCCTGGCAGGCTCTCGGGAAGGACTTACGCCAGTGGAAAATCAGTTTGGATGCTGCTAATGACATGGCTAAGAAGCTGCTGCGGGACTACACCGCCGATGATACCCATCGAGTGGAGGAGATCTGTGGTCAACTGCAGCACACTTGGGCAGATCTCCTGCGCAGGTAAGGCATTTATTACATGGAATTGTCATAACATCAAAATTATTCTATCTTTTTTTCAGCCTTCTTTTTTGGTATATCTCTCCTGTTTTGTTGCATTATCTTTCACAACATACATGTATCTTTTCTCCTTCCAAGAGTTCAAGTAGTTGCGTGTATTATTGGCCTGAGGAGCATGCTTAAATAAGTGTTATTTGCTATCTTCCTCACTTGTTCTCCTGCTCTTTCACTCTCGTTCTCTGATGTTTTTATCTCACCTGGAACATAGTTCAGTGTGAGATTACGGAATGGTGCGTCCATCAGTCCTTCCGTCTGCCCGTAAACACTTGCAACAACTTCTCCGAAACTGCTGATAGGATTGTGACCAGACTTGGCTGAAACGATCTTTGGTGTGGTAGAACTCAAGTTTGTTCATGGAATCCTCCCCCTCCACCTACGAGTAGGTCATCGTAAGGTTGAAAGGTCCTAAAAGTACTTGAAAAGGTACTCGAATAAATATGAATTATAGACACCTTGGAGTTGCACCTTATCAAATAAGTCAAATTTTAATGCAACAGGAACTTACATCATTATACCGGAAGTGGGCAATATCTCAAGAACTAAGACACCGGGGAGTTGTACAACTGTGACCATCATGTCAATATTACCCGACATAAAATGTGTATTATAAATCCAGCTCTTATTTTTACCCTGATCCATCCATCACTCCACCTTTTGGCAACCAACCAGATGAGCCACAGGACTATTGGTCTTCTATTTTCTTTTTCTTGCTCTCACTTTCACTCATTCTCTTATGTTTTTAGCTCTTTTTTAAAATATTTATTTATTTTTAACTGATGATCAATCAGGTACATTGTGATGGAGTATAATTTTGCAAATGTATTTGACCACCTTTGTCATTTCCACGACAGCTGTTCGAGCATATAGCGATGTGCATTTGTTTCTTATCAATTATTTTGTGTGTGTGACCATTACCAATTGATGATGAGATCGTTAGTTTGAAATGCCTTTCAAGATTGCTGTTTCAGACTTGATTGGAATGCACAGGATTTCCCACCGTGGCGATGTATGTGTCCCACGATCAACTGATCGATATACATGCCAATCCATTGTGACGTCATTGACAGCTCATTGCATTAAATAAATCATGTAAATTTTTTTATTCCAAAGTACCTTTAATGTTTTGTGATGTCACACACTATACCTGCTTAATGGCAATCCACGTATTGAAGATTGCTGACGTATATTTGAAGCAGAAACAGCGAGCGTTTTATTGTCTATACCATACATTTGGGCCTTCGGATCAAGGTGCATTTGTTTAATTGTCTAGCGCCACATTTTGGCCTTTGGGCCAGAATAACGCACGTGTTTAATTGCGTGACCATGCATTTTGGCTTGGATGACAACACGCACGTGTCTTAGTTTGACAAGCTTTGTATAGCCATGTACTTTGGTTCATTGGGCCAGAGTGGATGTCATGCTTAGCTTTGTTCTAATGTTTGGATTCTTTTTAACCCTTCTTTAGCCAAAAAGGTTCATCTCAACGGAGAAAACTGATATCCAAAGCTGATGCATACAATGCAAACCCTCTCTCATATGGTATTCCATTTATTTATTTTTTTTACTAATGCTTTTAGATAAGTACATTCATGAGGCATTGTGCCCTCCTGAAGAAAACCAACCGTTTTGTTGCATTTGCACCTGGTCACATGCCATTTGACTTGCTTTTCCTTTTTTTTCTTTGTTTTTAAAAAACTGAAGCTGTGCTTCGCATGCTAAATCCATCTTCAAAAGCGTCGAAACATTTTCGGATTCTCTGAATTATCTTGGCCCCTCTCAGGCACAGCCACGCATTTTACATGTGATGGAAAGCACACATATTGTTCATCCCTTATCGCCCCTGGATCCAAGATCACGATCACATATGCATACCTGTCATTCTCTACAATCCCTTGAAGATACACTTCCCATGTTTCTCTGATCAATTGTACACCTTCCCATCCATGACAATCTTCTCAAATGTTCGTAAAATTGCAATTTGTGCGTGCCATTTTAACGCCGAGGAGGAAACGCTTTCGCAAATAAGGAGATTTCCCACAAGTCATTCTCTTATTCTTGGCAGAGTTTGCAGAAAGTATATCTCCCACACTGGGATTGTATGTTTTTTCTACACAAAATAATATTTAGTTATTGCACTGACATTGTTATTGACAAAGTGCAATAAACTCCAACAGTGCAGGGTGCATTGCCGGGGGGATCGATGTGGAAATTTAGCGTGCGCACATTCAAAGTCTGATCACGCACCTCGTAAAGGCACCATTCACGCTCTGTTCCCTTTATTAGCTTTTTGATAAATTATCGTGTCTTTTTGCTTTTGCGCATCAAAGTGATCCATCGTGATTTGACATGTATCTTTGTCACGCTGCTTATTTTGATATTTAAAACTTTCATCGGTTTGTAGCATTCTGACTTGGCATCGACAAGTTTTCCATAAATTTGGTCATGGCAACAATGGGAACAAAGATATATGCTTGTGGTTTGGCCGACAGAGGGGTTCAAGGCAGGGTTCCGATGAAAGATGAGCTTCTTTTGTTTTTGGGGTGTCGGCAAGGTGCATTGTGATGAAGGAACCGAGAATATGACAACGTAAAGGTATGGAGAACATGCATGCGAATACATTGCGTTTATACAATGGAGCACATTTTAGTTTAAACGGATGATTATTATTATCTTGCATATCTTGCATTATCTTGCATTATTATCTTGCATTGTAGTGTTCACTTTCATGTACTCTAAAGTACTTATTGTTCATGGAAATTATGTTTCATGGATTTTCTATTTAAATTTGTCATGGTTTGTAACTTTCGCACATCAAACGTGATGCCGTCTTCGTTTACACGGGTGCGACAAGGAATGTTTATTCACTGTAGTTGACTTTCACAGAAATTACTCAACAGCGAGAAATGTGAAAGTAAGATCCATGTGAATGCTAAGTACTTTGCAGTATAACGCAGATCTGGGGATGAGTATCGAGTCGGATCTTTATTGAAATCTCGAGCATCATGGGTTGAGTCACACACAAGCGAGTCCTGCGTTGTAAGCATCTCAAGTTGCCAATTATTTAATCCATTACATATTAGCCTACACTTTCTACTGTCCCCCCCCCAACCCCTCCACGCCATCCCAACTCCTCCCATATCTGTTTGCTCTGTTCTTTTTCTTTACCTTCCTTACATTCGTTGAAGTTAAACACTTGATTAACTGAAGTCAGCAAAACAAAAAATGATTCTTTTAAACTCGCAAGTTTAAACCCTCGGACATAAATGTTTAAGCCCATGTCCCTGTCTAGTCTTTGGCCTTCCAAGCCTCAAAACAAGCTTAAAGTCATCAAAAATGCCACTTGAGTACCACTGTAGTCTGACAGCCATGGGTAATATACATTTTGATGGCATTCATATTGGAATACATTCGAGTATAGTTTGAAAATATGATAAGGCAGGTGATAAAAGGAGTACTCAGGAATTTAATTAACCAGACAGGCTAAGAAAGGCGAGAGAAAGAAGCCATCTTGCCAGCAACTGGTCACAAGGCAGGCGGGCTGATTGGAGTCACGGAGGAATTTGTTTTCAATCTCACAAACTTCCAAAATTGCACTTCTTATTGGAGGTGTTGCATTGAATCTGAGCTTGTGGCTTGGGTGTGACGGTGAGCGAGGAAAGGGTGAGGTTCAGTGTATGTTTTGTTTCACTTTGCTTTATGCAGAGGGAATTGGAGGTGATGCGCAAGCTGGTTGGAAACTTCCTGCCAGTGAGGATTGCGTTATGAGAATGTTGCTTTCAACATTAGTACAAGTGCATGTGTCGGCACAAAGATGCACATTGTGTTCACCACATCCATGGCTAATCATATCCATCGCTCACCACATCCATCCTTCACCACATATATTGCTCGCGTACTGACAAGTTGTTTATTTTCCAAGCATCTAAGGCTCATGGAGGAGTTGTTACACAAAACATGCACACACATGCCAACAGAGGCATTCGACCAACACAGCACCTGACTTCAGACAAACAGCCACTGATCTAGAGGGGGAAAGTGACGTAATTTGACAGAGCACTCTGGATAATGGCTACACCATCATTTTGACAGTTGCTTTCGTCTTTGCTCTTCGGGGAGCAATTAAGGAGAAATCTCTCCTCATCCCCCTCCCTTCCTCCCAAACTGGTTGTAAACCCACAGGGTATGTCTCTAGTCTATCCTCTAAATAAGCGTCAAACAAGGAAGGATTCAGACAGGGTCAGAATCGAACCTTCGACCTAACAGGATCAGAGCAGACACTTTCACCACAATACCACTGGTTTTGGTTTGTGGCAGAAACAGCTGGTAATTGTAACTTGCCCTGAACAGTAGTCCTCTTTAGACCATTGTGTTCCCAATACCCCTCGTATGGATATTTGGGAAAATTGCTCTGCCTGGCAATCATTATTATGACTTGCGACAATGCGACAATGCGACTTGCCAGAAAAAAAGACAATACGTCAAGCCAAGAAATGGTCTCGACTGGATGAAGAGGAAACAGTGTTTTACATTAATCACCGACAATAATATGACAAAGTTAGAGGTTGAGGAATTAACCTCACATGAGTGTTTATGTCTTAAAGAGCTGTCACATGAGCTTGGCCAGCAAGAGATTTGCATGGCAATTAAATAGATATTGCTTCAATCATGCAATCGTTTTGCTCACACAAAGCATACATTCCCTTCTCCTTGTGGATATACCATACTGTACAGGGCACAGATCTTGTTGTAAAGGGGGGGGGAAATCGATGCTCATTCCCCAATCTCTCACACCTCAATCTCTCACACCTCACTCTCCACCCTTAGGCAGACAGAAGTAAATTCACTACATATGGGAAAGGGCAGATCAATCACTGATAACACAAGTTATCAAGTGTTCGAGAGGGAGAGAGAGAGGGAGAACTGAAAGACCAGACAATATAATGACCAAGACCAATTGACTATCACCCTGTATTTTAAGTGGTAAGGCATCAAGCCTTGCTGAGCATGAGTGTATGATCTGATCTGCTTTATCACTTGTCTCTGTGGGGGGTACTCCCAAATGAGGTCTGCTATTGTAAGAAGCTCCTGTGATTTTTTTTCATTACATCCAAATTAAATATGAAATATCATGAGATGTCAAATCGAAGTCGATAACCTTTGGTGGCTATTAAGGAAATAACAGCCCGGATAATTATTGACCGATGCTGAGGCAAAGGATTTTTTTTAATGACATGTTGGGAACAGGTTGGTGATATTTTAAAATATTTGAGCCAATGTACAGCTTTGTTCTATTCGGAGGGATACTAGAATTGTCAAGAACCATGTCGGTCTGTTAAAGCTGTCTTGCTCCGATGAAGGGATAATGCCTGAAACAGCTTTACTTTGCTTCCCACAGTTGTTAGCATAGCTTTGTCAACCTTGAGTTGAATTTAAAAAAAACTATCCATTGTTATTATTTTTAGTAATTTGACGTACATAAGTCTTAATATTTTAAAACATTTTTTCCACCAGTTTTATTGTGCCTGCCCATGCCATGGCAAAGTTGAAATGGCCAAGTGGAGAATTGCTGCCTCTTTCACTTCCTCATTTGGTCTGGCCTTTCACCCTGCCACTGTAAATTTTCTTTACCATGACAGAAAAAGTTCAAAGGTATTTCCAGCGACAGTAATAAACTAATAATGGCAAGAGATTGTTTTCTGGTTTATCAGAACATTTCAAAAATACTTGTTCTTCATTTTTTTTAACACATAGCTCATAATTGAAATGACTACTGAGAGCAATTGTTGGGTGTGAATAAAGACTCAGTTATAAACTGTCACCCGGGAGTTTTGTGTGCAGGGTGACACATCAGTGTGCACCGGCACATTGGAAGGGCTTTAAGGTGGAGTACCCAACTGCCAGCATTGGTTGTTGTTAGCAAAACATCCCATCTATTTTTTAATGTCTGCAAAGAGTAGCAAGTTATTGCTTGTAAACAAAACAATCTACAAATTCTTATCGAAATCAACTTCACTCGAACGTCCTGAAAGCCCGGCCAGCTTGTTCGTTAAAAGACTTGGGCCAAACACAGTTGCCCCATTGACCCCACAAGAAGCTAAGAATAATTGGGAGCTTTACGTTGTAGTAGTGGTAGTAGTAGTCGTAGTAGTAGTTTTGTTAGAATGAGAGAGTGGCTGAAGAGGTTTGCGCTCAAGGCATAAGAAAGCTCGGGCAAGCATAAGTTTTCTTTTCACTGGAGCTCGATTTTCCCATACTCTGCAAGTCCATTGTTGAAAATGCAATGTACAAGGTGAAGCATTCTAAAGAGAAAACACCACAAAGACAGAGAAAGGTCGAAAAACAGGAAAAAATAGTGTCTCCAAAAAAACAAACAAAAAAAACTAGAATGGCACTCGGTAGAGTACATACCTCCACCTGGTTGATTAGTTTATGTTTTGTATCCTACTGATAGGCCGGACATGGATTCGGACCTGTACTAAAATTTAATCGGTTTGTTCTTGTCACTGAACCAACTCATCCACCAAGTTTTATCCGAATCTGTGCATAATTTTTTGAGATACCATGCCACATATCGTTTTATCCCTATCAATCACTTAAAAAAAATTCAGCATCCAGATTCAGATCTTCACCAAAATTGAATCAATTTTTCCTCGTTACATACTCAACCTGCCCACCAAGTTTCATATGAATCCCTTTTGAGATATGTCATTTTTGGCCATCTCTCAATGGTGAAAAATCACTTAAAAAATTATCGGATCCAGATCCTGATTAGGATCTTCACCAATATCTAATAATTTTTGTGGTGTCACATCCCCAAGTTCTCCACCAAATTTCCTCTGATTCCATCCACAATTTTTTGAGATTGTTTTCACAAACAGACAAACAAACAAGAAGGCATCGTGCAGAGCACGATACTTGCAAAATCCATAAAAACAAATTTGACCTCAAAAATAATTGGAGGTTGAATTAAATGACTAAATATGCAACTCCTTTAAATTTCAAGTCAATGGGATGAAAATTGACAATTTTAGAAATTCCACCTATGTTGACCTTAAAAAATAATTGGTGGTTGAATTCAGTGACCTTATATGCAACTCCTCTTCAAATTTCAAGTGAATCGGATGAAAATTGACAATTTTTGAAAAACGGCCTATGTTGACCTTTCAGTCCATGTTGACCTCAAAAATAACTGCCGAGTTGAATCCATTGGCCTGACATTTAAATCCTCTTCAAATTTGAAGTCAATCGGATGAAAATTGAGGATTTTAGAAATACCACCTTAGTTGTTGACCTTGGGCTTATGTTGACCTTTTGGCCAATGTTGACCTCAAAAATAATTGGTAAGTTAAATTCAGTGACCTGACGTATAAATCCTCTTCAAATTTCAAGTCAATCGGATGAAATTTGAAGAATTCAGAAATCTTACCTAAGTTGTTGACCTTTGGCCGATGTTGACCTCAAAAATAATTGGCTGGGTGACTTCATTGACCTGAAATATAAATCCTCTTCAAATTTCTAGTCAATCGGATGAAAATTGAGGATTTTGGAAATCTCACCCAGGTTTTGACCTTTGGCCTAGGTTGACCTTTTGACTGTTTGACCTCAAAAGCAATAGGCTTCTTCCTTATGACAAAACTCTATCATGTGGTGAATTTTCGTGAAGATCGGTCTAAAATTGTGACCTGTGGGCGACAAACAGACAAACAGACAGACAGACAGACAGACAGACAGACAGACAGAATAACAAAATTGACTTACCAATATACGGGTACTTGAAAAATCTTCGATTTTGCAAGTACCAAACAAACGGATGAACATGGGTGAAAGCATAACCTCCTTCACCTTCAGTGGCGAAGGTAATAATAATACAGTAAACCCTCACTATTCGTGGAGGTTACATTCTTGGAAAATGCTGAGAATAGCATTACCATGGACACCAAAACTAAGGGATGAAGAGAGTGATGTATGTGGCTCACCCTCAGAAAGGGCCCATAATGACCAAAATTGTTGATTTTTTTTATAAACAAACGATTTGAAAGGTGTAAATATATTTTAAGGGTCACCTAATCATGCTGTCATGTTGTTATAGTTTACATTTTGTTTCCCCATTGTCGGCACTTACTGCCACGTGATGTCACTGCACTGTAAACGGCTTATGTTCCGGTGTGCACACGGTTTCAGGCATGGGTGAAAGGCAGAGCGGGATAGTTTGTTTCGAGGAGAACTCGCAACAAAAATGATGAAGAAAACATTGAAGCGGCAAGCAGAATTGAATGAAAGTAAAGCAAAACTGCCTCATGTATGCAGTTACTTCAGTAACAATGCTTCGACTTTGACTGGTAATGAAGTAACTGGCTAACTGCTCCTTCAACTCCCGGTGATAATGGTAATGAGTGTGTAATTGGTACTCCAGTGTATCCAGCCGACGCTGATGGCTCCAACGATGAACATGCTGTTTCTGAAGAAATCCTTTTGCTGAACACAGAAGAACAGCTGTGTGCTGTGTTGAAGACAACTTCTGTGTCGAACTCCTGTCTTTTACAATCGTTCCGCAAATGGGGGCCCACAAAATTTTTGGGCTCAATTCCTACAAAAGGTTAATCCGACACTGTATCGAGTCGCCGAATGCACTGAGATGTTTGACGTATGAAGGACAAATGCAAGGAGGGGGCATGGTACAGGATGATCGCTGCACGCACTACTTCCATAGTGATGCGACTGTGAATATCCGAGGGCCGTGGGCTGCGAATGGTGTATAGTACTGCAGAAAATTCCCCGCAAATAGTCAAAATCACGAGTGCTAAACCCACGAATAGTGAGAGTTCGCTGTGATCATACACAGTCAGTAAAAAACTGAAAATAGGGGCAATACCCCTGGGGGCTTACCTGGTAGTGGCGGGAGAAGATAACCAGGGAACCACTGGTAGGCATGGGTGACCCACAAAAAAATGGAACGAAGAAGAAAGTAAATAGCTATGAATGTTTGTTTTTAATGCCATGAACAAACCTTGGTACATCACGGGTGATAAAGGTTGTGGTCAAGTTTCATCGAAATTGTTTGTGTGGTTTCAAAGAAGAAAGCAAATACATATTTTGAGGGGTGAGTACCCCTGTAGAACCCCTTAGGGCTTAGACCCCAATTTTTTTTAATGTCACTAACAAACTTTGGTGTATCACGGGTGATGAAGGTTGTGGTCAAGTTTCATTAAAATTGTGTGTGGTTTCTGAGAAGAAAGCAAATGCATATTTTGGGGGCAAGCCCCGCCCCCCCTGTAGAACCGGTAAGACCCCAATTTTTTTTAATGTCGTGAACAAACTTTCGTACATCACGGGTGATAATGTTTGTGGTCAAATTTCATCGAAATTGTTTGTGTGGTTTCAGAGAAGAAAGCAAATACATATTTTGGGGGGCAAGCACCCCTGTAGAACCCCTTAGGGCTTAGACCCCAATTTTTTTAAATGTCATTAACAAACTTTCATACATCATGGGTGATGAAGGTGGTGGTCAAATTTCGTCGGAATTGTGTGTGTAGTTTCTGAGAAGAAAGCAAATGCATATTTTGGGGGTTCCCCCATTGACCACCCTAGATCCCGATTTTTTTTTTTTTTAATGCTGTGAACAATCTTTGGGACATCATGGGTGATGAGAGTGGTGGTCGAGTTTCTGAGAAGAAAGCAAATACCTCTTTTTGGAGGGCACCCCCCCCCCTCCACCAATAGAACCCTTGAGATCCCGATTTTTTTTTAATGGTGTGAACAATCTTTGATATATCATGGGAAATGAAGGTTGTAGTCGAGTTTTATCGAAATTGTGTGTGTAGTTTCGGAGAAAAAGCAAATACCTCTTGGTGGGCAACCATCCTGTAGATCCCCGATGTAGACCCCGTCAGACCCCAATTATTTTAATGCGGTCAGTGAACAACCTTTGGTATGTCACCGTATGTAGGTTGTGGTCAAGTTTCATCAGAATTGTGTGTGTGTGTAGTTTATGAGAAGAAAGCAAATACCTATTTTTGGGGGCAACTCCTGTAGACCCCTTTATGGCCCGGTGATTTTTATGTCATGAGCAAACTTTGGTGCATACATGGTGATGAACGTTGTGGTAAAGTTTCATCGAAATGGTGTGTGTAGTTTCAGAGAAGAAGTTGAAAGTATTTGTGGACGGACGGATGGACGAACGGACGACGCATCATCCCATAAGTTCCCTGGAATTAGTATGTTCCAGGTGAGATAACAAGCTACCTTGTGGAGAAATATGACAAAGTGCATCATTTATGCTCCAAATTTCTTGAAACCTTTGAATAGTCTGAGAATATTGTGCCGCCTTGAATTCTGAAACGATACATGAGCATAATAAAGCTTTCAGGCATGCAAAACTATGTTGCGCCACATTATTTTCAGCCGTTGCCTCTCCGGTGTTTTATATCGCAAATTTTTCAGAGACCAAAATAATATTTGCAAGGAGATCCTGTGATTTACTTTCCTTCTCTATGGGGTGTCCAAAAATAAAAAGTGTTGCAGAAAAATGAACCCAAAATCATAACAGCATACTTTTCACAAGCAACAACATTGGTTGAAGACAATGGCATTGCGTGTACATATATGTGAAAGATGGTTTCGGTTTCACTACAGAAACAACATCCACTAGAAAATTCAGAACCCCATGAAGCAACTTTCAATTTAGGTCACCCACCATTTTTGGTGTTTGGTAGAAATATAAACAAAAATAAGACTCCCACTATGGATGGGCAGGCAAGGGTGGCGGAAGACCCTCATGTCAGGGACTGTCTCGCTGAAATGCGAGTGCAATAAAATGATGTGAATTGACAACTTGTACTGTAAGTGTATATCCTTCCTTGATAGTCCACAGAATATACTCCAGCTGCACCAGGGACCTTGCTCATGTTGAATGTAGTTGGTGGCTGGAAGAGATTGCAACCTTGTGTGTGATTTGATTGTAAAAGCTATGGAAGTATCAGGGCAATCCTTGACAGTTTCATCACCATCACAAATATACTCTGGGTAATGAGTTCTTTATTCCTTGAGTATCCTCAAAGGAATTCTGATCGTCTGTAGGCCTTTTTTGCTGTAAGTTTCTCCAATGGGAGAATGCCTTTCTTCCCATCGTTCAAAAGATCTCACACTGTGAATATTTTTTTTTATTTTTTGCAACATTAAAAAAAAAATACAACGTCAAGGCTCGTGGATGAGCTAAAACACGGAACGGATCGTGATACATTTGGAAATTTGGAATGAGGTGGGCTTCGGCTTAGGGGTAGAAAAGATCATGGTTTTGGATGGGGATTATCTAACATGGTGATGAACAGCTGTCTTGAACACCTGAAAAGAAGTTATGAGATAAAGAGAAAATGGGTGTTGGTTCCACAGGCAGGAAAAAAAGGGGAAGGAATGAGTGGAGGTGAGCATACAGTATATTCTGGATTTTGGGAGTTTAACCATAAAGGCGTTACTGGTGGACTGTGTGCGCTCTACAGAAACCAGGGGTGGGGACAAAGCACGGAAAAGGCAGAGGGTGCAAGACCAGAAAGGAGGTGGTAAAGACAGATATACCACCGACCCATCTGCGATGGGAAAGTTGTAGGCCCAGAGACTCAGCTTCATTGTAGGAGATTCCATTGATCTTGAAGGCCTTGGTTTCCATGGTATCAAGCTCAGCGGGATGTGAGGCAGGGGCACCAACCCAGAGGGGAAAGCAATACTCCATCAAGCTGCGATGGAGTCCTTGTCGGGGGATAAGAGTTCGGTGTGCCAAGGAAAGACTTTGAACGACAGCAGATGCCCAGTCGGCAATTGGCTTTGACGGCTAACTTTTGAAATTTGGTTTGCCCAAGAAAGATCATTGCTGAGAGCGAGACCAAATAGTTTGAGTGACAGAATTTCTTCAAGAGGATTGTTAAGAAAGTAAATGGGAGGGTTTGCTTGATGGTCCTTTCAGAGAGAGTGAGAGAGTGTATGAGATTTGTCATGATTGAAAGACATATTCCAAGTGTTTGATCAGCTTGTTATTTTCATCAAGATCTGAAGAGAGGAAAGATCCTGCAACCTGCCTATGTGTAGGATGAGTGGATTCATCAGCAAATGGATAAAAAGGATTTTCCAGAGAGTCAGAGAGATCGTTGATGAAGATTAGGATTAGGATGGGGCCCGGAATAGAACACTGCCTTTGGGAACTCCAGCCTTGACAGGGAGAGCCACATATTGGCTATGAGATTCGGGGAAGTCAGTAATCCAAGAGGGGAGTTGGCCTCGGATGCAATTGACAGAGAGTTTGGAGAGCAAGGCAGGATGCCAGACCATATCAAAATTTGATATATGTCCAGAGAGACGGCCATGATCTCATGTGTCACATTGAGGGCTTCCATTAATTGTTGGGAGAGTAGAAACAGCACGTCCAAGATACAGTGACCGTTTCTGAATCCAAATTGATCATCTGAGATGAGGTTGTTATGGAGAAAAGGAAAGAGAAAAGATAATTGTACCCTTTTTAAACAATCAACATGTGGAACATAACAATGTTGAACTGAATGCTACCGAAAAAGTGCAATGCCCTATATTATCAGATTGTTGACTTATAGCATGAATGCTTTATTAGTTTGATTCATGTGTTGTTCTGCTATGATTATTTTATTATCCTCAGTTGTTTTATACTTTGTGAATCATTCAGTAATTCAGCTTTGAGGCTTCAACTGCAATGACAGAATCCATGAACTTGCTGATGATTGCAAGCAAACTGATAAGTCAGTGGTGGTTAAGTGGTCAAAAGTGGTTAAACAGTTCGCTTGCGGTGATGTTTGCTCCTTTCCAAACAGATGGAACATGACCAAGGGCAAATGATAAGGGGTAAAGGGCAAAGAGAGTGAGCTGATGCCATTCGGTCCAGTTGCAGATTCAGAGTCGAGGGTTGCCAAAAACTTCTCCACCTTCTCAGGTGCAAAAGACAGAGTCCAGCAGCAGTTCGTTGCAACTGGGTAGGGTGGGTCCAGAGAGTGAGGGAATGGGGACTCAAGATTTGGAAGCAAACACAGAATTGAGGCATTCGGATTTCTGCCAATCGGAGTTGGCTGTGGTGCCATTTGAAGTGAGGAAGGGATGAAGGGGGAAATATACATTTCAATGTGAGTTTTTTTCTTTCTGGAAGGGGAACCTAACATTGAGACATGTTGAAGAGCATTGAGAAAAAGTGGGTGTTCTATCAGGTTTTTGCATGGGTAAGGACCATTTGCTCTTTTCATGTCCACTACATGCCAAGCCTTCAGCATTTCTCCATTTAGGAAGGCAATATATCACCAGCAAGGCTTGATGAGTGTTAACGAATACGTGCCCTTTGTACCCGAGACTGAGAAACTTATTGAAGGAATATGATGCGAGTTTTCACCATTGCAGCATTGAGGTTGCATAAAGGTGATGCTGAATAGTCTGTAGCCTAAAAATATAAATGTGGCCACAAAGGCAGGGAAAACCCTGTCCACCATCAGCAAGAAGCACCTCAGAATTCCCAAGGGTATCCAATGCGTACCATTCCAAAAGCACTCCAACAATTTCCTTTGCAACTTTGTCAGAAAGTCTTCTGGAATACTTATGCAAGAAATTTTGAATAATAGCTTTGGAATGTTCTTCGTTCGTATGCAGCATAAGACTGCAGGGTAGCATCATTGGCTGCGGGTGCTGCGGCTGTGGCGCTGATGCAATGTCCTCTGCTGGTTATGGCAGGAATTTGTAATTTATTCTTGGTGCTGGTAATAGCTCACCGACTCTTCACGAAGGACACCATGGTTTCTCCAACATCCACCAAATAATGCCGGCAGACAGGACACCCAATTTAACATCCATCTGAGAGATGGCACACTCATTGATGAACCAACCTGCCTGTGAAATACTGGGATGATAGTTTATACTTGGGCTGAGATTCAAACCCAGGCTACACAGCTTAGAGGCGAGTAGGGCAGACTGCCAGGCCATCCTGCCAGCCAAGCTTTGGAATGATAAACTGCTTCATGAAAAGTGTTTTCCCTTGCAAAAAGAGGTCCTTCAGTTGTCCATTCCAGTCTGTCAGCTTAGCCAGTATTTTGTCCTCTGGGGTGCTCCATTTGTGATGTGATGAGCGCTTATGAGAGATGGACGAGTAGACCCCCAAGTATATAATATAAGTTAATGTCTCCTCCATGTCATTTGCTGAAACAGTGTGGGGAATACCTGAACTAATATGCATGGCTCCAACCAGGAGTCCAAAGCTTTCCCACCAAATAATTGTAGCAGATGATGCTGCTGAGTAGATCTGCTGACAGTAGTGAACTGTTTTCATTTCCCTTGCACTTCTCACAAACACTATAACATCAACCGCTTAAGCGGAGAGAATGAAAGGAAAATTGTTTTGTGGCAACATAATGCTGCTTAACCTTCACTTCATCAAACAGAGAAAAGGTTCAATATACAGGGAATAGAGGTTCAATCAATAATTAGCGATATCCTCAAGTGGGTTAATAATGTAAACTTCATGACCTCAAAGGTTTCAAGAAAGTTTTACATGCTTCCATCATTAAAGAAGCTCTATATTCCAATTGAAGATATGATTATGGTATACTTGCATACATCTTACATCAGACCTATGTTGGAGTGTTGCTGTCCAGAATGGCATTCCTCCCTAACACAACAACAGATGGCTATGACTGAAGTGTTGTAAAAACGTGCACTGAGGATTATCTTGGCTCTTAGCTGTGAATCCTATTATCATGCCCTGAGTGCCTGCCAGCTGAATTCTCCACTGGAACAACTTTGCAAAGACTTTCCATCTTCTTTGCAGAGTAGATTTCCAGATTGGTTACCTGAAAAACAATCACTACGCAGACAACTGTGTCATCAGGATAGATTCTGTGACATGAAATGTAGGACTGAACGCTTCCGAAAATGTGCAATGCCTCATATTATCAGACTGTTGAACGATGACATGAATGCTCTTTTAGTTTGATTCATATACGGTTCTGCTGTGATTACGTTATTATCTTCAGTTGCTTTTTTACCTTGTGAATCATTCACAATTCAGCCTTGAAGCTGTGATGTTTTGATAAAACAATGAACCATGAATGGAGTTGGCCAGACAGGGGACATCCTTGCCTTATTCCTCTTTCAAAGGGAAAAGGTGCAAGGAAAGAACCATTGACTTTGATGAGACACTCTGCTGACATGTACATCATACACCAGCATATTTCCTTCTGATCCCAAAGGATAGCAAGACCTCGAAAAGTTTGTCATCGTTCATATGGTCAAAAGCTTTCTCTTACACAAAATAAGCCAATTGGAGATTGAGTCATGTCTGTCTAATGTATCAAGTCCCAGATCAAGAACATGTTATCATGTATTGTCCTTCCAGGAATGGCATATGACTGGTCAGGGAATAGTCATTTTGACAAAACAACTGCGAGATGATTTGACAACATTTTTTTTTCTTAATCTTGAAGTCCAAACACAACAGAGACACTGGATGATATGTTCTCATGTCCCTCAAGTCTTCTTCCTTGGGAATCAAAGCCAAATTTGCTCGATGCCAAAACAACGGCATTTGGCCTGTTTCATATTCTTCCTCGGCTACACTTCGGTAATTAGGTCCAATCAAATCCCATACCTTGTCGTAAAATTCACAAGATAAGCCATCCACACAGGGTTGGACTTATCAAAGGACAGACGATGCAGGGCAGAGTTGTCAGTTCTTCCAGAGACAATGGTGCCTCTCGTCGCTCTTGAGTTTCTGGGGAAGCCATGGGGAGGCTATTCCACAAGGAGCCACAATTTCATCAGTATCAACATTCTTAGCCATCTGGGGAAACCATGGGGAGGCTATTC
The DNA here is from genome assembly GCF_056783735.1 of Eptatretus burgeri. Lineage (NCBI taxonomy): Eukaryota > Metazoa > Chordata > Myxini > Myxiniformes > Myxinidae > Eptatretus > Eptatretus burgeri. The sequence continues at coordinate 22,967,288 of NC_140976.1, read as the reverse complement.
TACAAGGAGCCACAATTGCATTAGTATCAACGTTCTTAGCCAGGTAAAGCTGAGCATAAAAGGCTCAGATTCGTTAATTCACTCTCCCCAATTCATTGAGCAAAGAGCCATCCTCACTAGAACACTGGATATTGTCCAAAACAGACTTTTGTGCTTTTCCAAAGCTTAGGGTAGAATTCATCCTTAAAAAGTAACCGCATTTGAGAACACATTCAAAAACCCTTGGGCCTTCACAAGACGACATGCTTTCAGGGTGTTCTTCTTCCCTTCATAATTGTGCAATTCAGTAAGTGTTGTCAGGCTTCAGCACTGGGCAAAGCTATAGGTATCGATGACGCCATATTCACAGGGACAAGGAGTTCATCTATTTGATTTGTTCCAGGAGAAATGTGCTTATCAACTTCCCTTACTGCACATACTGTGGATGTTAAGGCAACACTTGAGGCCTCAGTCAGTCCAGGTGATGCCTCAGCCATTTGTTTGATTGGTACCATTTGCATGTTTGTTTCAACAGGAGAGGATTCTGCAGATTTGTTTAATTGAAGCTTCAGTGATGGTCCCCTCTTGTAAAAATGCCACTGGCATGTATCAATTGCCAATTTATTCTGAGACTTCATTTCAGTTGTTATTGGCATGTCGGGATATACTACCTTCGCGACAGATATTTCACTCATTTAACTCTGACAGGTCATGAGATGCCACAAATTCATTCATCGTTACTTTGCTGGTTGTGGTAATGAGGAAGTTAGCTCCTTGTTCATTATTTGGCAGGCCTCGAGGTGCATCACTTTCATGGTCTATTACTTGAGAAACAGTGTCTTCCTCTTATGTGTTAGTAGTGGTGGTAGTAGTATTACAAGATGCCACAGAAACTTCTGAAGTAACATTTGTGCCTCGTTTAGGCTGGCCAGGACACCGAGCAGCAGATACTTCCTTTAAAATAGTGGGGCAGGCTGCTCTCATGTGATCCTTTGCTTTACTTACATAATAACAAGAGGCTCATTCCTCATATAAAATACCTTATACCTCCTTCCTGCAAAAGGAATGATGAAGGATCCCTCACATTCAGTATCATTAGACAGTAAAGTGGAAAGGTATGGTGAAGGGCAGGTTGATGAACCAACAACACTTGCCATTGCCCTTAGATATGCTTCCATTTGGTAGTCCATGCTAACTCGCATCTCACAACATGTTTCCTCATTAAGAACTGAAACGGGTGTATAGTGCTAGTCATACTTGCTACAGAACTAGCAGGAGTGACTTTAACCCATTCGAGATTATCATTGGGTGAGTCAGAGGCATGATTGGTAAATAATTATACTCTTTTTAAGCAAAAGTTTAAAAAACAACACATCATTAAAAAAACGCTTTGAACAAACAATTTTTGCTCGCTCACCAATGTGTGCTAAACCAGCACACGGAGGGTAATTAATCAAAACAGTAGCTCCAGCGATGCGTTAGCAATAATGCACACAGTCAGATGTGGCAACTAGTCCACATGCGTGACAAGTGCTGTGACGAGGCCTGAAACCAAGGATCCGTTTGATGTTCAACTGATGTTGAACATGTCATCTTTGTCTGTTTGACAAAGTCACTGGACTGAAGGCCTCTGGGTTGGAGGTGATGCTTTTGCGTCAGACTTTGTGTCCATTGGAGATCAGGAGAGTGCTAGTCATACTCCACATATTTTGATATGTGTGTATATATATATATATATATATATATATATATATATATATATATATATATATATATATATATATATATATATATATATATATATATATATATATATATATACGACCTCACCAGTGTTCTGGAAACACTTTCTGCAAAGGCCTCTACATTGTGTCGCATAGTTCCCCATCTGCGAGGCAGAGAACAGTTGCGTCTCTGCGTCTCTCTCTGCGTCTCTCTCTCTCTCTCTCTGCGTCTCTCTCTCTCTCTCTCTCTCTCTCTCTCTCTCTCTCTCTCTCTCTCTCTCTCTCTCTCTCTCTCTCTCTCTCTCTCTCTCTCTCTCTCTCTCTCTCTCTCTCTCTCTCTCTCTCTCTCTCTCTCTCTCTCTCTCTCTCTCTCTCTCTCTCTCTCTCTCTCTCTCTCTCTCTCTCTCTCTCTCTCTCTCTCTCTCTCTCTCTCTCTCTCTCTCTCTCTCTCTCTCTCTCTCTCTCTCTCTCTCTCTCTCTCTCTCTCTCTCTCTCTCTCTCTCTCTCTCTCTCTCTCTCTCTCTCTCTCTCTCTCTCTCTCTCTCTCTCTCTCTCTCTCTCTCTCTCTCTCTCTCTCTCTCTCTCTCTCTCTCTCTCTCTCTCTCTCTCTCTCTCTCTCTCTCTCTCTGCGTCTCTCTCTGCGTCTCTCTGCGTCTCTCTCTGCCTCTCTCTCTGCGTCTCTCTCTGCTCCTCTCTCTGCGTCTCTCTCTGCCTCTCTCTCTCTCTCTCTTTCTCTCTCTCTCTCTCTCTCTCTCTCTCTCTCTCTCTCTCTCTCTCTCTCTCTCTCACTCTCACACATATGATAAATGGCACATGTCCTTCAATCCTGGAAAGTCATACAGTCTCACCCTATTGCTTCAGAATGGTCATCCAGTGAATCCACCTTTCTATTTCCTTAAACATCCACTGGAAGAAGTTCATTCTTTTGAATTTCTCGGCCTCACCATCAGCCATGACCTTTTCTTGGCCAACCACATAGCAAAGCTAGCTGCCATGGCCAGCTGCAGCTTTGGCATTTTCCGTCCATCCAAGTCTTTCCTTGGAAAATCAGAGCGACTTACAATTTACAAAACCTTTGTCCAGAGCTCAATGGAGTACTGTTCTTTACTATGGGTTGGTGCTCCAGCATCACATCTGTATCTCCTTGATTCTGCAGAATCTAAAGCTTTCAAAATTATTGGAAACTCCGGTGTTGAAGCCTAAGCACAGGGTATGTTGCTCTCACATTGCAAGCAGGTCAATGGTCTTTCTCTTTTCTACCCTGTATTCTCTGAAATTGCTTTCTCCACTGTCTGTCCTTTGACACTCTCCAGCAACTCCAGGTTTCACTTGTTTTTCAAGTAATCCCTTCCCGGAAAAACTTCCAAAATCCAGACTGACCAGATCTCAACTCTTTTATTCCTCTCCCATCTATGGAACTGCCTTCCAGAGGCTGTTCTGTCTCACTCTTCCCAACAGGGCTTCCAGCACACCACCACCTCGTACCATCCCCAACCTGACCCTTGATCTCTATGACCCCTGTTAACCCTTCTTACCACAACCCGCTTACTTGCTGATTTCTCTCTCTCTCTCTCTCTCTCTCTCTCTCTCTCTCTCTCTCTCTCTCTCTCTCTCTCTCTCTCTCTCTCTCTCTCTCTCTCTCTCTCTCTCTCTCTCTCTCTCTCTCTCTCTCTCTCTCTCTCTCTCTCTCTCTCTCTCTCTCTCTCTCTCTCTCTCTCTCTCTCTCTCTCTCTCTCTCTCTCTCTCTCTCTCTCTCTCTCTCTCTCACCCCTGCTGGGCTGATGGTAAGTCGAGTGGAGTGTCATGGCGGGTGTGTGGTCTTGGCGAGCTGTGATCTGCCCTGTTTTTTCGCCTTTATATCCTCTTTCACATCGTTTTTCACCTCCCTTCCTTTGTTTCCTTCTACGCATTGTTATTTGTGCTCCCTCCCCCCCCCACCCTCCCCTCTTCGTTAGAACTCGCGCTTCGGCCTTCCCTCGCGCCATCGTCACCCACCCCACCCTGCCAATCTGTCCTTGTTATTCCATGGTTTGCCCTTCGGTTCATCTCTCCCCCCCCCCATCCCGCTGTTTTCTCCTCGCATACCTTTTCCCCGAGATAGAGAGAGAAAGAGCCCACAGCTTTCTGTGGATAGCTTTTAGTTGGCGGCCCATCCCGGGCCTTCAACTGATCGTTTTTTTCTTCACTGTAGCTGTGTTTATTTCCTTTGGAAACTTGTCTCGGCTCGTATTTAATTACTGCATGAGAGCAATCACCCCTCCTCCCCTTTCTAAACATGACTTCGTATTCCCGTTATTCGGCATTTGAAGCACTAGTGCATGCCCGTATGTGCGTGGCCATACGTACAAACAAAACAAAACAAAAAAATAATACAGTAAGTCGATAAATCGAGAAAGAATACAGTACTCGTTACGATCCGGTAGTCCGGAAGTTAAGTCCTCACTGTCCGGAAGTTCGCATATCGCAGTTACGATTATTCGCAATTTAGTTTTAATGGCCAATTATTCAAATAACGCCAACGTATTTTGCCTTTTCGCAATGTCATCGCAAGGAAAAACACAAAAAGAAGAGAAGAGGAAAAAAAAAAAACCTTCGTGCAAAAAAAATAAATAAATTACTTCCTGCTTCGGAGCATACCAGCTCACTCTGATGTTACCGAAATTTATGCACCGTCTAATATGAAAACGATCATAACTTGGGGCATTGTGTTTATCTATAAATGCGCATAAGTTATCGAGAAATTATTAGAATACACGAAGTCATCACTCTCCGGAAGTCCGTACGTTGTAACGTGTAATGGGGAACATGGCTGAGGTTCCCTTCCCCCCATCGGCCACGCCCACGCAGCAACGTGTCTTGTCATTGGTTGGTAAATATATGGCCATAACTTGGGAACCGCTTGTCCGATTAATATCAATCCATAAAAAGGCACATCCTCAGGTCCCCAGCAATATATCTGGCAAGTTTCAATTAGATCGGACCGGTGGTTGTCGAGAAACAGCGGACACACACACACACACACACACACACACACACACACACACACACACACACACAAACACAAACACACACACACACACAGATTGCTGGAATTATAGATACATTAACAAGAAAACATGGCGTTGTCTGTGTCCCATCCGACGACGTCAGCGTCGAGGATCTCGTTATCGCTGCAGGAAATATAGTCGGTACTGACAAAGTTCGTGCAGCCTCACGAATGAACAAATGTGTGGTAATCTTCGTGTCTGAGACAGAACTGGTTCACGAAATCGTATCGACCGGATTATCAACAGACGACGGACATTTCGTGCTCGTCTCCCCTCTGAACACTCCGGCCGTGAAGGTCATGATCTCGAACGCTCCTCCTTTCCTGAAGAATCAGACGCTGATCTCTGAACTATCTCATTATGGTCCTGTGGTTTCTCAAATCACTATGTTACCTTTACGGAGCCAGGACGATCGGACGAAGCATGTGATGTCTTTCCGGAGACAAGCTCGTGTGGTGCTTCCTCCCTCTAACGCTGAAAGAACCTTGAACATTGTTTTATAACTCAAAATTGATAATCATGATTACCAGGTATACGTAACCACTGACACCTTGAAATGTTTCGAATGTGGTAATTTCGGACACTTGAAACGATCTTGCCCAAAAGCGACCTCGTCAAACGATGAAACAAACCTCGTCAACAAGGATACGTCTTCTTCTTATTCTTCCTCGACTGTGAAGGAAGCAAATCCGTGTCCGGTAATAAGGCCCAGGCCTCCCAGCCTGATAGTCCAAACAGCGAAACGAATGTTTGGGATGGTTTTACCGTCGTTCCATCAAGGAAGCGAAAGACTTTACCTGATGGTCGTTTAACCCAGAAGAAAGGAGCATTTACAAACGAGGAATCCGTCGGTAATGTTCCTACAGTTGTGACTCACCTCACTCTACATTGTTTACCCGGAATGGACCTGGACTGGTCCCGGAATGGACCTGGACCCCGGTACCTACGACCAACAAGTTTACCCTACTTGCCGGTGAGGACAGAGACGTCTCCCTTACAGAGACCACTTTACCTGTTATTGCGGTGAAGAAAACTGTTTCACTCGTTAAAAACTCTCCTACTGGAAAGTCCATTGACGGTGATACACAGACCACTAGTGATGAAGCTGCCGTCACTTTGGTAAATGTTAACCCTGAATCCTTGTCAGCAGGTAATAGCGAAACAAGTGTTAACCCTGTTACTGCTCCCAGTCCATCACGTGGTGAAGCTGGAAACACAGGAAATGTTAAAATGGATGTTTTACGAGAGACCCCCAAAGTACTGTACACCTCCACGCCGTTGGAGGTCGATAACACCGTTACGGTCGAGGGAAGCGAGATCTCTACATCCACTGATGGTGTTTCCGTTTCATCAACTCCCCCGATTATTTCCATTACTTCACCAGGAGATGTTCCCACAATGGAATAGCACATAGACGTGGTACCCAGTACAGATCCGTGTATCAATACTGAAGACAGTATCGATATGCAGGACAGTACAAGCTTGTGTGACTCGGAAACTAAAACCGACTCTGACGAATCTGACCTGGAGGAAGCAAACAGGAACAGTCAGGTGGAAACGGTGGAGAAGCTGACCAGTCAAAGTCCTACCCCCCCCCCCCTGAACAAATAAGACTCTTCTTACAAAATACATACAGGAAACGCAATATAAACCTGACGGAATACTTTCCAGATCTACCGTCCTTCCTTGAGTGTGCTCAGGCTATCGTACGTAAGCCTGACTTATTCGGTTTCCACCAGACACACCGTCACCGCTTTAAAAAACTGATTGCCAAGGCGAAAAGGGATCCTAATCAATTATCCCACTTCTGATCTTATTCTTAGAAACTATTATTTTCCTCATGGCCAGTTTCAAGATTGGAACAATAAATGTTAATGGTGGTGGGAGTCCGCTCCGCAAGATCCAATTTAAACAGCTGGTCATAGTTCATGAACTGGTCATCATTTGTGTTACAGGGTCAAAATATTCAATTTTTCAGTTTTCTCTGTGTTGATAGACATCACCAAGCTGCATGCACTTGTGTGAAAAAAATTAACACAAACCACTAATTTACAGCGAATATGCTATTTTTAATTATGAACTTTAATGGATAATGCATTACAAGGAAAACACATTTTCACGTTTATCTCAAATTCACCCTTTCTGAGTAAATTGGATGTGGATAAGTTATCCTTTGGCCGTTTTCGACAATTCAAGTGCCAAATTGATCCTGAGAATCTGCTAGATACATAACTATGTAAAGATATTTACTAGATCTCTTTTAGGAGTTTGTACATATTTGTCAGGGTTTGCTGAATAATAATGAGTTGAATAATCAATTTTGCATCATGCAACAGCAAGTCCCAAGTGTTACTCACCTAAAAAATAACAAAATAGATTAGATTAAAGCTTATTGATTGAAATAAATTCAGTTAATTCCAAATTTGACTCGCCACATCCGCCGCCTCCGCCTGTTTACTCCACCCCTGACTTGTATCACTTATTTGCCTGCAACACAAAAACTATTGCATATTTTTTATTTCTGTTTTTTTCCACGTTAAACTAGACAAAATTACCTTTCTTCTCATCCTAAGATATCTAGATATCTGTGGTTTTTCTGGTCTGTAGTCAAAGTGGAAAGTGGATGTTTTGAAAAACATGAAACAACTCCGCCTTTTTAGGGTGACCAGTTCATGAACTACGACCAGCTGGTAGAGGTCAACGGTCTTGACATAGCTTTGTTACAGGAGATCCATGCTGTCCGATCTGTTCAGGCTCAGTGGCGACTATTTATGGACAAGGAATGTTTCTTCAGTAACAATCCACGTCGAAGGCAGGCATCATGTTTGTCTTTGGGAAACATTTCCATCCGTCCTGCCTTAAATTTATGAGTATTATTGATGGACACCTTGCCTCCGTGACCTTCTCTATCAATCGGGTCAAGTTTACAATTCTCAATGTGTACGCTCCAAGCAAAAATGACGAGCGGATCTCCTTTTTTGCCGAACTGAGAAAATTCCTGCAAACACTGGATTTGCAGACTTGTCTAATTATTGGTGGCGATTTTAACTGTGCTGTTAATGCTTCATTTGACCGGAACGGGCCGGAACCCCAACCATGTACCGCAAAACTTTTTGCAAACATCATTGCGAAATATAATCTTCATGATATTTGGCGCGTGCAGCACCCTTCTGATCGGTCTTGTACATGGTGTCGTTGTTTAACCAACCACATCTCACTTGCGAGGCTTGATCGCATCTGTGTGAATTCTCATTTATTACATGGAGTTTATAAATCCGATATCGTGCCTTCTGGTTTCTCTGACCATTCCCTAGCTCGAGTCTATATTCAACTCTCTAAACCAGGTCCAGGGAGCTCTCATTGGAAATTCAATAACAGTTTACTAGAAAACCTCAACTTCATTCAGGCCTTTGAATCCTTCTGGACGGCTCTCTAGAACAGAAGTTAAGCTGTTCTGTTAACCTGCTGATATGGTGGGATTTAGTAAAAACCCAAATTAAAGGGTTCTGTCAACAGTATCGTTTTTTCTCAACAAGGGCTCACCATGAAGTAAAGAAAATATTACAGTTCGAGATTTTACAACTCCAACGGGTCATCGGACAAAATAATAGTAACATACAAAAACCTTAACTGAGAAACAGTCCTTATTAAAGGAAATAACCGAGAGGAATGCAAGCGGTGCCTTCGTTCGGATGAGGGTGCGACACCTGAATGAGGCAGACGTATCAACAAAGTACTTCTTTTCCTTAGAGAAACGTCTTCCCAGTAAGCAGCTTTCTCAGTTGCAATTAGCAGATTCATCCATTGCCTTTACACAATCAGTAATCAAACTTTTCGTGAAGGAATACTTTTCGAAAATATATTCAATGGAACAAATAAATCCTGTCAGTGTCGCCTCTATCTCCGTAGGCCTGTCAGTGTTGTGTGAAGATGGGCGTTCCCAACTGGAAAGACCCATCACCTTGGATGAACTTGGCACTGCCCTGCACGGCCTTGCCATTGGGAAAGCACCTGGATTGGATGGACTTACAACCAAATTTTACAAGAAGTTTTGGCACTTATTGGGTCCAGAACTCATTAACACCTTGAACGCAAGCTGCCAGTTTGGAGAGCTACCTCAGAGTTGCCGACGAGCTCTTCTTACCCTCATCCCAAAAAAGGGAGACATGCTGATTATTGAAAATTGGCGTCCTATCTCCCTGTTATGTACGGACTATAAGATATTTTCAAAAGCCCTGACATCGCGACTTACTCCTCATTTATCCTCGTTGTTGAAAGAAGACCAATGTTACTGTGTCCCAAAACGTTCCATCTATGACAACATCTCCCTTGTGAGGGATATCATTGAACTGTGCAAGGAAAACCCTAAAGATTTAGGACTTCTTCTCCTTGATCAGGAGAAAGCCTTTGACCGTGTTGACCATCGGTACATTTTCGAAGTACTTGAGCGGTTTGGACTTGGTTCAACCTTCATCTCTTATATTAAAATATTATACAATAATATTTATATTGTGCTTAAGGTAAACAATGAACTTGTTGCACCTTTGTCTATCAACAAGGGAATTAGACAAGGTTGCCCTCTTTCCAGGTTGCTTTATGCTCTTTCCATCGAACCCCTACTGGTTTCTTTGCGCTGTAGACTAACAGGTGTTAGTTTGTCCCAGCTTGAACGACCCATCAAGGTACTGGCATACGCCGATGACGTGTGTGTATTCGTACAAGATATCAATGACGTTAACATCGTTCGTTATTGTTTGTCCTTATTTGAAAAGACTTCTTCAGCCAAAGTAAATTGGAACAAAACAAGCGCCCTTTGGCTCGGTCTGTTGTGCTACTTGGCACCAAGACTTCCTGCTCCACTGTCATGGGCCAATGATGGTGTGAAATACCTTGGAGTGTTCTTAGGTAACAATACCACAGTAGCAAAAAATTGGGCTGGTCTGCTTGAGTTTGTTGAGGGCAAACTGCAAAAATGGAAAGGTCTGATCACACAACTGTCATATCGTGGAAGGGTCTTGGTCATCAACACACTGGTGGCCTCTACCTTATGGCACAGGTTCTTTGTGCTGCATCCTCCTGCGGTGTTGCTTCAACAGCTCCAGAAGTGCTTTGTGTCCTTTTTCTGGGACGGAAAACACTGGCTATGACCTGGGGTCCTCAGTTTACCACTGACCGATGGAGGACAAGGCCTGGTCGACATAAAAAGCCGGCTAATGGCCTTTCGGCTCTCAGTTGCTCTTCGCATGCTCTACACGCGACCCTCTCCCCATGGGTCAACGTCGCTCATCACCTTTTGCAACAGGCTGGGAGGCTAGGCTATGACCACTCTCTTTTCCTGATGGACCTTTCCAAAATTGACACATCCCCCCTCTCTGGTTTCTATCAAAGCATGCTAAATGCGTGGCAAACTCTGACAATAACGAGAGCTACACATTCTTACACGAAATAGATGTTTCTGGAAGAACCTTTGTTCTACAACTCCTTTTTCCATGATATGCCTGCTGATAGGTGTTTTATTCAATGCTTTACCGACAAGGGCGTTAAATCTGTCACAGATCTTCTTCGCCCAAACGGCAGCTGGATCGGAGCTGATGCATTGGCAAGCCTGGTCAGTGTGCGATCCTCTCGAATCGTGGCACGCATATTAGGTAGTGTGCTTTGGACATGCACACAGCTCGCACCTGCTTGGGAGCAGGACCAGCAAAGCGATGAACAAAATGCACATCGAATACCTTCTCTCTCTACCTTTCCTGAACTCGTGTGTGCTTTTTCTCTTGCCAGCCCTCTTCCTTGTGCTCCTTTTAACGTAGGCTTCAATGGCCTTCTCAAACAAAAAAACCTTTATTTGGGTTGTGGAAAATTTATTTCGCAATGGCAAATAACACAGCAGAAGGTTCGATGGAGAGACCTCTTACCTTGTTCTCCCCCTTCTCCCTTGTTATTTTCCGAACTGGAAAGGTTTTTATCCCCTCCCCCCCCCCATACCACCATGACATGGTGACCTCCAATGGAGACTAGTTCACTGGATCCTTCCTTCAAATCACTTATTACACCGTTTTTCAAATCTGCTTGTAGATGAATGTCCTTTTTGTAAGAAATCTGTAAACCTTTTTCACATCGATGTTGAATGCCAACGGTTGGCACCTTTATTTATTTTACTTCGGAATTGTTTTGTGAGGTTTGGTTTGATTTTTAACACTTATGTGTTCATCTATGGATTGGATATCCCACACAAAAATTCCAATGCTGTGTTTGCCAATTTCTTGCTTGCTCAGGCAAAGATGCAGTATATAAGTCAAGGAAAAGAAAACTTGATGGTGTTGGAGTAAATGATGAAGATGCTTTGTTTTTGTTCCAAAACCTTGTAATAAGTCGTGTTAAATTGGATTTTGCTTTCTTTTCAGTAACGGGAAGATTACCGCAGTTTGAATCAAAATGGTGGATAAAAGAAGTGATTTGCAAAGTCCGAGAGGAATGTCTATGCTTTTGTGAAATGTTTCGTATATAATCCACCCGATTCATCCTTTCCTTTCTTCAGAAATTGTTTCTTGGTTTTCTTTCTTTCTCTGAAATGAAAATGTAACTCCCATTTGGGGGCTTTCTTTTCTATTTTTATAATAAAAAGATACAAAAGTCTCTCTCTCTCTCTCTCTCTCTCTCTCTCTCTCTCTCTCTCTCTCTCTCTCTCTCTCTCTCTCTCTCTCTCTCTCTCTCTCTCTGTCTCTCTCTCTCTCTCTTTCTCTCTCTCTCTCTCTCTCTCTCTCTCTCTCTCTCTCTCTCTCTCTCTCTCTCTCTCTCTCTCTCTCTCTCTCTCTCTCTCTCTCTCTCTCTCTCTCTCTCTCTCTCTCTCTCTCTCTCTCTCTCTCTCTCTCTCTGTCTCTGTCTCTGTCTCTGTCTCTGTCTCTGTCTCTGTCTCTGTCTCTGTCTCTGTCTCTCTCTCTCTCTCTCTCTCTCTCTCTCTCTCTCTCTCTCTCTCTCTCTCTCTCTCTCTCTCTCTCTCTCTCTCTCTCTCTCTGTCTCTGTCTCTGTCTCTGTCTCTGTCTCTGTCTCTGTCTCTGTCTCTGTCTCTGTCTCTGTCTCTGTCTCTCTCTGTCTCTGTCTCTGTCTCTGTCTCTGTCTCTCTCTCTCTCTCTCTCTCTCTCTCTCTCTCTCTCTCTCTCTCTCTCTCTCTCTCTCTCTCTCTCTCTCTCTCTCTTTCTCTCTCTCTCTCTCTCTCTCTCTCTCTCTCTCTCTCTCTCTCTCTCTCTCTCTCTCTCTCTCTCTCTCTCTCTCTCTCTCTCTCTCTCTCTCTCTCTCTCTCTCTCTTTCTCTCTTTCTCTCTTTCTCTCTTTCTCTCTTTCTCTCATTCTCTCATTCTCTCTTTCTCTCTTTCTCTCTTTCTCTCTTTCTCTCTTCTTTCTCTTCTTTCTCTTCTTTCTCTTCTTTCTCTTCTTTCTCTTCTTTCTCTCTTTCTCTCTTTCTCTCTTTCTCTCTTTCTCTCTCTCTGGCCAGTTGTGCCTAATTCTTGCCCCGCTACCCCATCACTGTCAATTTAACCTTTCTCTTCTATCAGCTTCGCTTTTGTAGAATATTAAAACATCAAAATAATTTGTGTGAATCTTTACAGATATCTCTTTGACTTGAATCACAGGAATTCCCGAGGAATTTGAGGTTTTGTCAGTGAAATAAATTAGAATGCCACAATATAATGTTTATATACATGGTCCTCCAAAGATTTTCATTTTGCAGTAATTTATTGTTTATGGTCTCTTGAGATTATATTATCATAATATCCTACCTGTCTGTAAAACCATGAGGTCAGAGGTGGTTCCATTTATGTGAATGGAGGATAATGGTCCATGCCTTTTGCAAATGAAAATTCATGTTTCGTTAAGAGAGTTCGGCAATCATCCTTTATCTAGATTCTTTAAAATGCATGATTTATGCTTTTGAATTTTATGTAACAACTCATCCTCTCACAATAAGCTGGAAAGCAATAATTCTCTTGATGACTAATTCAGCTTGGTGAAGAGACATTTTTGGTACTACCTGCAACAATGCTGAGGCTGTCCTGGCACTGCACATTTGCAGCTTTCATTTATTTTCTTAAAGGTAAAGTCAAATGTAATTTGGAAACTTGCATATCTCTTACAAACACTCAAAAAAATAAGCAAAATGACTGACATTTTTCACACATGTGGAGGGAATGAGCATTCCATACAGAATTTGCACAATGTGTGCACAATTCATTTTTATTGAAAATTGCCAAAAGCATAAAACAATACAGAAGAAAATAGGACAGCACTTGGTAGAGTGCATAGTACCTCTGCCAGGAGAACAGTTTACTTTTTTAATCTCACTGATAGGCTGGATCTGCGTCCGAGCCTGAACCAAAATCTAATTGGCTTGTTGTCACCAACCCAACTCATCCATCGAGTTTTATCACAATCTGTCCACAACGTTTTGAGATATCATGCTACAGTACCTTCAGAAAGAATTCACACCCCTCTACTTTTGTCACATTTTGTTGTGTTATAGCCTTAATTTAAAATGGATTTTTGTTAATTTGTTTTTGTCACCGATTTACACAAAATACCCCAAAATGACAAAGTGAAAACATGTTTTAAATTGTTTTTGTTACAAATAATTATAAATGAAAATTTGAAATGTCTTGCATCAATAAGTATTCAACCCCCTGAGTCAATACTTTGTGGAAGCACCTTTGGCAGTGGTTACAGCTTCGAGCCTTTTTAGGTATTTCTGTATCAGCTTTGTACATCTGGATTTGAGGATTTTCTCCCATTCTTCCTTGCAGATTTGCTCAAGCTCTGTCAAGATGGATGGGGAGCAATCGATGAACAGCAATCTTTAAGTCTTTCCACGGATTCTCAATGGGATTCAAGTCTGGGCTTTGGCTGGGCCACTCAAGGACTTTCACGTTCTTGTTCTGAAGCCGTTCCAGTGTTGCTTTAGCTGTATGCTTGGGGTCATTGTCCTGTTGGAATGTAAATCTTTGCCGCAGTCTAAAGTCTTTTTGCACTCTGAAGCAGGTTCTCCTCAAAGATTTGCCTGTATTTGTCTCCATTCATTGTTCCCTCTATCCTTACAAGTCTCCCAGTCCATGCCACTGAAAAGCACCCCATAGCATGCTGCTGCCACCATCATGCTTTACGGTAGGGATGGTGTTGGATGGATGATGAGCTGTGCTTGGTTTCCAGCAGATGTAGCACTTTGCATTCAGGCCAAAGAGTTCAAGTTTCATGTCATCTGATCACAGAATCTTTTACCTCATGCTCTCAGAGTCTTTCCAGGCATGCTGCAACGTCCAGGCATGCTGTCATGTGCTTTTTTCTTAGGAGTGGCTTCTGTCTGGCCACTCTCCCATAAAGCCTGAATTTGTGAAATGCTGCAGAAACTGTTGTCCTTCTGGAAGATTCTCTCATCTCAGCCAAGGAACTCAGTAGTTCTGTCAGAGTGGTCATTTTATTCTTGGTCACCATCCTGAAAAAGGTCCTTCTTGCCCGGTGCTCAGTTTGGTCAGACGGCAATCTCCAGGAAGAGTCCGGGTAGTTCCTTAATCATTCCATTTCCTAATGCTGGAGCTCACTGTGTTCTTGGGAACTTTCAACACTCGAGAAATTGTTTTATACCCTTCCCATGATCTATGCCTCCTCACAATTCTATCTCGGAGTTCTACGGACAGATCCGTGGACTTCATGGTGGAGTTTTTGCTCTGCCAACTGTGGGACCTCATATAGAAAGGTGTGTTTCTTTCTAAATCATGTCCAACTAGAACGGGCACTCAGTAGAGCGTATACCTTCGCCAACGCTACATTTTCCCCCCCCTTCCCCAGAAATCGTTGATTGTGAGGGTATTTAATCCCATACCACATCTGCCATCTCATATGTGTTATGATGGCTTAAAAACATTAAATTTCCTGCTGTTTGACACTGATTCACGTACATTGTACAATTTCTGTATGAACTCCCTGACCTTTTTGGGTGTCGGTGTCAAGTCAATCTGATGACAACTGGTCACATTATAAGAAATCAAATATTACACATCACAGGATAGGGAATTGAATTCTAAACATTTTGAATCTACTTACATGCAAATTGTATAAGAATTGACCGTGTTATGATGATAAAGGTCGTTGGCCCCCCTGACCTTTGACCCAAACCGCTAACGAAGGTAATGACATCATTGTGTCATATCGTATATCACAAGATTGGGCATTGAATTCACAACATTTTGGCATTGGTTGCATGCAAATTGGATAAAAATTGACCGCACTATGGCAAAATGACGATTTTGACCTTTTCATGACCTCGACCTTGACCTTTGTACTCTTAATTTTGTAATTGGTATTAGAGTGTGGGGAACAGAACAGTCAACATTTTGGTGTTGGTTTCATGCAAATCGGATAAGAATTGACCGTGTTATGACTAAAACCGCACATTTTGCAATGTCGTGACCCCCCCTGACCTTTGACTCCCAACCGCTAATAAGGGTTATTACGTCATTGTGTCATGTCACATATCACAATTCTGAACATTTTGGCATTAGTTGCATGCAAATTGGATACAAATTGACCGTGCTATGGTTTAAAGACGATTTTGACCTTGACCTTTGACCCGATCGCTCCCAAAATCTAATCAAATGGTCCTCGGATAATAACCAATCATCCCACCAAATTTGCTGCGATTCAGTTCAATACTTTTGGAGTTATGCGAATAACAAACAAACAAACACACATATTCACAAATAAATAAATAAATACACAGCGATCAAAACATCACCTTCGCAACAAAGTTTGCGAAGGTAATCAATTGAATTAGCCACAGGTGGACTCCAATCAAGTTTTAGAGGCATCTCGAGGATGGTAAATGGAAATTGGATGCACCTGAGCTCAATGTGGAGTGTCAGAGCAAAGGGGTTGAATACTTATTGATGCAAGACATTTCAGCTTTTAATTTTTAATTTATTTGTAATAATTAGTAAAAACATTTTTTCACTTTGTAATTATGGAGTATTTTGTGTAGATTGGTGACATTTAAAAAAAAATTCATCCCTTTTAAATTCAGGCTGTTACACAACAAAATGTGACAAAAGTCGAGGGGTGTGAATGCTTTCTGAAAGCACTGTAAATATAGTTTTTGACCCAATCTCTCAATGGTGAAGAATCACTTGGATTCATTTAAAAGTTTGCATGTCCATATTCGGACTCTGATCTTCACCAAAATCGAATGAATTTGTCCATCTCACACACTCAACCCCTCCACCAAATTTCGTCCGAATCCGTCCATCACTTTTTGACATATCATGCTCACAGACAGACAAACAAAAGACAGGGGTGAAAACATAACCACCATCAACCTTCGGTGGTGGAGGCAAATATATTGTTGTAGATTATCGAGCAAAGAAAACGTCAGCCTGAATCTCTCCCATCGCTCCTGATTGCTGCAAACATCAGAGTACAGGAAAGTGTCCCATTAGTCATTGCTTTGAATCGGTCAAATGACTTACTTTGGTAAAGTTGTGTTGACCGCCTTCTCAAAAAGCCAACTCCCAGAAGTGTTTCTCATCCACAGAATTAAAGAAAAGTTGTCTCTTGAAGACAACAATTGAACTGTAAGTCTTAGCTCTCGGTTATCGCAGGTGCAGTATCGTATGCTTGTGGTTCACACAGCACGCGCTTCCATTTGCAACCGGCGTGACACATCCGGACCCCCCACATACGGAGCATAAAGCTGACTCCAAAATGCACTGTGCCTTTCACAATCCACATACTGTGCAGCTTTAGTGTCCCATGGAGTACAACACTCGACAAAAATACAGAAACGTTGCAGAGTTTTTGCTGCAAATCTCAATGTAATTCTCACGCTTCTTGGTTCTCAGTCCCACACATGGCATTTGACAAGTCAAATCTCTCAGTCTTTATTTTATATGATAATATTTTCATGTTGCCTTTTTTTTACAGAAGGTTTGTATTTAGTTTTCACAGTCCCATCACCAACAATAACATGAAATGATTGCTGTCATTATTGACTCGCTTTTGTCACACTCGATGACATCAACATGTCAGAAATTGCCAATTATTCCAGGATGTATGTTTCATATTAGGGCACCTCATTTCCTGTGATGCATATTGTTGTGATGAACTGTGAAAGGCAGTGAATGGGGTTAGAAGATGTCTGGGAATTCAAAGAGCGGCAGTCACACAATGGAATGGGTTGGGGGGGGGGGGGTAGGAATTGGGGGCTGGGGATAGTATTTGTGCAAAGCTGAGTTTCACACAACTGCAGCGAAGCAGCTTCTTCAAATATTAGTGCAGGACAGATGAGGTGTGTTCTTCCCAGTTGTTTTTTTATGTGTTGCTTTAGTATGCGAGTGCCAATAGCACCTTGTCAACCCAAGCAATCCAGTAAGCTCATTGTGTGGTTGTGATGCTGAGTGAGTTTCCTTGTACCATCTGCACACACATTGCCTCAACACCACCATTTCGCATGCCCATGGGAAATGCTCGGCATCAGCAAAATGGGATGAAAACGACGCCGTATAATTTTTGCATATATTAATGTGTTCTTCATGCGAGCACTGAAAAGCTGTTCATTTCTTTCCCTCCCACCTACTCACCCCTCCATCCCTCCTATAATCTGAAAATAATTATATGGTATGGTTTGTCATTTGAGATTAATTGAAAAATCGAGCATTTGAATTTGTTCTGGGCAATTGATGGTCCATGTTGAAAAGAGAGACCTCATTTGTAGCTCCACATGGCCAATGAAAGGAATACCTGATTTGCAAATCTGCAGTTCTGTTTTTTGTTTTCTTTATTGATTTTGTTTAGGCTGAATGACCAAGATGCTATGCTTGAATTGGCCATCAAAAGGAGCAAGCAGCTACAGCTGGATCTAGAAAGATTCTTGGCCTGGTTGACCGGTGCCGAGACCGCGGCCAGCCGTCTCGAGGAAGCCGGTCGTGCTGAAGGAGTCTCTGAAGGCCTGCCGGAAGCACGAGTGCTTCTCAGACAGTACCAGGTGCGTGATTGTTGTGAGCATAATGTGCCGATAATCTTGCACCTGTTTTTTTCTTTTTTTTTCGTCATAGTTATTCTTGAGGAGACTCTCGTCACAAAAATCTCAACGGAAGGGAGCCATGCTGGGGTAGTGAGTGGGAGGAAATTGCATTTTGTGATGTGCAGAGTTTAATTAAATTTGGTGAATTACCTTTGTTTTACAAATTCCGAGAATAACCATTCTTTTGATGAATTATATATCAGAGAGGCACCAGAATTCTAACCGTAAGGCAAACACATTTACCAAAAGAATAACTTGGCAGTTGTACTCCATGAGTTATATAGTTAAAGCCCTCCCATGGTGAGAACCATATGGTACACCTTGTTAAACTGCATACAGAAGGGTTTCATTTTTAGTGAGACGATAAGTTTTGCTTTTTGACCACAGTTCTTAATGTCATCAGCAAACAAATTAAGTTGCATCCCCAAGGTTTCTGCTCGGGAGCCAATGGGATTTAAGAATTCTGGTCAGGTGACTCATGAGAACCAGGAAACAAAGCACAATTCGCTGGAGAAATATTGGTTGTTGAAAGTACGACTCTGAGCTTCAATGCATTTATGGATTCGGGGCCAGATTCGATGACAAACCACTATTGATGTTCAAACACTTCAGGTGTTATAATTGGAAGTTTTTTTCAGCCATTGATGTGCTTAATTGTGGTCACTCCCACCTCGAAGCTATCTAGCCTGGGTTTGAATCTCGGCACAGCTATAAACTGTCAATGTCATCCCGGTGTTTCACAGACAGGGTGATTCATCAATAGCTGCCGTCCCTCGGATGGACGTTAAACTGGCATCCTGTCTGCTGGCATTAGTTGCTCGAGATTAAAGATCCCACGGTGTCCTTCGTGAAGAGTAGGTGGGCTATCGCCGGCACCCTGAACAAATTACAAATTCCTGTTCCTGCCATAACCTTGGTCGAACGACAAGCTTGGCCAGTCAGTCAGTCAGTTCATGAACGACTTGGCCCAAGCTTCCCCCGGCTAACCCCATATGAACGTGAAAATAATTGTGGCCATTAAATAATAATAATAAAAAAGAGGTGCTTAATTGCAGTTTGGCCTGTAACCACTTCCCAAACTTCAGAATCTAATTGATTTGTAACTATCATATCCATGCTTTTGATTATTTGAGTCGTCAAAACTATTCTTTTTTTGGGGGGTGGGGGAGGGGGTTCATTATTACATCAACTGGCAAATCCACTCTCATATTCTGTGCTTGAGCATCACATTCCATTCATGGATGTCTTTCGGCTATTCGAGAAGCCCCAAATGCTTGGATAACTTCACAACATGTGACATCATCCTTTGAACTGCTTGTGTTCCCCGAACCCCAACTTTTCATTGACTGCCTCACTTGTTTACATCTTCTTCAAGCCTCGACTTTGTGTCGGTCTTTATTCTTCAACATCCTCCTCTGGCTTATAGGACAGCAATGTATGGAATCACTTTTTGTGCAATTGTTGCCAGTAATAGTGATAAAATTATAGCCATTACACTAAACGATATCCTTGGGCAGGCAATATTGGCTTGTCGGGCTTTGGAGCACAGCCTGGAAGTTATTTGTGGAGGGGTTGGCTGTTAACCAAAAGCCGGCGTCTGGGTATGCTACCGAACTACGTTGCCAAAACAATGTCAGAAAATTGATTATAGCATTAATCGAGCTCTTGAACATCCACATTTCTTTCCATTACACTGTAATTGCATTTCTTCTGTTTGATGCATTGCTGTTCTTAATCTCATATCACTACCTGAGGCTTCTTTGAAAGCCTTGCTTTTCTTTTTTTCCCATACTTTTTGAAGTAGAGGCAAACAAAGCAATGATGGTGCATTATTTAATTATTCTATGGTTTCTTCTTGAAGTGATTAAAGGTTAATTGCTCTGTTTGATGATCATTAACAATGTTGGCAAAATTTCATTGCTGCCCTGGTATAACATCAGCTCGGCATCAGCAAAATGGAATGAGCAAGCAAACACCCTTAAGGCCTGGTCACACCTTGACGTTTTAGCCAGCGATGGCAACGTATTAAAATGTATGCAAAACGCTGGCTTACGTTGAACTTTTGATGTTTTTTTTTTTAAAGATTCGGACGTATTCATAGCGACTTGGTCTTATGTATAACGCATTGGTTACGGACACAGAACGTTTCGTTGTGTTATAGATAACTTATACCAACGAATGCTGAACCTGTTGTCGGCCTACACAACCGATGCCCAACGATAGTCTAACTTAGGCATAGCGCGTTGCACGCATCGCCGACGATGTCGTGACGTAGCCTATTAAAAGGCTGACGCACAACGATTCGAATCATAACTGCCGTAGAAATAGAAGTGACAACATCGCGGTCACACCTTGGCGATCTTGCCAGCGTATGCCGACCGAAGAAAAATGTGTCTAAAACGTTGGGGCACGTCGAATACGGTATGAGTAAGTTTGGTATACGTGAGTACAACGCTAAAGTACGCTATCATACGTCGTAGTAAGTAAAGTACGTCAAGAAATTTTAAACATGTTCAAAATTTTACGCCGTACTCGGCGTATGACACACGTTCCGCATGCGATGGGGATAGATTTTACACACGATATGTGGACGCTTACACACGTCCACAAAGGCTACTTATAAGCGACTCATAAGTCGAAACACGTCGCGGTAATGTCTTTTTTACGCGAAACTTATTTCTAACTTATGTTTGACGTGCTTTGAACCAATTCTTTACGTAGTCCCAACACACATCGACATATGTAGACGTATTCCAATGACGTCTTCCGGTCGACAAAAAAAAATAAATGAACGTGTTTCTATCTTACAACTGCCATATAAAGACGTGTTCCCAGCGGTTTTGGGAATTGGTATATAAAAATGGTGTTCATACAGGGGGAACCCAACAGTGTTTTCGAGTCCTTTTTGAGTCGATGTCCATGTCAGCAGTAACAGTATCAGTATTAGTATTAGTATTAGTATTAGTATTAGTAGTAGTTTGTTCATGTTGGCAGTAGTAGGTGAGTGTGAGGGGGAGGGTGTGGGTTATGATGGATCGTCCTTGCGTTTAACGATTAAACGATTTAAATGATAAACTCAACGATGTAAATGGCTGCAACTCCACTTTTGAAAGTAGACACTTGCGATCAACAATTGGATTTTTTTTTACACTCAACGACTTTTAAACGGTACCACTCAGCTATTTTCATTGTTTACAATGAACGATTTAAATTGCTGTCACTCGCCTTTGTTTTTGTTTTTTTGTTTTTTTTTGACGCTGGGGTTTTGAAATTTGAAGCGTTTCTTCTGAACGTGTTAAAACGCTCAAACTCGACTATTTTAAATAGACGCTGCCGATGGACAATTGGAATCATAGCCAAGCTAGACATCGAAGTGTGAACATCCTCGTCATGCCGAAGAAAAGTTTGAAGAATGCTGCAAATAAGTGTCCTGGCCGTGGCCGTGGACGCTGACGCAAGGACGATCCATTATACCGACGTCTTTCAGCCTATGAGTAACTTAAAAGTAACGTCTGTCGCTGTGTGGCAACGATCGCGTAACGTGCCAACAACACGTTAATCATAGGTTAGAAATAAGTTTCGGGTACTCTAAACATTACCTCGGCGTGTCTCAACTTATGATTAACTTACAAGTAGCATGTGTTGACGTCTGTCAACGATCGCAGACCGTGCCTACAACTTGTGGCCAGCGTAGCGGAACGTGTGAGTCATACGCCGGCATACGTCGTGAAATTTCAAGCATGAAAAAATTTGAGGACAACCAAAAAGTACAACGTTTAAAACCAACGTACAACGACGTATGGCAGTGTTTTTCAGCGTGCTCTCAATATTATCAAAACTTACCCATAACGTATTCAACGTGTGCCAGCGTTTTAGAAAAAAAATTCAAAAAACGGCATACGTTGGCTAAAACGTCAAGGTGTGACCGGGCCTTTACCCAAGTCTGCACGTACATGCAATGCATATGCCTCAGCAATTGATGGAATGCATGCACTGCAATCACACTGATACGTAATGCAAGCAAATCATTGGAATATAAAGAGCAATGCACCAGGGGTTAAACAAGATGGGAAAGAAGAGAAGTGGAAGAGAAAGGAATGGAGTGCAGTGAAAATATTTGTGAATTAAATAAAATAAATCTTACGTGCATAGTGATAGAAATCAAGATGTTAAAGTTCTCACACAAAAGATTGATGAAGAGGTAAATCTCCATACTGGTCAACCAAACCATTGCTGGGAGTATCACAAATAAGTGGACCGAATTGATGGGACATTAAGCTGAGTGTCCCACATGCTTGCATTCAGTGATCGATCTTAAAGATCCCACGGTGTCTTTCACTCAAGTAGACGACAGCAGCCTCCTCCTTGAAATGCTTGGCTGATCCTTGAGGAGAACAAAAAGTGGTTGCACTCCCCAGACCATTGGCTATCAAAGGCAAACCAGCTCATTGTGGGCATATCACATATACATGTACATTGTACATTTTGCAATATTGGAGGGGGTATGAATTTGCTAGTATGTTAAGTTAGTGTGGTCCATGTGTTCGTGTAGGTTAGAACATTTTGAGTAATCCATTAGACTATTAGAGTGAAGTTGTCCTTTTCCTATGTATGTCTTGAGTGGCAGTAGAGTTGACAGGGATTAGACAGGAAAGTATAATTTGTATGTGGCTTCTCTGTAAACCAGGCGAGGTAAGGAGAAGGGTCGATTTAGACATGTCTGCTTCCCGTGTGTGACTTTTGAAAACCTCCTCATGGCCTGTGAAGGTTTGAGGAGTGCTGTGATGCCAGCTCGCGTGATGTCACCGCAGCGGTAACTGCATGATGCATGATTGGCGGAGCCAGTCTGGGAGCGAGGGATGCTTTTGACGCTGTGGGCTTTTCCGCAGGAGATGTAATTAAAGGGACCACACACGTTGAGTAGTAGGAATAGTGGGAATCAGTAGGAGCTGGAATTGGGAGTCGAGGTTTTCTCACTCTTTCTTTCTGAAGCTTGGGCAGTTGTTCTCTCTCTCTCTCTCTCTCTCTCTCTCTCTCTCTCTCTCTCTCTCTCTCTCTCTCTCTCTCTCTCTCTCTCTCTCTCTCTCTCTCTCTCTCTCTCTCTCTCTCTCTCTCTCTCTCTCTCTCTCTCTCTCTCTCTCTCTCTCTCTCTCTCTCTCTCTCTCTCTCTCTCTCTCTCTCTCTCTCTCTCTCTCTCTCTCTCTCTCTCTCTCCCTCTCCCTCTCCCTCTCCCTCTCCCTCTCCCTCTCCCTCTCCCTCTCCCTCTCCTTCTCCCTTCTCCTTCTCCTTCTCCTTCTCCTTCTCCTTCTCCTTCTCCTTCTCCTTCTCCTTCTCCTTCTCCTTCTCCTTCTCCTTCTCCTTCTCCTTCTCCTTCTCCTTCTCCTTCTCCTTCTCCTTCTCCTTCTCCTTCTCCTTCTCCTCTCTCTCTTTCCCCCTCTCTCTCTTTCCCCCTCTCTCTCTTTCCCCCTCTCTCTCTTTCCCCCTCTCTCTCTTTCCCCTCTCTCTCTTTCCCCCTCTCTCTCTTTCCCTCTCTCTCTTCCCCCTCTCTCTCTTTCCCCCTCTCTCTCTTTCCCCCTCTCTCTCTTTCCCCCTCTCTCTCTTTCCCCCTCTCCCCCTCTCCCCCTCTCCCCTCTACCCCTCTACCCCTCTACCCCTCTACCCCTCTACCCCTCTACCCCTCTACCCCTCTCCCCCTCCTGCCCTTGTTGCCTGTATTGGAGGCAGTTTCCACCCTTGTATCATTTGAAGCCTTGCCTGCACCCATCCCCCCACCACACCCTCATTTTGAGTGAATGTGGCTGTTTACTCATGATGCTTTTGTTTTATATTAGTATTAATTCTATTTAAAGTTATTGAGTAAGTGTGTATTTATTTATTGATTGGTTTCAGTCATGGGTTTATTGCAAAAACAAAAAATGGGAGTGTGATACTCCCAGCAATGGTTTGGTAGATGAAACACCATCAATAAAACGAATGAACCAAGCAGTTGACAGACACATTTAGGGATGAAGGACAAGTAAATTTATGTACAAGGAGAGAAATAAATAAATCCTAACCCCCCCCCCCCCCGATGATGCTGATTACCAGACCTGCATATCAGAGGGGAACCAGCGAGGGCTTGAGCAAGGCACGAGCTGGTTTTGAGTCCGGTATGGCCCGTGCGGGCTGGTGCGGCACAGGGTAGATGCCCAATTGATGACTGGCGGCCTTGGAGGCCAACTTTGAAATGTGGCTTGACAAAGAGAGATCATGGCTGAGAGTGAGACCCAAGAGTTTTAATGACTGAACCTCTTTGAGAAGATTGTTGAGAAAGTAGTTGGGAGGGTTTTCAGTACAGTCCTTTCAGAGAGAAAGAGAGGTGTGTGCGTGCGTGCGTGCGTGCGTGCATGCGTGCGCACGTGCGTGCGTGCGTGCATGCGTGCGCACGCGCCTGCGTGATTTCTCAGGATTAAAAGATGTTCCAAGTATTTGGAAGATGGCCAAGGGCAAATGACAGGGTGAAAAGGGCAGAGAGAGGAAGTACAAGAGCAGCAGAGCAAGTTTTTAGGACATTTTAGCTGATGCCATCCGGTCCAGTTGCATATTTATAGTTGCGGATTGCAAGAAACTTCTCCACATTCTCAGGTGCAAAAGAAAGAGTCCAGAACCAGTTGGTTATGACTGGGAAGGTTGGGTACAGAGAGCGAGGGGTTGGAGACACAAGATTTTGAAGCCAACACAGAATTGAAGTATTCGGCCTTCTTTCGAGCTGAGTCGGCTGTGGTGCCCTTTGAAGTGAGGAAAGGGATGGAAGGGGAGCATATTCCAGAGACCGACTTGACAAGGTGCCATCAGGTTTTTGGAGGAGGGAGGCAAGTTTGAAAGTTCATTCTGGAGATTGGACAGATGTTGTTTTCTAGCTCTCCTGAGGGTAGACACACCACTTGTTACAGGCTTTGTGGAATGATCTGAGGTTGCCTTCGGTCGGAATTGCCTTCCAGGAGGAGAATGACAGTTGTTTTAAAACAACTGCCTCACCACATGATTCAGAGAACCAAGAGCAGGAGGATGGGTAAGATAACTGAAGATGAGATGGGATGAATCTGTGCATAAGAGAGAGCAGGTTTCTGTGGAATAATTCCCACGCTGAATTAATACCAGAGGCAGTAGATGTAGAAGACCAGTCCTGAAGTGAGATGGCTGCTTGCAGTCCCAGCCAGTTTGTTGAGGTGTACTGCCAGAATCTCCGGCACTGAGGCTGTTCTCTGAGAATAGCTAGAGTGGTGCTTACTATGTTTGAACAAAATATGTGAAAAATTAATGGTTTATGCTTTATGTCTTGCCTAAGCAATTGCTTTATCAAAATAACATTCTCTTTAGTGACATAGAGATGATACTGTTGTGTGTTCTTTCTTATAAATATGCGATCTTCAGTGCAATTATCTCGAAATTGCCAATGAAGTATCAGTATTTATTGAGCTCCGCCACCCTTTCCTTGACAGGTCATAAGTAATACTCATCTTGTGAAGATATCAATTGAGATTACTCAATACCAAGTCCAAACTTTCCCATCCAGTAGATGTGTTTACCTCTGTTGGTGATTATTCCACAGAGTTTGTTCAGTCATCAATGGGTATCCGCTTTCTTGATCATAAAATAGCACTGTCAAAACAACATTCATGGCAGGATCAAGCATGGTCCCTAACTCAGCAGAACCCCCTACCCACCTGCATGAGAGATTTCACCACAAGACAGAAAAGCCATTTGCCAACGAGAGTGTTCCCAGATTCCACTGCATCGAGCATAATGTGGGTTACTTGTCCAGCTTTGCTTCATGCAGGGTCTTGTGCCTTCTCATTCATGATTGGGAATGGTTAACTTCATCAAGAGGATTATCTCCATACATAGTTGCAACAAAGATGGAGTAACCAATGATACCGAGTGTTGATCGCGATACAAATTTCCAATAACACACGAGCAAACCTTAGTCTTGGTACATCTGAGCAGCACAAGAAACAAGCCTTGCTTGGTGGCACTGACTTCAAGATCATGAAACAGTCAATGCGGAACGAAAGGGATGTTGAAATAGAAAATCTAAATCCAGGAAGTACCAAGTACCCTCCATATGTGTATGAAAGCCATTAACACATTTTACTCAAGCGATCACATAGAGCCATTGAGGTGGAATGTAATGAAATAAGATTTTAAACTAAGAAAGTTGAAATTTATTCCATTTTGCTTTGTGAAAACAACACGCTTGGAAGATTAACTCAAAAAGTTTTGGATTAAATGTAATGTGAAATGTTTAAGGCACAACCACAGATGTTGTTTTTTTTTCTGTTATGGTTTTGCTCACCGTGGTTGTAATGACAAATGGGTGGAGGCCTATTGGTTAAGAAATGAAACAAGGGACCGGGTAAGTGATTGCGGTATGAATTGTCATTATTCATGGCAGTTTCACCGTAGGGTTGTTTCATTAATACAGGTAAGATTTGTGAGCACATTGGGTATTTGCAGTATTTTCTGTCATACGTCTCTGTGCTCTGAAGTTAGAAATATCACCTTGCGATTAATTGCATAAAATGATTATCTTACAATTCATTGCATGAATTGTATTGCATTATTGGTTGCATGATGTGCCGCCATGTGATCCATTCGTTTTCTCCACAATGTACAAGCTATAGAGAGTTGCGTGTAATTGTTTTTCGACGGTCGTCAGCGATGAAGTTCTTGGTGACTTCACAAGAGGTCTAGATACTTGGGCAATCACCACCAAATGGCATTGACTGATGTGTACAATGAGATCATCTGTCAGCTGCTCCTTGAAGCACAACGTTTTCAGAAAGCCTCCATAAGTTGGGACAACTCTGCTTGTAAGTAGTTTATGATGAATCAAAGCCACTGCGACACAGTGTATTTTGCCAAATAAAAAGCTTACTGCAGTGACTCTCCTTCCAGCAAATATTTGTGACAACTGCAGTCCATCGTACAATTCTGTGACACATGTATCGGCAGTTTTGTGGACTTTCTTGGAG
This sequence comes from Eptatretus burgeri, assembly GCF_056783735.1. NCBI lineage: Eukaryota > Metazoa > Chordata > Myxini > Myxiniformes > Myxinidae > Eptatretus > Eptatretus burgeri. Next base: position 22,940,465 of record NC_140976.1, on the reverse strand, counting down.
GCTGTTGAAGGGCAGAATAACTTTCCATGACTTAAGCTCACCTTTTCTCAAAGGGATGAAAGAAGCTATTTGGTGTGTGTGTGTGTGTGTGTGTGTGTGTGTGTGTGTGTGTGTGTGTGTGTGTGTGTGTGTGTGTGTGTGTGTGTGTGTGTGTATGTGCGCGCACATGTTGTTATCTCCACATGCATGTTTCTAAAGGTAGAACCGAGTCCTCCCAGGACTCAAAGTATCCCCCTCTGTTTTGGTAAGGGATCATGATTCGTAGACCAAGTTGTAGTTTTGTTCTTCTCAAAGTTTTGTTCCGAGGACTCTCTTCAAGATCGTCACCGAGCCCCGGACAGCCTCCAACTGTAGTTTGTTTGTAGTAATATTCCCTGGGATTGTTTTTTATAATATCTCCGTGACATTCTTCTTTATCATTCCCATTGCTCCGAATGTCACTGGTACAATTTTGGCATTGTTCAGGGTTCAGGATATTTTGACTTTATTCTTGAGGTGTTGATATTTGGTAATTTTCTTGATTCCTGCATTGTTTAATCCAAATGAAAAATTAAATTTCTGTATTTCTGTGCACTGAAACGTCAATTTGCAATGCCTTCTCTTCTGTTTTTTTGTCGAAGTACTATATCCAGTCGCAATGCTTTGTTTTCTATGTTTTTGCTCGATGGGGTCATCGGGTCGTACGTGAGTGTTACGTCCTTGCTTTCAATTATTGTTTTTGGTTCATGTTTCCATGAGTTTTCTGAAACTGGGATATTGAAATTTCTGTGGATGTGCCAGTGGATTACTCTGCACGCCTTGTTGTGCCTTTATGTGTACAGCTGTTCTGACATGATTTTTTTTACATCTCGATAGGAGGTGACTCGTGCTTTTTAGTCTCCTACCAGTTTCGTTGGAGGGGACTACAAGTTTGCTCTCCATCTGTCTGTCAGTCCATCAATCTGTCTGTCTGCATGTATGTCTGTCTGTCCATCCCACCTTTGGTTTTTCAGACCTTTTTCCCCATACCCTTTAGCACATTCAACTGAAACTTGGTGCATGGCTTTATTATGATAAGTTACAGAAGAACTTCGAGTCTCAGGGCGTTTCATCAATTTCTCAGAGTTATGCCCTTTTTAAACTTAGAAAATATCACATACATGTCATTGTCCAGCTGCCCTGACTCCACCCCACTGCTTTACACCCATTGGCAGGACAGCTGGCTTGACTCAACTCCAATAAGATCATGTGCCGCAATTGCATGAAGTAGCACAGATCGGCAGGTCTCAGGCCTTCGGCCTGGGTGTTAGTCCATGGCCCAGTGCAATTGAAATGGTACCAGGTATATCACCACAATGTATTATATATGCACATAAGCCATACGCATGTTTTTAATATGAAATTGGCAAAGCCTGGAAATGAACGAAACATGGTGGGTTAGAGAGGTTTGTCTTCATTTTGGTTACGGTGTCGGCTTGAGCGTGTGTTAGAGCAAACTAACTTTTATCTCCGCTTTGTTATCTCAGTTGTCTTTATTGGTTTTGAGTCAACAAAAGATATCAGTCAATGAAAAGTGCTTTTCTTTTTTATTTTGCCAAATAGACCCAAACACAGTGGGTTATAGGGTTTCGTCTTCTTCATTGGGACTGGTAGGAAACATGTATTGCAAAGCAATTCCACTCTTGTTGTTTCTACCTTGCAGAACCTACAACTGTCCGATTGAATCAGTCCTGCCATTTTATGAAAGCCATTTGTATGGTGTCTTGGGCATTGATTATAATCATAATTATGATTTGTTCTCCATCCCAGTACATGTTTTATTATAATTATTATTTTATATAATCGTTGGGGCTGTATTAGTTGCTGTTCCGGTGTCATGATGTGCCATGACATTTCTTGGATCATGTGTGACATCTTCTATTCGCACATGTTTTTGGATGGGTGGGGAATTTTTTGCTGGGTGGTTAGGGATACCTTCTTTGGCTTGCTGTCTTCGTGTTTGCATACAAATAGGATTCTGTGGTCTGTTGAACTTTTCACATTCTCAGTCAACCTTACAATTGTCACTTTGTGTAGTTGGTTGAGCTCCATCAGGCCGTTACCTCCATCTTGTCTCGGCAGGTACATTCTGGGGATGCATTTATTTTTGAGAAACATTTTGTGGATTATGAGGAGTTTCCTTGTTTTGATTTCCACTTGTGGGCAGTTTTTGTATTGGAATACTGGTACTACTACTTTGTTTATGGCTTTGATTTTGTTTCTTGTGGAGAGGTACGTTTTCAGGATCAGCCTCGTTCTCTGTCGGTATCCGTTGGTATAATTGTTTTGCACATTTGTTTGTGACATATTTGTTGGCCCTTTTCTAGTCTGACGTATTTGTATGATGCTTTGTTTTCTAGTTCCTGTATTGTTGTATCTATTGGAGGCCGATTTTTATGTTGTCTGTTTTTGTTGGTTTACCCTGTACGAATGTGCACTTAGCACACTTATATAGGCCAAATTCCCAATGGATGTTGCCGGAGTACCATTTCACTATTTTCAGTTGTTCTGCCAATTTTTGGTCGTTGAGTCGGAAGAGCTTCAAATCATCCATGTACAGTGGATGTGTCACCTTTCATGTTTCTTTGGATGTTAGGGTGTATTCTTGTCCTTGCTCATTTATGAGGTTTCTTCGTGAGACCAGATCGAAGCAAAATGGGAACGGGGAAAGGCTGTCTCCCTGAAAGATGCATCAACGTATCTTCAGCCCTGGTATTTCGATATTTCCTTCCGAGTGCTGTAAAATCAATGTGCTATTCCAAAGATCCATCGCTTTCTCAATTAGTTTGAGTGTTTGGGGGGTTGATATTGTATACCTGCATGTATTTTATAATCCATGAATGTGGGACACTATTAAAAGCTTTTTTTTTTATGGTCTTATCTATCCGTATTGTGGACAGTTTGGTTACTTCTTGTATTGCAGTTTTCCAGTATGGCCATGTTTAGTAGTAGGTGATCTATTTTTTTGATCTGCCTCTAGACCTCATTGTTGTGTTTGCTGATGACACATCATTTCTCTGATGATTCCTACTCTAAGTCTGTATGTTTTTGGTAGACATGTTATTGGACTATATTTGTAAGGTAGTTGGGCTTTTTCAGATTTTGGGATGAGGAGGGTGTTACCTTCTGTGAGCCACTCATCCATTTCCTTTTCCTCTTGGATAAGTTTGTTGAATGCTTGAGCATAGTGATTGTGGAGATATTCTAGTTGCTTTAGCCAGAAATTTGGAATTCCATCGGACTCAGGACTTTTGAAGTTTGGTGTTTTTGCAAGTTGGTTTTTTCATTCTTTTCTTCATCAGTTATCACTGGGGGGTTTTCACTTTCATGTTGTTTCTTCTTTTCCGACTGTTGGATCCATTCCGCCTTCTTGCGTTATTTTGGGTTTTCATAAATTCCTTTTCAGAAATGTTCAAGTTTATCTTTTTTAATTGGACTTTATAAATACATTTTGCCTTTGTTTTCCTCGTTCATGGTGGAATCTTTTGGGGTTATTTTCAAATGTCTGGTGGTGTTTTCTCCTGTTGACTTTGTTGTGTGTTTACTTTTTTTTTAATCTTCCTGGCTATCATTTCTATTTTTAGTTTGTTTTGAGCAACCATTACCTCTTGGTCTTTGTCCTCAATTTTATATTTTATATTTTATTTTTGGGGATTCTTTTCATTTGCTTTGGGCTTCGGTTTCCTCTTATGAATTGTTGTATTTGTCCCATTTCCTTTCTCAGTTGTTCTCTCCATGTCTCTAGTGTCCGTTTCCATGGTTGTGCTTGATCTCTGTCAGGTCTAGTTTGTTCTTCTTACAGCATTGTTTGCCTGTTACTTTTTCTTGAACAAACAGTGCTGCTACAAAACACATCATATTGATTTCCTTCAAGAGAGATGATTTTGTTATCATTCTTCTGAGTGCTCAGTTGGTTCTCCTTCCAGGTATTTTTGTCCGTTTGTTGTTTTCTATTCAATTCAGTTGTGGCCATACGCTGAGTGGTATCAATCTGTTCTCTATTTTGTTGGCCAACTATTCTTCCAGTCTATGTTTGCTGCTCATCATGTCATCGTCGTCGTCTTCTTCCTCTTCTCTGCTCAGTTTTCCTCCCTTGTTTTCCCCCTCACAATTGTCTTCCATTCTTGCTCTCATCCCTTCCGTCTGTGTGGTTGTCATCTGGTTGGAGTTAGTGGGTTGGACTTGTTCTCTCTCCAAGGATAGGACTACATCATTTATTTGTTATACAGTACTTGGTCTCTACCCCTAGAACTCTGGTGTGTGTGTGTGTGTGTGTGTGTGTGTGTGTGTGTGTGTGTGTGTGTGTGTGTGTGTGTGTGTGTGTGTGTGTGTGTGTGTGTGTGTGTGTGTGTGTGTGTGTGTGTGTGTGTGTGTGTGTGTGTGAGAGAGAGATGTCTCTCTGTCTCCACCACCCCACCTCCCCCACTCAGAAGGTCTCATTTTCGGACCAAAATAAATTCAGGGCAATCTTCATTCAAGTGCGTCATTATGAGCACAATACATATCCAATGGATGGTTGTAAGAACTGTGAGAAAGCTGCTTCCCAAGCACAAGGTCATATAATGGGAGATTGGAGTGCCTGTTAAGCCATCCAAGCTGTAAATTGAGCCCTGTGGTGAAAGAGTGACTTTTTCAAGCCATGATGAGATGGTTTGACCATCAAACTGCAGAATAACCAGCAAAATGATTGATGTCTGCTTCTCCATTCTTGTGTCACATGTCACTGTAGCTAACTTCCAAACTATCAATATGATCCACCTTTAAAATAATGCTCCTTATGTAGGGCAGTTTTATGCCCTTGCACACCTGCTGCCGCTGTCGAACGGAGTCAGCAGCGCCTCAGTTTCAGCTGGGCCACAAATAAAAAATACGAGGCAATTTGCACTGATTCATTCATTCTCATGTTGTGCACAACCTCCTTGTATTTTAGTTTTGTGATTCATTTCTTCGAGTATGTATTTGTGAACCAGGAAACTATGACATAATGCTTTATTGATTGCGCAACAATTGATTAACAATTGGGGGGGAAAGTCACGATTGGGGCTTCCTCAGAACATTCAGCCCGACATCACACACCTGTCTTTACCCTCCAACAAGACTTGTTTTATGGTATCCGAGCAAATATACAATTTGTTTTGAAAAGGTTTCAACATCGATGTTGGTGCTTGAATCATCTGACCCAATCACTTGGCCTCGACCTCTGGTGTCGTTTTTCTCAGTATTGTCTCGCCGTAAGTTGTTTTTAATCACATCTGTTATCGAGGGATGATGGGATGCAGCATCGCACCTAATACATGGATGCAGATCTGAAGCAACGTTGTAGCAAATTTATAAAATTCCCATAATTTGAATGGATATGAATCCATTGCATTGCAAATGTAACAATCATTCGAATACCTTGAACATTTGTGTCTAGTTGCACGTTAAGTGTATTTTATTTAACTTCAACTCCTATCGTCAACGACAGTCACCAGATCCGCCATTCAGTGTGAAGCTTACCTTACTACGGAGTATGGAAGACGATTGCATTGTTGCTGAAAAATTGTTTTTACATTTCTATTTTTGGCTGCAAAGCTCCAAATCTGGCTCCCAGACAATACAGAAATAGTCATTCTTCGATGGGGATTATCTTTAGACTTCGATTTTCAAAATTTATTTTCTCAAGGTCTTTTCTTCTTTTTCTTTAATAACTCATCAATTAGTGGTGGTGAGCAAATTTCCCATTGTGATTTCATCTGCAAGTCTGTGATTTCTGTTGTCCTGGCGAGTCAAACATTGGTGTTTTTTTTAAAAACCCTTCTGGAAATTTTAAGGTAAACGATAACAGTCTTTGGGCTGAGAATCAGGAGACAGGAATTTCTAAATTGACTATGATACCACCACGTACTAGCATGCTATTTTTGAAAGATACCGAGGGATCTTCAACATCCAAGGCTAAACATTTCCTTTCTTTTATTTTACTTTATTTCTTTGCTTTCCTTCTTCCTTTTTCCTGGTTTTAATTTCTTATTTCCTTCTTTTGAAACCTGCTTTCATCTTGTTTCTTGAAAAACAGTTTATTTGCGTTTAAAATCATGCCTTCCAAGTGGGCTGATAGGATGGCCTAGAGGTATTCAATGCTTGTCTTTGAGCTCTCTATCCATGGTTTGAATCCTGATGCAGCTATAAACTATCATCCTGGTGTTTCACAGGCATGGTGATTCATCAATGTGTGTGTTGTCCTTTGGATGGATGTTAAACTTGATGCCCATCTGCTGGCATTAGTTAGTGGACGTTATAGGGGAACCCAAATGCTCAGACCACCTCGATGCTAATCTATCTCTTGATACCCTACAAAATAGATATGATGTCTTTTTTTTTCAGATTTCGGATTTACTAAGTAGGTAATTTTGCGATGAAAAGGCTTCATCATCTTCTTTGTCTTCTTCTTTCTCTTCTTCTTCTTCTTCTTCTTCTTCTTCTTCTTCTTCTTCTTCTTCTTCTTCTTCTTCTTCTTCTTCTTCTTCATCTTCTTCTTCATGCTTTGCCGTGACCTCACACCCGGGAGTCGACAGCCATATTCGTACTGTCTACGGTTACATCACACTATGATTTAACTCAAACGGCGAATAATTTTAGATTCCCCACAAATATGCCGAGTCTATGCGTTTTTGGTGGTTGTAGTAAATACAAACCGAGATGGTTTCATGTTCCACCAATGGCCGAAAGACCCCAAGGTTGCCAGAAATTGGACAAAGTTTGTCCAAAATACCCGAGTGTGGAACAGGCCAATGCTTTTGCGCTCAGAACATTTTACAGAGCACTGTTATGAAACAACACAGATGGCTAGATATTGTGGTTATCCACCACGATTGAAAGACAGGATGCCATACCCATGATTAAGTGGAAGAAACAGTCGTCGATCAAAGCAGTAACATCAAATTTTCCCAGCTACCAGCACATGTACACGGGCGATTTGAGTGGTGAATCAAATACCTGTTGCCATTGCCCGGCAGTGACCACAAGAGCACATTAAAATAATTATCTATTCTCAACACAAATTTCTACAAAACGAATGATCCACAATCTATTTATAGTGAAGAGAAAATATGTATGTATCACCCACTGTTCCGAGATTATTTGACCAAGGACGATACAATTTTCAGGATCCCCCCCCCCTCCAATCCCCACCCCTCAGAATCTCCCATCATCCCCACAATACCCAACACCATCCCACACCCCCTCTCCTTCATCCCCTCTCCCCTCCACAATTCCCCATCAGCCATCGCCCCACAATACCCACCACCACCGCACACCCCTTACTCCCTGGCACCACTGCCCCCTCCACTGGAGCAGGACATTGACACAACACAAACTCGGCGTGACACAGCACGGACATGACACAACATAGCACAGACACGGCATGACCACAGACACAAATGGCATCCCCGGAAAGTATTTTTGCAGCCCGGGGTTTGAGGTTCGCCATGAAGAAAAGCGCTTGAGTTCCTCCCAAACACCTGGTCCTGAGGTCACAAGCCGCGGATAACTCCACGGCTCGGCGGGTTGCAAATCAACCATGAACGCCGATCGGTACCACCAATCATGGCAGGCTTCTCACTATTTCACATGTTACCATTTTCAGTGGATTGACAGTATCAAGGGGGGCCCATGCCCTCAATGCACATTTGTTTTATCTTACCTGATCAGGTGCAGCGGAACGGAGCTGCCAAGTGTGCACCGGCTAACATGTAGAGCCAATCGGTGGGGTAGAACTTCCCAGCTAACGCTATGTGTGGACGACACTTGAGCAAAAGACACTGTGAACTAGGTACATTTATAATACAAGTGGTTTATTACAGCAAGGAAATGTATGTGTGCAATAAGCGATGGGTTTAATACAAAAGATCCGTACAGCAGGGCAATCGAGGATTTGTGAGCTGCGGCAAAAGAAGTACAGTTATATAAAAAAAAGAAGACAGTGCAATGCTAAACAGATGTATTACTCTACTTACACAATCTTATATGTGTTAACATGGCAGGTGCCATCAAAAACACTCCCAAGGAAAGTTAGATCGTAAAGAGAGATAAGAGACAGTACAAGGTGTTTGCAGCCTCTCAATTACCAGGCAAGTAGACGGACCCGCACAAGCCCAGTTGCTGAGGAGGGAGAAGGAGGAGGAAAACTGAGGGTGTCGGAGGAGGTGCAAAATGAGGGTGCGGTGATGGGCGGATGATGTACAAGTGATGTGCAGAGAGGAAACTTAAAAGATGTGGACTCGTGGGCCTGGTAATTGCTGATGCTCCCTTCAGATACATGAGCTCAGCTGAGCTCAAAATACAGTTTCTCTTTGTAAGCCTCCATTTGGATGAAGGTGGGTTCAAGGCTTGACGTCACTGGTGAGAATCGAAAATCGACACTCAAGTGCTTTTTTCGGCACTTTTTGATTGGTATAGAATTTCAAAATTAAAATTCCTTCAAATTAGACCATGGTTAATGATTTTCAATATTTTTTTAAAAATCAAAATATTGCGTTTGGGTTCCCCTAGATCCCACAGTGTCGTTCGCGAAGAGTAAGCGAACTATCACCCGCATCCTGAACAAATTACAAATTCCTACAGAGGGCATTGCATCAGTGGCACAGCTGCACTCCCAGCAATGATGCAACCAGCAGCCTCAGGCCACATACAAAATGAATGAATGCTTCGTAGATGGTTGTATGTTTGGTTTGCATTTGACTTGTACCTTTTGTAAATCTGTTTATCATTGAACACTCTCTAAATTGGCTGGTGTATTGTATAGGTCTCCTTTCCCCTTCGCATCCCCACTATCCATGTTGTTTTCTCCCACTTTGTGGCTTGCACATTATTACAAACAGTGTAATACTGAGGTTTAAAATACAAGGTGGCACATCTTCCCCTTAAGATCGTTGTCTCTGGTAATTCGAGCGAGATCTCTCTTGCATGTGCATATTAAATGGCCAACACACACACACACACACACACACACACACACACACACACACACACACACACACACACACACACACACACACACACACACACTCTCTCTCTCTCTCTCTCTCTCTCTCTCTCTCTCTCTCTCTCTCTCTCTCTCTCTCTCTCTCTCTCTGTCTCTGTCTCTGTCTCTGTCTCTGTCTCTGTCTCTGTCTCTGTCTCTGTCTCTGTCTCTGTCTCTTTCTCTCCTTTCCCCCTCATTTTTTTCACCACCTCACATCTCTGCCGTGCCGAGGCATTGACCTGTTTCCCAAAGCCACTCATTCTCACTGTGCCTGTTGTTTCACAGATCACTGATAAAAATGTCTCTGCAGATGATTTCTTGAGCCTTGGTGTGCATTGTTCTCTTATGATTGTTGTAAGCTGCTAGCCCTCGTTAAGGATCTGTCACACCTTGACGTTTTAGCCAGCAATGGCAACGTATAAAAATGTATGTAAAACGTTGGCGTACGCTGAAGTTTTGAGTTTTTTTTTAAGTTTTGGTCGTATTCATAACGTGTTGGTCGTATGCATAACATATTAGTAACAGGCACAGAACGTTTCGTTGTCTTCCCGATAACTTATACCAACAAATGCTTTGCCTGTTGTCGGCGTTCACAACCTATGCCCAACGATAGTTTAACTTAGGCATAGCGCGCTGCACGTATCGCTGACGAACTCGTGGCGTTCTCTGTTAAAAACCTGCCGCTCGCCGATTTAAATCATAACCGCCTGAAAATTAGAAGTGTCAACATCGCAGTCACACCTTGACGATTTAGCCAGCGTATGCCGACCGATGAAAAATGTGTGTAAAACGCTGGCACATGTCGAATACGGTATGGGTAAGTTGTGTATACGTTCGGAGCACGCTGAAAAACAATGAAGTACGCTGTCATATTCCGTGGTACGTCTAGTACGTCGTGAAATTTCAAGCATGCTGAAAATTTTACGACGTACTCGACGTATGGCTCACAAGTTCCGCATATGCCGGCATAAGTTCTCTGCACGCTCCGCGATCGTTGACACACATCGGACACACGTTACTTGTAAGTTACTCATAAGTCGAAACACGTCGAGGTAATGTTTAGCATACCCGAAACTTAATTTTTAACCTATGAGTAGCGTGCTTTGAACCTATGTGTAACGTATCTCAAACACACATTGTCATATGTAGACGAATTTGATTGACGTCTTCCGGACGACCACAGAACTTACTGAACGTGTTTTTTACTTACATCTACCATATAATGGCGATTTGGCAGCGTTTAGGGGAATCGGTATATACAAATGGGCTTCACAAGAGGAACCCGTCAGTGTTCCAGACTCCATGCTGAGTAGATGTCAATGTCAGTAGTATCAGTAGTAGTAGTATTAGGTGAGCATGTCAGTAGTAGTGGTAGTGGTAGTAGTAGTAGTAGTAGTAGTAGTAGTAGTAGTAGTAGTAGTAGTAGTAGTAGTAGTAGTAGTAGAGCGTGATGGGGAGGGTGTGGGTGATGATGGATCCTCGTTGCGTCCACGAATAGAAGACTACTTTGCACCATTATTCGATGTTCTTTTCGGCTATTTTTTTCTCATTCCCACGATGAACTATTTTTTTGTTTCAGTTTTTAAAGTATTCAAAACGACTTGGACAAATGCATTATGTACGAGTAATGAACACAGAACGCTTTGATAACTTATAGATAATTTATACCAACGATTGATTAGCGTATTTTAGGCGTCCACAACCTATGCCCAACGATAGTCTAACGTATGCATCGCGTGGCAGCGTATCGTCGATGATTACGTGAGGTTTTCTATTCATAGGCTACAACTTCACTTTTAATAAATGTCTGTCACTCGCCTATTGTTTTTGGACGCTTGTGCTCGGCAATTGAAGTCGTTTTCGTTGAACGAGTTAAATCGCTTCCACAGCACTGCAGTCACGGCACCAACAGCAGCAGGCTCAGTGCCAGCCTCATGCCAGGCTCAAGCGGATCCCTGTAGAAGGTGTACTGCATGGTTATCCTTTGACCCATTCTGGCTAGCATCTCGTCAAACATCGCTGGGGGAATTCGCAGGAAGTTGATGAAGGATGCATGGTCCTCGTTCCGGAGTTCCACCATGAGCTGGTCATATATGCCGTAATGGCGTCACCTCCCGATCCATGGTCTGACCCAGTTCCTTCTCCTCCGTTCACGTCTTCTTCTCCTGGCTCTATTGGCACGCAACTGGTGCAGTGTCAACTCGATGAGGTCATGTTGATGTTGGAGGACAGGTAGGTATTGTCGTCTCAGCCTTGCCGTATCCTCCATCTCTTGGAATGACATGGACATGTACTCACCACGAAGTCTAAAAAGAAGACGGGTTCCTCCTGTGAAGCCCCTTTTTATATACCAATTCACCTAATCGCTGCCAATACGCCATTATACGGTATCTGTAAGTTAGAAACGCGTTCAGTAAGTTCTGTGGTCGTCCTGAAGACGTCAAATACCTCGACATACGTATTTGTGCGTAGGACATGCTTTATAAATAATTCCCAAGCACGTTACTCATAGGTTATTACTAAGTCACGGGTACCCTAAACATTACTTTGAAGTGTTTTGACGTATGAGGAACTTTTAAGTAACGTGTTGCGAAGTGTGAACAACGTTCGTGTAGCGTGCTTACAAAACGTTACTCATAGGTTAGAAATAAGTTTCGGGTACGCTAAACATTACCTCGATGTGTTTCGACTTATGAGTAACTTACAAGTAACGTGTGTCGACGTGTGTCAACGATCGCATAACGTGCCTACAACTTATGGCCAGCGTAGCGGAACGTGTGAATCGTACGCCGGCATACGTCGTAAAATTTCAAGCATGCAAAAATTTGAGGACAACCCAAAAGTACAACGTTTAAAGCCAGCGTACTACGACGTATGGCAGTGTTTTTCAGCGTGCTCTTAATGTATACAAAACTTACCCATAACGTATTCGACGTGTGCCAGCGTTTTAGACAAATTTTTCATAAATCGGCATACGCTGGCTAAACCGTCAAGGTGTGACAGCGGCTTAAGATTTAGCATTTAGACAAGACTTTGCTCTGCCATTGTGCAAAAGCTTAACACAAGAGTCTTCCTGATGTATTTTGTGGATGGTATCACAAAAAAATATTATAAGAACAAACATCCTAATTGTACAGGGTATTAAGTAGGCTGCGAGTTATTTCCCCTTCGTGGTCATAGCCTTCTGTCATGTAAACACCAAGAACGGTTGGAACTGTTGAGTATTTTACATCCTTTCCATGTCCTCCACATCCCACGCTCACACTGTCACCGCCCGTTGAGGGAGGTCATTTGAGACCTATTAATGAGACAAAGAATTGAGCTTCGCATGTTTGGGAGCCTCCAATTACTGCCATTATGAATTGGGATTGAAATGTTTACAGTTTGTTTTAATATTTGCTTTGATTTCTCTCTCACCTGGATTCTTCTGTCGTGCATAGTTTATTCATTCAAAGTATAATATACTCGATCATGACATTAAAATTGCACTGTGGTGCAATGAACTCAGTTGGTTGTATGTTCGCCAGCTGCCAATAAGCTGTGTTATCTGAGTACCATTGATTACAATTCTGGTAGAGTCCACCAATTGACAGGAGGCACTGCATCTCATAGCACACAATCCTTCACAGAGGGACAGAAAGCTGGTTGGTCTTTCTGCATTATGGGTGTGGAAGTTGAAGATGCTATTAAAAAAAACAAAAACTAGAAGGGTGCTCAGTAGAGCGCATACCTCTGCCACGCAATGCCTGATCCACGAGAACAAAAAATGGGGGGATATTATCTTCTTCTTGCGTATGGCAGCTTTTCTGCCAGGGTAGCTATCATTTCTTGGAAGTGTGACTGTGTCGCTAATGCAGTGCCCCTCTACCAGTACACACTGGTACTCATTTTGCCGATCTTGGAAGGATGACAGGCTGAGTTAACCCCCTGGTGTATTAATTCAGCGGCCAACAGGGCTTGAACTCAGGACCCTAGTAACCCAAGCCACCACCCCAACCACTAAGCCAACACCAGGCTGGGGAGGGGGGGGGGCATTATAATCAGCTCCATTTGTATATCAGTCTATCCATCTGTCTGTCTGTCTGTCTGTCTGTCCACTCATCATGTAATCTCCTCCGAAATGGTTCTGCAGAAATTCACCAAACTTGGTATTTATGATCACCACATGGCAAGAAGGTGCAGGAGCAGTATCATTTTGGCCCCCACCCCGTTTGGCAGAGTCTAATGGTCAAATACCGAAAAATACAATTACGGGCACATTTAAAAACATTTTTAAGTGAAACGTTTTTATATGCAGTCAACATTGGGGCATGAAATATGTCATTTTTTAAATTTTTGGGGGGATTTGGCCACCGGGTTCATATCCCTGGGGTTGGGGACTTTGGGTCACAGAGGTCAAAATGGAAAAAAAATTAACTCAAACTTTGATATTGGGTCAATCCTGGTAGAACATTTTGCCATTTTTAAACTTTGCTTTAGGTGGGAAGCATGGGAAGTTGTGATGGCATGCCATCAACTTCGCTCTCGTTTATTTTTTTTGGTACTGTTATATCCATTTTCAACAGGCGGCTGCGTATTACACGTTTTTCTCTCGCTAGAACACTGTAAAACCTAAAGAAGGCAACATATTTTGTGGAAATGGCCATAAAGGGGGTAACGGGAGTAAGGTAGACCAGATATGTCATGAATAAATGTCTCGCATAAGTGTGGGGTTTTGTGTAAAATGATAGCATAAAATGATGTGTCGAAGTGTGTTCAGAAGCCAATAAATGTCACCACTCCCTTCAGTATTGTGTCTAAAGCCCTCACACCATTCTTCCCCTATTCATCCTTTTAAGTGTTCCCTTCGTAATCTGTATATGTGTCTGCTTCAATAAATTGTATCCAGCTCCGCAAGCCAGCAAATTCCCTCTACCCCCACCCTCTCGAGGAAGGAGAAAAATAGGGCCTCACGTCTGTGTCAGGTAAGAGCCACGCCAAGACTTGCAATTTCATGGACCCGCTTGAGGCGTGAGAAACATCAGAAGCCATTGGAAGCGATGAGAAGCTGAGCAGTGAGCCAATGAGAGTGCAAGTACGCATGGTCGCAAGATAATAAAACGCCAAGGGGTGGGGGGGGGGAGTACAGTTAAGTTCCACAGATGAATGGAGAGCTGAGCTTAGTGTAGTTTCACTACACAGTTCCAGGCGCAAGGAGCCCAGCGAGCCATGGAAAGCAAAGTGCAAGCTGGACATAGGAGAGATCTGTGAGGGAGAGAGTGAGTTGGACAACAGACTTTGAGGGTGTCAGGCAGTGAGAAGGACACTTGTGCGTTGACCAAGAGCCACAAGCCCAAAGGTCATTCAGCCTGTCTTCTCTCTCCTGTTGAGACTGCCGCCAGTCATCACCACCCATGTAAGCCTTATGTGTGGACCAGGTTCTCTCTGTCCTGTGAATCTATCTCTGCCTTTGTGTGTGTGTAAGTGGTTGGGCCAAAAGGTATTTCACGTAAACCGACAAGATCTCTTGGACATTAGGGGCACTCAATATTCGTGAACTTATTGCTTTTGTTGTGTTTTTTTGCTTCTCCCCCCCCCCCCACCCAACCTTTCCCCTTCATCCTTTCATAAATCCTGCTTTTTGTTCCACTGATGTGTCAGCCTGAAGCGAGGTTCAAGTTTGGAATGGTAAAGAGCAATGTGGGTCAGACCACGGATATTATAAATTGGCACTGAAATCCTTCATTAGGAGGTTTTAAAATGCATTGGTTAGCCCCAGGTTATCCCTTGGCCCCCATCCTTTAGACTGGTGAACTGGCTGTAAACGACAGATCTCATTTGTGTTTATGTACATTGGAAACGAAGTAATATCTTTTTGGCATTCCCGGCGATTTGCGTACGGCCACCGAGGACCATCCGTTGCCAAATTGGTGACCGTCCGGATGGAATATTTGACCACATGTTCACCCACGGTCCACCATTACAATACTAAACTCGAAGGGCATTCAGTAGAACACATACCTCCGCCACATAATGCCTGAGCCACAAGAACATATCGGGCCCAATACATTTTTGAAATATCACGCAACACAGTACTATATCGTTTTGGGCCCGAACTCTCAAAAGTGAAAAATCACTTTAAAAATTACATATTTCTGGTATCCAGATCCGGATTCAGATCTTCATCAAAATCTAATCAATTCGTCCTTGCGACACACCCAACCTGTCCGCCAAGTTTCGTCCAAATCCGTCCACAACTTTTTGAGATATCGTGGTACGTATCATTTTTTTGCCCCATCTCTCAATGGTGAAGAATCACTTAAAAAATTCTAGTCGTCGGATCCTGATCCGGATATTCACCAAAATCTAATCAGTTCGTCCATGTCACATGCCAAACCTGTCCACAAAATTTAATCCGGATCCGTCCACAACTTTTTGACTTGTACACTCAAAAAAAAGAAAAACTTTTTTTCTAAGAATTCAATAATTCACTTCTCCCTAGACAGACAAATAAATAAATAGAGAAATTAACAGTGCAGAAGCGATGAAAGAGAGGAAAATGAACGAAAATATAATAAAAAAACAAGAATTAGAATGAATAAAGAGAAATGTGAAAAAGTAGAAAAGTGTGAAAGGACCAAAAATGAAAGATGTCAGGAAGACCCGGATAGATAGATTTCAACAGTTACTCCCAAAGGTTCAAACGCAGCAACAGGTACAAGCTACCAGAGGTCCGTCAACAGGAAGCACAGCCCATACAGCATACAGCCAGACAATAGCTCAGCCGTAAATGGCGAAGGAGCTCCTTGTGAGCCAACAGCCATCCATATCTGGTGCCCAACTGTGTCTGCGGACATCCTCTTGCAGTCGGGGTACTTTTTTATGAGGTTGGTGGCAGGATTTGCAATCCGGCCACCGTAAAACCCTTCACTCCGCCAAATACAAAAACACAAGGAAATCTGAAAAACCACTCCGTGGGAGTACCTCCTGTGCAGCTGTCCTTCACAAGGCAGCTCACCGGATGACAGAATTTGGGAAAAGCCTTCGGGACCCCCACTCTTTGATAATAGGAGGAAAAACATGGGGTAACTACCTTCCCGGGTTGGATGGTGGTAGTGTGTATCAGGGAGGTGCTGAGGTGTCGTCCACCAGACGGCGGTCTCCTTGGGTTAAACTGAGGCGGTTCGTTCGGGTGGGTGCCTGGAATGTGCTATCCCTAAGAGAGGATTATCATCTGTCTCTGTTATCTGAGCTCGAGCGTTTGATCATTGGTATTGCAGCACTCTCTGAGGTTCGCAAACCGGATTGCGGCGAGATCATGGCAGGTGGTTACATTTGCTATTGGTCTGTTCGCTCTGATGATTACCATGCCCAAGGAGTTGCTGCAGCTGTGTCCAATAAGCGGACTCCAATGATAATTGGGCTAACACCGGTCAACGAGCGTATTATGAGACAAAGGGTTCGTCACTCCTTGGGTGTCATTTCCCTGGTCTCTGTAGATGCTCCGACTGAGGTGAGTGATCTCACCGTGAAGGACACATTGTTTGCCACGCTCAAGTCTGTGGTAGATCATTACCCCAGGTGAGATACACTTCTAGTCTTGGGGGATTTCAATGCATCGACTGGAACTGATAGGGATGGTTATGAGAAATGTGTTGATCCCCATGAGTCTGGAACTGTGAACCAGAATAACACGAAGTTCCTTGACTTTGTAACATGCCATGTAATTAGGGTAGCTGAGGAGTTTGCGAACAGGCTGAGTGGACATTTGGGGGGGTCTGGGTGCTTTTCGGAATCCTGAAGAGTTGTGGAGTGCATTCAAGACCGCCGTCCTTAATGTTGCTGGTGGATGTCTTGGAACTCACCGTGGGGCGAAGAAGAATTTTGTCTCTCAAGGGACACTGAATACCATTGACCAGTCGCAGGGCCAGGCTTAATGGCAGAGTTGAGCTGCTCAGGGAATTTGGGCGTAAAACTGGACATAGACTGATGGTGGACCAGGACGCCAATGTGTGAGGAATCTGTGAGAGGTGAGAGCATCACCTGTGATCAAGTGATTCTCATTGTGATGACAGGTGAATTAATGCGTTGTGTTCCTCCATGCCCATCCCTCGGTGTACTGCAGTTAGAGCGGAGAGTGGTGGGCTCTTGACAGAGGAGTCCGAATTGAAGGCCGCTGGGCCGGTTACTTTGAGAAGCTGTACCAGGCTGATCCAGCAGCCGCTGAGTTGGATGTCAGGGGTGTTACTATCCATTTTGCTGACCCTCCACCTTCGCTTGTGGAAACACAGGCTGCGGTGAACCGGTTGAAATGGGGTAAAGCTCCTGGGATCCGTGGCATCCATGCTGAACTTCTCAAGGCTGGTGGAAATGCTGTACTCATGTCATTGCATGCAGTTCTGTGCTCTGCCTGGAACACAGGCATCATCTCAACTGACTGGAAGAGGGTCTTTGTTGACCCTCTCTGGAAAGGGAAGGGTGATCGTTGGGAATGCAACAACTACCGATGGGTGACGCTGCTCTCAGTGCTGGGCAAGGTCTTTGCTCAGATAATTCTTGATGGAGTTCGCCACCATTTGCTTGAGCACCAGCGTCCAGAGCAGTCAGGCTTTATCCAAAGAGGTCAACAATTGACCGTATCCTTGCTCTTCGGGTCCTCACTGAACGCAGACATGAGTTGTGGCAGGGGCTGCTTGTAGCCTATGTTTATCTCTGCAAAGCATTGGATTCAGTGAATCGGGATGCCCTCTGGAGGATTCTTAGTCTTTGTGGGGTGCCACCAAAACTGATCGATCTGATGTCTGAACTCTACTCTGGTACTGAGAGTGCTGTGAGATGTGGTGATACCATCTCCAGTTTATTTCCAGTTATTACTGGAGTTCGTCAGGGGTGTGTTCTGGCCCTTACACTTTTCAGCGCTTCCATGGACTGGATTCTGGGAAGTATGTCGGAGAGATCAAGCTGCGGTGCGTCATTTGGGAATGTCAAGACCTTTGACCTTGATTTCGCAGATGATGCAGTCATTTTTGTGGACACTCTGGATATCCTTTTGGAAGCCCTCGAGGTGCTGAATGAGGAGTCGGAGCCGCTGGGATTACGGGTTTCCTCGGTCAAAACTAAGATCCAGGCTTTCAATGACATCTTGGATGCTGCTATCTTGTCTGTACACATTTGTGGTGAGGATGTTGAGGTCAGGGGGAGATTCACCTACCTTGGCAGTGATATTCATGTCTCTGCTGGCTGTGAGCCAGAGGTCAATAGACATCTGGGTCAGGCCTGGGGAGCCTTGGATTCACTAGGTCATGGGGTGTGGCACTGTTGGTAACTGTGCAGGACGAAAGTCCGAGTCTTCAGGTTCTTGGTGCTTTGCTCTGCGGATGTTAGACTTTGACTCTGACCAGGGCTCTTGCGGAGACCTTTATTTTTTTTTTTTTTTTTTTTTTTTTTTTTTTTTTTTGTATACCTTGGTCGAGGCTCGTATGAGAGCTAACACACAACTCACAGCAAGGAGGCATGAGACAAGAGGGGTGGGAGTGGAAGGGACAAAACATTGGGGAACAGACACAGGTGAACTGTGGAAGGGAGAGGGATGGGGATGGGACGGGGAACATGGCGAGGAGAAGATGGACATTACAGGGACTTTAAGGAAGGAAAGCAGGAGAATTGAAGGAAGTGGGCTTGGGTGGATTATCGGGGGTAGAAAAGATCGAGGATTTGGATGGGGGAAGATAAGAGGTGGTGGTGAACAGCTGTTTTGAAAGCCTGGAGGGAAGAATGGGAAAGAATAGAGTGAGGAAGTTTATTCCAAAGGCGGGAAAAAAGAGGAATGAAAGAGTGAAGATGAGCAGTGATTCGTGATTTTGGTAGTTTTACCAGAAGGGGGTTGTTGGCGGACCTTGAGCGCCCTGTGGAAATGTGGTTGGGGCAAATCGCAGAGAGAGCAGGGGGGGCAAGGCTGGAGAGGAGTCGGTAGAAGACAGAAAGACCACCGACCAACCTGCGGTGATTGAGTGAGAGGCCCAAAGACTCAGCTTCATTGCGGGAGATGCCAATGATCTTAAAAGCCCTGGTTTCGACAGCGTGAAGTCGAGAAAGGTGGGAGGCAGGAGCACCAGCCCAGAGGGGAGAGCAGTACTCCATCAGGCTACGGACAAAAGCTTTGTAAGTAGTCAGGAGCTCAAGAGGGCCGAGGAAGGACTTTGCACGACGGAGGATTCCCAGTCGGCGACTGGCTTTTGAGGCGAGGTTGGAAATGTGACTTTCCCAGGAAAGGTCATGGCAGATAGTGAGACCCAGAAGCTTGAAAGAAAAGACTTCTTCCAGAGGATTGTTGAGAAAGTGGATGGGGGGTTTTGTAAACGGTCCTTTCGAAGAGACATAGTGAGAGTGTGAGATTTGTGTGGATTGAAAGACATGTTCCACGTGTTGGACCAGTTTGTGATTTTATCCAGATCTGCAGTGAGCGAAGAAGCTGCTGCTTGCCGGTCTGAGGGATGACAGATGGTACGGCAGAGGGTGGAGTCATCGGCAAAGAGAAATAGAGGATTTTCCAGAGAGTCCGAGAGATCATTGATGAAAACCAGAAAAAGAACAGGGCCCAGAACGCTACCTTGAGGAACTCCAGCCTGCACAGGAAGAGGGGATGAAAGAACTCCATTTAGGGCCACACGTTGACTGCGACAGGAGAGGAAGTCTGCGAGCCATGAGTGGAGATGGCCTTGAATACCATGGGAAGAGAGTTTGGTGAGTAGGGCAGGGTGCCAGACTGTGTCAAAAGCACGTGATATGTCCAGGGATACGGCTCGGATTTCCTGTCTGGCATTGAGGACCTCCATCCATTGATGGGAGAGCAGTAGCAGCATATCTAGGGTAGAGTGACCTGGTCTGAAACCAAATTGATGATTGGAAATCAAGCCATTGGAGAAGAGGAAGGATTTCATGTCTGAAGCAATGATGGATTCCATAACCTTGCTGATGATTGGGAGAAGGCTGATTGGTCTGTAGTTACAGGGATCTGTTTTTGCACCTTTTTTATGCAGGGCAGTGATGTTAGCAGATTTCCAAGCAGATGGCAGATGACCTTGGGAAAATGAGAGGGTGAATAGAACAGAGAGAGGGTGAGCAAGAGCAGAAGAGCAGGCTTTGAGGACACGTGGGCTGATGCCGTCTGGACCGGTTGCAGAATCTGACTCGAGGTTTGAAAGCAAGCTCTCCACCTTGTCAGGAGAAAAGGATACAGAGTCCAGGGACAGTTGGGTGCGACTGGGTAAAGTGGGTAGAGATAGTGATGGGTTTGGGACACAAGATTTAGCTGCAAACACCGAGTTTAGACATTCAGCTTTATCACGTGTGGAATCAGCAGTGCGGCCATTTGAGGTAAGGGAGGGGATGGAGGGGGAACATACACCAGAAACAGATTTGATTAAACGCCACCAGGATTTTGAGGAGGGAGAGAGGTTTGAGAGTTCAGACTTGAGATGAGAAAGATGTTGTTTTCTGGCTCTCCTGAGGGTAGATACACACTTGTTCCGAGCTTTGTGGAAAGAACTGAGATTGCCCTCAGTTGGGTTTGCTTTCCATGAGGCAAAGGCAAGTTGTTTCAGGACAACTGCCTCACCACAAGCTTCAGTAAACCAAGGGCGGGAGGAAGGGTAAGACAACTGAACACGAGAGGGGATAAATCTGTGCATGAGGGAGAGCAAGTTTCTTTGAAAGAATTCCCAGGATGAGTTGATGTTTGAGAAAGTAGTGATAGGAGACCAGTCTGTAAGTTTGATGGCTGCTCGGAGACCCTGCCAGTCGGCTTGAGTGAAATGCCAGACTCGACGGCGGTGAGGTGGTTCTCTGATGACAGCCAGAGAGATGTCCACTTTAACAAGGACGTGGTCAGAAGAACCAATTGGAGCGAAGGAAGAGCAGCAGATATTGTCAGGGAAATTTGTCAAAATCAGATCCAGAAGAGATGGAGTACCATTGGTTGAGATCCGGGTCGGGAAGTTGACCGATTGAGTCAGTCCCAATGAGTCACAGAAAGCTTTTGCTGATGTCCCATGGCAGGTGAGAGAGGTACCCACACCTAGCCAACTGGCGTGATGACAATTGAAGTCGCCACATAAGAGGAAGAGAGAGTTTGGATGAGAAGATAGAAGATGGTCCATGTTTTCGGAGAGTGAGGTGTAGATGGAGTCATCACTGTTCGGTGGACGGTACAGTACACATATAAACATGAGGTGGGAGTGGAGGGAAGCCGAAGCCAGAGGTATTCCTGGGGGTGTGGGGGAGTGAGAGCAGTGCAGGGAGAGTGAGGAATAGAGTCTTTGATGAAGAGAGCAACACCTCCACCAGGACGAGGCTCAGGTCTGTCATACCGTAAGAGGGAGTAGCCAGGGAGAGATACTTGGGAGTCAGACACGTCTTGGGAGAGGAAAGTTTCTGTTAGGCAGATAATGTCTGGTTTGTCAGTGGCAACCTGCATGGAAAGATCTGAAAGGTTTGAGCGAAGGCCCCGGATATTTGAGGTCCACACTTTTAATGAAGAGGTAGGGGAGGAGGCTTTGGGTGCAGGAGGTGGAGGGGCGGGGAGGGTAGGACGAGGGACGAGGGGGAGGTAAGGAGGGTTGCTGAAGGAGTGTGGGGTATTGCAGAATAGCGAGGGGAGGGGGCCGAATGGGCAGGAGAAAAGGCTCTGTGGTGCTGGGAGAGAGGGGGGACAAGAGACAAGGAAGATGGCAGTTGAGGATTTGAGGAGGTGGAGTGAAGAGATGGACGTGAGAGGGCAGTGGAGGGAGGCAGGTTGGTGGATGAGAGGGGGGCAACTTAGAGAAGGAAGAGTGAGGGGGATGAAAGGTGGGAGAAAGGTGAGGGGGAATTTTTGAAAGAGGTGAGAGGGAGGCTTGGAGGGAGAAGAGTGGGATGGTTGCTTTGAGAGTGAGAGTGAGGGGTGAGGGGGGTGAGTTGGCACTGAAGTTGGAAAAAAAGAATGGTTGATGGAAAGCGAGCATCCATGGCAAACTGTGGTTTTTAAAAGTTTTAGGTCAGAGATGCGATTTAACACAATTCTTGATGGATGCAATGAAGGCGAATTCAGACAATGGAGAGAAGAAGCGCTGTAATAGTTGGATTTTTTCGGCAAGGAATGAAGGAAAGGTCGAAATGAGAGCAGTCTGTTAAAATAGCAGAAGAGAAGTGCATTGTGAAACAATAAAGAGTACCACATGTGTGAGAGAGGAAGATGAAGCATTATAAGATCGTTTTTGTTGTTAATATTAATGTATGAGAGAGTTCAACAGATTAGGTCATGGAAGTGTAAAAAAAAAAGAAATCGAGGAAGACGAGGAGGAAGTTAAGAGGAAGAAGAAGTAGCAGAATCGGGAGAAGGTGAGCGTGTTGTTGTTGTTGTTGTTGGGTATATTTTTTTTTTATTTTTTTATTTTTTTATTTTATTTTTTTTTTTTTTGAGATAAGAAAGAGATTAGTTGGGAGAATGGGGGATGTTTGGAAAGTGGGGAGGATGAAAATTGAAGGTAATGGGGAGGATAGAAATTGAAGGAATGGGGAGAAAAAACAAACAAAGAAACAAAAAAAAACGATCGAACACCGAGTGGAACCGGTAGGCCTCAAACCTAGGACTAGGCCTCAAACACCAAGTAAGAACGTCGACATAAATACTCACAAAATAGCACGATTTTTGAAACAAAACCGAACTAGGAACACACATTAACATGTAGGTGAGAAAATTAAACAGTTAAAACGGGACAAATAACAACCAGAACTTAACTTTGAGAATGTCAGCAGGGAGCCCCGAAGGAGACCTCTTGCCGCTCAAAACCGGAACCGGAAGTTCCCAATTCCTTTGGTACCAGGTCTTTTCGGAGAAACCTTGGCTATCGCTGGTCGGACTTTGTGTCCAACGAGCGGTTGCTGAGAAAGATTCAGATGAGGTTTATTACCTGTATAGTCTGTGAGTATCAGCTGCAACTGTATGGGCATGTGGCTCATTTTCCTGATGCTGATCCTGCTCACCAGATTCTCACTGTGAGGGAGCCTTGTGAGTGGAGCAGGCCAATGGGCTGACCACATGCCTCGTTGTTGCAGCAGCTTGATCAGCATCTCAAGAAGATGGGGATGGGCCAGGCATCTGCTTGGGGGATGGCCAGATGGATGCCCCTGGAGTACCAGTAGAAAGGTGATGCAATGACACGCTGCTCCGGCGCATGCTCCAATACCTGACCCTGCCCTGAAGGTGTACAACAGGCATGTTGATGATGGAATAAATACAGACTCCTCCTTTGAAGTGGAATCATGAGTGAATGTTGCAGTTCGAAATGTTGAAGGAATTAATGAGAACATCATGTGACAATTGGATCTCTGAAAGAACTAAGATATTCGGAGAAGTACTTGCTGGATGATGTCAAACAAAGTAAGGATTCTAAGAAAGACCACAAATGTTGGTGAAATGAATTGAAAAAGAGTTCAATTGATTCAAAAGGCAAGGGTCTTGAAAGGGACCAATATTACTACTGCCTGCCTGAGCCCATCCCCTCCCTCTCATTGGCAGCAGAGATAGGCAGGACACCGGAGATTATTTGCACCCTATAATGCCGGCAACTAGAGGCCATTAACTTTTCGGACTTTATCATAGTTAATTAGAGGTTTCTTCGGAAATTAGAGGAAAGAAAGAAATGAGAGGAAATGTAAAGGTATGGAGTGGAAAAGAGTAAGAAACATGAATGATGAAAAGTGAATGATGTTTGTTTTTGTGAAAGAGAATAAAGCTAGCCCGATAGCTATAGTTTGCGTGAGAAAGAAAGTAAGACCAGCAATCCCTACACGGAGAGTGTAAGATTGTTCTGGACACCATTTTAACGGTCCTAAGTCTGAACGGTAGTACTACCCTGAGCGGTTACTGTCTTCAACCTACTTCCTAAAACACTGATCCAACCGGATGGGTGATTTTACAGCGCGTGCGCTGTATGCAATTGCACCGAGTTTGAAATGTCCCCGGCGTCGTCTACCACGTCTCCGGTGGGTCTGGTGTCCCCCCGTCCCCCCCCCACGTGCCTCAAGACAGCCAATGACGGCCGTCCGGTAGATGCAGTGCGTAACTTCGACAGAAATGGCGACAATTGACGGGAATACCCGAGTATTTCAATGGAAATTTGTGAAACTAATGTGTTATATAAGTGAAAACCATTAAATTTATTGCTTGATGGAAAAAAACGAAGAAACGCTCCCCCCTCATGTACGAATGAATGAAAGACGTCACTTCCACCCACCATCGCATTTCGCGCCGATCGCTGAATGCTGAAAGCTAAGTTCTTCTTATGCTATCATTCTTTTGCAGTCCCCTGCCACGCTGTATCGAACAATTTCATTCCTTCTGTTATATATATATATATATATATATATATATATATATATATATATATATATATATATATATATATATATATATATATATATATATATATATATATATATATATAAAGGTGCTTATCACAATAATAACAAGATTTTTACATTTCAAATAGTAAGTACGCTTTTTAATTGTTTTTCAACTGAAAAAGCATAAATTGCATGTTTTAACATTCGTGTACTCATTTGCTTCACCACACGCGCTGTATTGAAGGATTTCACTTGTTTTGTTAGGAAACACCATCTCCTTACTGGATGGCCGTTCGCTCCCAAATGAGCTCATCTGCCCTTTAACAGGTGTTGTTTTTAGTCCTGCCGTGTGTCACAGTCACCCTCCCCACTGGCAAGCCAGTGAGATTAGTCAGTTTAGTCGCCAACTACCTGAGCATGCAGTAGGTAGCACTGAGTTACATGTTACCAGTGGCAGTCAGGAGACTGACCATAATTGTAACACATCAAAAACAAGCCGTTTGTTTTAGCTTCCATGGCTTCTTCATTCCTCAAACTTGTATGAACAGATCAATTTTTGTTTAACTTTGTTACTGAACTCAATTAATACTGCTGAATTTAATTTACCTTTTCCTTTGTGTGAGTGTGTGCGTAGTTTCATTAATTAGCTAACACTGAAACGGTTCATAAATTGCCTACTTCATCCTGCAATGACATGTATGGTTTTGTAAATGCGTTAGCTCTTTTATGTTTGATTTAATCAACTCCTTAATTGTGCCGTGAGTTTTCAGTCATACTTTATCACACACACACACACACACACACACACACACACACACACACACACACACACACACACACACACACACACACACACACACACAATGCAATACAGTGAGAACACTTTTTTCATAGTAAGTAAATGGAGGCTTTACAACAAACTTGCATCTGGTACTGTGTTTATCTTGTCATGACATGCTTATGCCGGTTAATAACTGGCCAAGCCACACAGGTATTCATACTGACGGTCAATCTCTCAATTCAATTTGGATTGCTTAACGGCTTCAAATTAGTTTGCCATTTTAGCCTCACTGGCTGGTGCCTGGGTTTATTTGGACGTCTGCGGCAAGCGCGGTGAGTTTGCATATTCTCTGTTGATGCGGCCATACTGTTGATGCTGTCTCCCCTCCTCCCCACAATGGTTGGGGCAGCAATTCTGAATTTAGCTATTGCATTTGCACATGAGGGCCTGCTCTTGTCAAAACATACCTCAGGATTTTTGGCCAGGTGAATTGGTGGGCAACATGCAATTTGTCACCGATTCAATTTTCATCGCTTCACCAATCAGGAGATAATTTTTTTTTTTTTCAAATTTATTTTCTATTATTCACAACATTTGAAATGCCAAAGAAGACTGATTTTTCTTTTCTTTGTTTTTTGCAAATACTGCAAGATCAATTGATGGGGGTGTTCTTCGACCATCTTTGGACGCCATCTCCACTTGTTCACAGACTATGAAGCAAAGCTAGCGATCTTGGCAGGATGACACATCTGATGATCAGTCAGACGGAAGCAGCCAATCTGCACGCCAGAGCGCATGCTGATGCGCAGTCCGATACTTTGTGGTTTTTCTGACGATGCTTTTTGCTGCTCCGAACACTTCGAGGTTGTGATCACGGGTCAGACGAAGTGCACCTGGAGGAAAGGCTGTTTGCCGTGCCGTCGCTGACACACGGATCGCCAAAATGCCACCCCGCTTCGCGTAGCCAGACATTCATTTACTTCCTGCCACAGCCACACCTTTGCACAGCGTTTGTTAGAATCTTGTTCGAATCTCATTACAGAAAGAAAACTTACACAAGAAAAAGGCCATTCAGATCATCGAATCCTGTCACTTCACATCCTCTTAATTTTATCAACCTATTTGCTTGGATCTTGCCAAACTTTCGCAGACCACTTGTGTTTCCTCTTTTGGAAGGGACTGTCCAAATGGACACAGGACCAGCCATAATTCCTGTTCTTGAAAAAGACACCATGACATTTTTTACATCTGCCTGTCTGCAGACAAGCCAGCTTCGCTTTCCATATGAAAGACGACGTGCTTTACAGTGCAACACCTGTGCACACTTGCTTATTTGGTTTACAAAACTAAATGTGAACATTCTGTTTTTGATTTCATTCCCACGAATGTCATTTTTTTTGGTATTCATGATTGAGGCTCCTGGAAGAGATGGAGCAGAATGTAAGGGAAATGTATGGAAAGGGGGAAACACTAATAGCAGGGTAGGAGAGAGTAGAAGTGAGTGAGAGTGAGACCAAGGGGAGGGGCAGAAGGACACATCGGGTGAACAAGCTGCACGTAAGCTAAATAAAACGCAGCAAGAACAGGAAGGGGAAAGCGGGGATGAAACAGAAAAAAAAAATAAAACTGACAACTAACAAGTGAAAAGAGGTGAAGAAGAATGACCGGAGGTTGTGGTGGAGGGGTGGGGTCATAATAACCTGGAAAAAGTGTGTGCTTTGGAATGGGGTTGTTTAGAGTAGAAGAGATAAAGAGTACGGGCGGGATGACCCGAGGTAGTTGTGAATGGCTGTCTTGAAGCCTTGAGGGAAGAATGGAACTGAACAGATTGGGGGAGTTGGTTCTACAGGCGAGGGAAAACAGGAACAAATGAGTGAAGGTGAGCATTGAGCTTGTATTTTGGGAGTTTAACAGGAAGAGGGTGACTGGTAGGCCATGTATACCCTACAGAAACCTGGGAGGGACAGACAGAACTGAGGGTGCAAGACATAAAAGGAGACGGTAGAATACAGACAGACCACCAACCTGTCTGTGATGTGAAAGTAACAGACCAAGGCACTCAGCTTCGTCAATGGAGATCCAAATTATTTTGAGGGCCATGCTTTCTATGGCATCCACGGGGCAAGGTATGAGGCAGGGGTGCCAGCCCAAAGGGGAGAGCAGTACTCCATCAAGGTACGAATGAAGGCCTTGTAGGTTGTCAAAAGTTCAGATTGACCAAAGAAATGGCTTACACGATGAAAGATGCCCAGTCGGCTGCTGGCTTTGGAGGCCCTCTTGGAAGTATAATTTTCCAAGAAAGATCATAGCGGATGGAGAGGCCCAAAGGTTTGGGTGACTTAACCTCTTCAAGTGGTTTGTGTAGTAAGTCGATGGGAGGATTTGCCAGACGGTCCTTTAAGAGAGACAGGGTGAGTGTGACATATTTGTCGGGGTTGAAAGATATATTCCAAGTGTTGAACCAGATCCTGATTCTATCAAGATCTGCAGAGAGGGAAGAGGATGCTGCCTGCCTGTCTGAAGGATGAGAAATTCTATGGCAGAGGGTGAAATCATCATCAAAGAGATAAGCAGGATTTTCCAGGAAAGATAATTGATGAAGATGAGGAACAGCACTGGGCCCAAGACACTGCCTTGGGGCACTCCAGCCTTGACAAGGAAAGGACGTGAGATGATCCCGTTCATAGCTATATGCTGACGTTGGGAGTTGAGGTAGTTGGCAATCCATGAGAGGAGGTGGCCTTGGATGCCTTAAGCAGAGAGTTTGGAGATCGAGGCAGGGTGCCAGATTTCCTTTATTACAATCGTGTTGTTGTTCCACTTTTATTTCAACAGAATATTGCAAATTATGGACGAAAACAGACCCGACTAGGTTGTTTCATTCATCAAGACCAGATCCATATGCTGGAAAAGCACAAAATGCAATTGGATTCGACTGAACGTTTCTTTATTGACAAAAGGCGGAGCAGAAGTGAGAATGTCACTGAGGGATTTTACCATTTTTCTGTAAGTTGTGTTTGTCCAATCACTGTTGGTAATGTGCCTGGAAAAGGTGCTTTTATGGGATCTTTAAATTCACCACCAGGTGTGCTTTTTGAGATGCTAATCACACCTATTCAGTTTCCCAGTCTCCCGAGGATTTTTTTTTCTTCTTTGAGTCGAGCTGAGCCAGCTGCTAAATTTACCAGGACGATTTACAGCCGTCCTGGGCTTTGCAAGTTTGATGCTAGATGCTGTAAAGCAAAAAAAAAAGGAAAAAGATTTAGCAGATTACCTTCAGCGGGGTGCAGTGAAGCTGACAGCTTGGTACGTGGTGCGTGGCGCAACGTTTTGGTTTGCGCTCAACAGCACGCACACCTGTCCCTTCATCACCCACTTTGTCCATGTCTTGTCAAGTGAAGAATGGAATATGTCAGGGAATATTGACTCTCTAAATCATGCTGTATTACTCCCTTCCCTGCATATTTCATTGTGCTTGTGCGCCTGCAAGGTGGTACCGAGCAGGAGGTAATGATGAATGATGAATGACGAGCGACAGGCGTGCCATATGGCTGTGCCCTGAATCCTACAAATCGCCCTCACACCTCTTGAATGCAAATCTGCCCACGATGCCTGTTCTGCAGTGGACAGAGTGGGGTTGGAGAAAGTAATTTGAGGGATGAAGTGGGAGCTGTGGTTGGCTTTTCAGAATCGGTGTCAAGTCGGTGAACTTGTGGAGTGTATTGGTTTTGGCCTCAAAGTTTGTGGGTGATCGAATAATGTGAGTTTTTATTTTTTTTTTTAAGGAAAAGTGGTGTCATGTGTTTGATTGCAAGGGACAGGTGGTGTCGAGGAAGTTTAATTTAAATTTGAGAATCTTAAATTTATTGATGTGCGATGAGAATTTTTAATTCGCAATTTGTGTGTTACTTTGAGCGAAATGTGTCAAAAAGGTTTGCTCGTTTATTTATTTATTTGTTTGTTTGTTTAGTTATTTGTTCATTCCATGTTTATTTAGTTCAATGTGACCAATGGATAAAGACAGTCAAATCAAGGCAGTTTTATAGAAAAGAAGGCACTTCCAAACAAAAATACAAAAGCTAGATCAACACCGCTAATTTGAGCAAAAAAGCAAAAGCAGACCCGGTATACTAGCAAATACCACCCGACACTTCGCTGACGGAAATACTTTGGGGGGGGGGGGAGAGAGAGAGAGATATGAGGAAGGGAGTGAGAGAAACATAGAGGGGGGAAGAGGGAGAGGAGGGTCAGAGAAAAAGAGAGGTGTGAGAGGAGAGTGCTGCACTTTATTAGGAGGGGGACAAGGAGGGGACAGAGAGAAATAGAGAGGGAGGGAGGGGAGACTAAGAGAGAGAAAAGTGAGGGGGGGAGGGGGAGTTAGCAAAGAGAAGGTGATGTTTTGCTCTATGACCGCGCACACACACACACACACACACACACACACACACACACACACACACACACACACACACACACACACACACACACACACACACACACACACACACACACACACACACACACACACACACACACACACACACACACACACACACACACACAGACATGCATATATCTATATGCAGGCACTTCCCTATTTATGTCATCAATGCATTCCTGGAGAACTTTGTTTAAATATGAATAATGTAAATCAAACTTCAAAATCCCATCGACTTAATGTATTAAATGGGGACTGTATTCTTAACAGAAAGAAATAATTGAGTTGAAATTTTTCAAAAAGTAAATTAATTGAAATATTATTACAATAAAATACGATACATAGGGATCTGGTCATCTTTTTTCTTGTGCAGCACAAAGCTGTGAATAGCATCATTGACTGAGGGTGTTGTGGTGCTGTTGATGCAGTGCCCCTGTAGGTTAGAGCAGGAATTTTGAACTTGGCCAGGAAGCCAGTGATAGCTACCCGACTCTTCATTAAGGACACCGTGAAGGGCTCTTTAATGTCTACCAACTAATTCCGGCAGATGCGATGCCCAGTTTAACATCCATCTGAGGGATGACATGCACATTGATTAATCATCCTGCCTATGAAACACCGGGATGACAGTTTCTAGCTGGGTTGAGACTTGAACCCAGGCGAGACAGCTTAGAGCACGTGTGCGCACCTCTTGGCCATCCCGCCATGGTTTGGGGATGCATGGTGTTGATAATTAGTCAGACAGTTGCTCAGGGTTGGCTGCCTCTCCCTTCATGTGTGACAACTCCATGAGAGAACATGCGTGCTTGCTTATATACGCAAGTCTCAATAAGGAAGACACCGATTGGTTCAACTGTAATGATGTCACGGTTAATCCGAACGCCCATTGGTCAGCTCTTCAACTTCACCTCGAGCTCCCATTGGTGAAGATGATGAGCCGACTAATGGGCGTTCGGATTAACCGTGACGCATCACCTCCAAAACCTTGTCAGGTCAAGCCAGATTTGATCTGTGACTTGCTCCAGGCACCATGTAAACCTATACTAACCTGTTCCATGGTCGGGTTGTCGGCAACTAAACCATCTCCCCCACCAGGTTTTCTTGTGAGGAGGGTGTATGATATGGACACCCAGCAGGATTAAAAACAAAACCTGTCAAAGGGCGGAGGAGCTCCTAGTGAGCCAACGGCCATCCACATCTAGTGCCCATCTGTGTCTGTCCTCCTGCAGGTGGTTACTCTTTTTTTAGGAGATTGGTGGCAGGATTTGCACTCCGGCCATTGTAAAACACTTCATTCCACAAAACCTACAAATGTAAAGAAATCTGAAAACCCACTCCATGGGAGTACCTCCTGTGCTGCTGCCATTCACAGGGCAGCTCACCGGATGACAGGATTAGGGCAAAGCCTTCGGGACCCTCATTCCTTGCTGATAGGAGAAAAACCACGGGATATACCTCTGGGGTCAGACTTTGGTGGTGTATTGCAGAGTGGTGCTAAGGTGTCTTCCACGAGACGGCGGTGTCCTTGGGTTACCCTGAGGCGGTTCATTCGGGTGAGTGCCTGGAATGTCCTCTCCCCAAGAGAAGATGATCACCTGTCTCTATTATCATCTGAGCTCAAGCGTTTGAGCATCGGTGTTGCAGCACTGTCTGTGGTTCGGAGACATGATAGTGGTGAGATAATAGCAGTTGGTTACACCTCCTATTGGTCTGGTCGCTCTGATGGTTACCATGCACAAGTAGTTGCTGTAGCTGTGTCCAATAACCTCACTTCAATGATAATTGAGGTAAAACCGGTCAACGAGCATATCATGAGACGAAGGATTCATCATTCCTTGGGTGTCGTTTCCCTAGTCTCTATATATGCTCCGACTGAGGCGAGTGATCTCACTGTGGAGGACGCATTCTATGCTGTGCTCGAGTCTGTGGTTGATCAGTGCCCTCGGCGAGATACACTTCTAGTCTTGGGGGATTTCAATCCATCGACTGGAACCGATAGCGATGGTTATGAGACATGTGTTGGTCCCCATGGGTCTGAAATTTTGAACCAGAATAGCACTAACTTCCTTGACTTTTCAAGAAGTCATGGACTTAGGGTGGCCGGTTCATGGTTTCTTTGCCAACAGACTCATCGCTGGACTTGGTATTCCAACGCTGGTGGTGTGGCAAAGCAGATTGACCATCTGATCATTGATGGTTGCTGAAGGATGATCCAGAACTGCCGGGTCTACCGGAGTGCTCAGTTCCTTAATACCGACCACAGGCTTGTTGTTGAAGCTCTGAAGTTGCAGCTTAAATCCCGGAGAAACGTACCATGGCAGCCTAGGCTGGATGTTGGCAAGCTCAAGGATGAGAGGGTAGCTGAGGAGTTTATGAACTGGCTGAATGGCAATTAATGGGGTCTGGGTGCTTTGGGGAAATCTGAAGTGTTGTGGAGTGCCTTCAAGACCACCATCCTTGATGTTGCTGGTGGATGTCTTGGAACTAACCGGAGGATGAAGAAGAATATTTTCTCTCAAGGGACACTGGATACCATTGACCAGAGTTGCAGGGCCAGGCTGAATGGCAGAGTTGAGCTGTTCAGGGAGCTGAGGTGTAAAACTGTATGTGTGCTGAGGGTGGACAAGGAGGCCTATGTGCGAGGAATCTGTGAGGGGGTAGAGCATTACCTGTGGTCAATTGATTCTCGTCCTGCTTACAGGGGAATTCACGCATTGTGTTCCTCCAAGCCTGTCCCTCAGTGTACTGCAATTAGAGCAGAGGGTCGTGGGCTCTTGACAGAGGAGTTTGAAGTGAAGGCCCTCTGGGTCGGCTACTTTGAGTGGCTGTACCAGACTAATCCCCCAGCTCTCCAGTTGGATGTCAGAGGTGTTACTATCCCTATTGCTGACCCTCCAATCATCTGTGATCCATCTTTGTTTGTGGAAACACAGACTGCAGTGAACTGATTGAAATGGTGTAAAGCTCCTGGGATCTGTGTCATCCATGCTGAACTTCTCAAGGTTGGTAGAAATGCTGGACTCGTGTCGTTGCATGCAGTTTTGTGCTCTTCCTGGAACACAGGCATCATCCCAACTGACTGAAAGAGGGGTCTTGTTGTCCCTATCTTGAAAGGGAAGGCCAGGAATGTGACAACTACTGAGAGGTGATGCTGCTGTCAGTGTTGGGCAGCGTCTTTGCTCGGATAATTATTGAAAGGGTTCGCCACCATCTGTTTGAGCACCAGCATCCAGAGCAATCGGGCTTTACACCAAAGAGGTCAACGTTTGACCATATCCTTCCTTTTGGGTCCTCACTGAACGCAGACAAGAGTTTTGGCAGGGGCTACTTGCAGCTTATGTTGATCTCTGCAAAGCATTCGATTCAGAGAATCAGGATGCCATCTGGAGGATTCTTGGTCTTTGTGGGGTTCCCGAAAACTGATCAATCTGATGTCTGAACTATTCTCTGGGACTCAAATGAGATTTGTTACCTGCATACTCCATGATGCGGATGTATGGGCATGTGGCTCATTTTCCTGACACTGATCCTGTTCACCAGATTCTCTCACCGAGGGAGCCCAGTGAGTGGAGGAGGCCAATGGGCCAACCACATGCCTCGTGGTTGCAGCAGGTTGATCAACATCTCAAGGAGATCGGGATAGGCGAGGTGTCTGCCTGGGGGAATTGCTATATGGAGGCCCCTACAGTACTGGCGGAAAGTGGTTGCAGTGACGCGCTACTCCGGCGCATGCTCCCATACCTGACCTGACCTCCAAACTAGGATGGCTTTCATGAGGTACTCAAGTCTTTAAAGACCGAGATTTATGGTCACAATTAAATGAATACAGAGCCACTGATCTCGATTTTACTCTTATTACGGGCTCGTTAAGACGACATACTGCAAAATCGTTTATTTGTGACCATGTTTAGTTGGTTAAATAACAATCGAACCGACTAACTTGAGGAGGTAGCAAGGCCCGTATCGAGTCACATTTGCTGTTATGGGTACCACGCAATGCTTCATATTGTTCGCTGATGTATCGTTTACTTTGCGATGTTGTGATCGCAAGTTTATTAAGATTCTAATCAATATGAATTTAATGATTGCTAAATGACTATCTGGGTATCTTCTCACCAAAACAAAGCCGCATTAATAAGTCAAAGTTGTTGTAATGGGAGAAAACAAGTGGAGGTTTTGAGTAAATTGTTGATGGTCATCACATTTTCCTTTATGTATTTTTTGTGTTTTCAACCTCAAAACAAATCGCAAAACAAAGCTATTGTCATGTTGGATATTTCACCATTGGTTTTATATACAACCCTTTGGTTCTTCTCATCTCATCGTTTTACTTGAAAAATTTTTTCAAAGTAGGTCATTAAGTTTGAAGATGAAGATCGAAGATGAGAAAATATTGTTCATTGCATGCCGTGTCGGCAATTACCTTGATGTCAAAGTGGCTGCCCCAAGAGGTGTGGCTGCGTCTGGAGGCCACCGGTTTCCTGTTGCCCTGATTTTGCCCAGTAAATAAGAACTGCACTCCACCCCTTCTGTTTAATTTCTCCAGGCACAGAAGGCACACTACAGCTGTGACAGATGGACCAGGGCTTGGACTTGCATAAAATAGGTGTTTAGTGCTGCCAGCCAGGGCCCACTGCACAAGTAGCTGCTATTAGTTCCCAAGATGTCATCCGTATTAGTTATGTTTCGTTATGCAGTCAATTCTAGAGCCATTAGACTTTGTTGTTGAAGATCTTTCATCGTGCCCAATGTTCAGATTTTTCCCTGACAAATAGTTGCGACCATATCTGAGTCGAAGGGCATTGATGCCTTTCGGCTATCCACCAGTCTGTTGAGCCAGGAGCCATGGGACTTCACAAATCGGATGTTCCAGTTAACAGTGAGAACTGGATAAACACAACTTAAAATGTTCAGCAAGTTTTGTTGATTGTTGCCAACACCAGCCATTGTGGATTGAAGAATGTGAAACGACATCAAGATGATGCTCATGCCAATCCAGTGCCCAGGTACGGGATACTTGCCATTATTTCGTTTTTCTGCACCGAATGAATCGGAGTACATTTCCTATGTTTGGATTTTCTACGATCTTGTGCTATTCTAGGTCATTCTGATTTTTTTTTTTTTTTGGAGTTTTGTTTTGTTTAACAATCATGAATGTGACTGAATTGTCATTCTGAAAGTGACATCCACAAATACTGTTGGATGAGAGAATGTGTGAGAACACAATAGTTTCAACCTTAGGGTACTAACAGCATTGGTTGCTGCTTGTGTCAGTACTCATGACCAAAAGCAGGACTGTGAGACAACCAATGTGTTTAATATACCATTTGTTGCAAATGAGTACATCAGCAGAGCAAACTCTGGGGCAAAGTCTCCTCTGGTGTTCCTCAGCACTTCATAAGTTAATTGCAAATCCCTGCCAGGCATAGTTTCACTGTGGAGGCAGGAAAGCTCATCTGGGAAGTGAGCACAGCCCTGCGGGATCCCATGAAGCAACCCGCGAGACACCTTTGTCTGCTTGTCAGCTGAAGTAATTGTATCACCTCTTGGAAAATAATCTGCTCCGATCCCTTTGCAAGAACCCCAACACCACGAGGTAAATGTAATTTCACCGAGCAATGTCTCGTCGTATCGGCGCAACGCAGTGACCCTGGCCACACTTTGCTTTTTAAATGCTGCTTGTTATGGAGACAGTTTAGCAGTGCTGTCCATTTTGTGTGTTGAGACAAAAGCCCCGAAATTTGTCTGCTTGTTGACCCACGCTATTTTGTGCTTGTTATTGTCATCTTTGTTGCTTTCATGAGAATTTCATTTCAACTCTGGTTTAATCATGGCACTCCAATACCCTACTCCCTTCCAGCCCCCCTCTTCCTCGCACCATTTCCCAAACCCCCCATATTTTGCCAGAATTTGTTGTGCCAGTAATTTTAAGTGGAACAGGTGATTTATGGCCAGGCTTCAGGTAGCACTAAATGGCCACCTTGTGTGTGGCACATTCAAGTATCGCTAGGAATAACTTCCTGAGCTTTTTGCCAATATGATGACAAATACTTCTTGATAAAGCAAGCGCCATAGCTATTAGGAGATTAAAAAAGCACATCTGCAAGATGAGATGTATGTTGATGTCATTGATTCACAGTGGCACTGCTTATAGGGTCACTAAAAGATGTGCTCTTCATTAAAAGAGAAAAAAAATCCTTCCATAAATGGCTACGTGATCGGCGGCTGATCAATATTGCCAGCAATTTGTCAAAGCGTGCTCTGGCATGCCGGCATAGAATTAGTTGCTGGCAAGCTTCTTTACCATTAACAGAGAGTGCCAAAACATGTATGGGAAAAGTAATGGATAGTTCCGGGTATAAATGGACACAAATCCTGATGTTCTGATTTGCACTAGGCCCTGAGAACTAGTTGGCCAGGCAGCTCTATACAACCTGATGGCTTTCTGCAGCCTGTCTTTGTTCTTCTCTCCTTCCCCAGTGGTTTTATCACGGCATGCATTCTCTTTTCGGTCATTACACGTGGCCGAGAGCTGAGACGACTGAGGCCTTGCTTCGAGATTAAGGGAGATGATTCTTCTGCTGCTGTTCTGTCGTGCTGAAAGAGAGAGAGAGAGGGCAAGAACGGTGATGGGAAATGAGAGTATTATTTGTTGTCAAATCATGCTGCACCTTCAAACAATGTGACATTTTCAAGCAAAGCCTTGGGAGTGCATTTGGAAGAGGTTCGGATGTGCTTATGCTGAAGAGGTGACTTTTCTTGTTTTTTGAAAATGTGAGGTACAGAATAGAAGAGATGTAGTACGTGGCAGGGCCTCGCTTTTACCAGGTTCTAAAAAGCAGAGACACTGTGTGAGGTTTGAAGAGTTTCTGCTGCGAAACAGTCGCCAGATGACGATATGAGACTCAGTGGGAAACGTTTACTAAAGCAGAAAAAGAATTCCTAACTGCTTTGCTACATTGCACATTTTAATCTAACGGAGGAAAGTGGTACATGGATGAACAACTTTTCTTCCTGAAATTAACTGCTACGGTGTATATTAAAGCACCAATTTTTTTTTTTTTTTAATGACTTTGAATTTTTGTTGTCGCAGAGCCTGGAAAGCTTTCCTTTGGCCTTGTATGCGTTTCCTCTCTGCTTTTGTTACCTCTGCAGACAAACCTAAACCTTTGTTCATCACAAGGGGATTTCCTTTCAGAATCTCTTCACCCTGCTTTCTTTGGTCTCTCATTTTGCAAGGGCAGTCCGTGTTCCCTCCTCGACCAAACTGTGAGATTTTGAGCAGAGTTCATCGAGGGAGACCTTTCTTGCATTGACTGCTTTCCAGGTCTAGCTTGTTATTGCTCCCTCTCCTCCAGATGTATTCCCTGACCGAACCACCCAGGCTGAATGACCGGAGTTTCAAAATGGGCTGCTGTAAAGGCTCCATGTAAAGGCTCCATCAGTTTCAACCATGGCATCTCTGGTTGCCTTGATTTTTGACCTTCGAAGGCTCATGGGTCGTTTTGAAAAGGTATACTTGCTTGCATTGCATGCTGCCACTCTAGTAAAAAAAAAAATTTTGGTCATGGTTGACTGTCCAGAGCAGCGGGGCATTATGTGCACGGGCACGAACTGATTGACCAGCGTTGCTCCGGTGCCAAAGGTCAGTGGCCTGGAAGGAACAGTGTCTTTTCAGTGACCACACTGCTGAGATGAAAATTTATTTTCCCAACTTCCTGCCGTAACTTTCAACCTTATCACTTCCCAGATAGTTTTTTTTTTCTACCAATGCAAACCGTTCTACTTTTTTTTTTTTCGTGCTGCTGCAAAACCACTCGCTGCTGCCTATTTTCAAACATCTTTATTACTGCTCACTTTTCTCTTACGGTCATGCTTGGGGCAGTTGGTCCTTTATGAAAGTAAAATTATTTCACAGATTTGCGTTTTTCTCGAGTGATGTTGGCGGGCACCGATGATTTATCACTTACGCTGCCACGGTACAGCCTCGTGATGGGTGCATCAATCCAGAGTGTAGCTTGCCGGAATGCAATTCGGCCGGCCGGTAGATGCACGGCACACTTCTGATTAGTATTGTCACCTTGTCCTGCCATTTAGATTCACAGTGGGAAAAAGATTTTTGGAGCATTAGACAGATGGTATAAACGGTAATATTTAACAGTGCAGAGCGAATGGAAACTCCCCCATTGCCCTCAGGGCTTATAACTTCGGTTTTTGATGGGTTGTGCTTTTGCCACATGCCACTGAAGATGAGTGACGGATCCTGTATCTTGTTGCACTGCTTATTCACGGTTCGGAAGTTCTCAGCAAGATGACATAAGGGACGAAGCACTGAGCCCTGCTATGCTGTGAACCTTCTGGATGAGGCGGATTCATAATTTGCATATGTAAGTCACGATGAAGGAATTGTCACTACTCGCTGTAAGACCTTTGTGATTGCTTCTTGGGAAATCGCTCAGGTTTATGAATCTTCTGGACATAAACCAGCGGGAGGTGGAGGAGATTGCGTTGCGTCGTTTGCACGGTGGTAAGGATATTTCCTGCTTACTTTGACATTTTAAATTGGTCTCTTCCCAATCATATTTTTATGATGTGGAAAGAGGAGTAATTCAAAGCAAATAACACATTTAGTTCGTAGTACTCTGAACAACCTGCCCTGTATTACTCTGAACGGTTTGCATTTGGAAATGTCTTTCTTTGCGTCGACAACTTGTTTTCTGTGGACATTCCTTCCAGTTTGCAC
This sequence comes from Eptatretus burgeri, assembly GCF_056783735.1. Classification (NCBI taxonomy): domain Eukaryota; kingdom Metazoa; phylum Chordata; class Myxini; order Myxiniformes; family Myxinidae; genus Eptatretus; species Eptatretus burgeri. The sequence continues at coordinate 22,902,121 of NC_140976.1, read as the reverse complement.
GGTGGTAAGGATATTTCCTGCTTACTTTGACATTTTAAATTGGTCTCTTCCCAATCATATTTTTATGATGTGGAAAGAGGAGTAATTCAAAGCAAGTAACACATTTAGTTCGTAGTACTCTGAACAACCTGCCCTGTATTACTCTGAACGGTTTGCATTTGGAAATGTCTTTCTTTGCGTCGACAACTTGTTTTCTGTGGACATTCCTTCCAGTTTGCACGGTGGTAAGGATATTTCCTGCTTACTTTGACATTTTAAATTGGTCTCTTCCCAATCATATTTTTATGATGTGGAAAGAGGAGTAATTCAAAGCAAATAACACATTTAGTTCGTAGTACTCTGAACAACCTGCCCTGTATTACTCTGAACAGTTTGCATTTGGAAATGTCTTTCTTTGCGTCGACAACTTGTTTTCTGTGGACATTCCTTCCAGTTTGCACGGTGGTAAGGATATTTCCTGCTTACTTTGACATTTTAAATTGGTCTCTTCCCAATCATATTTTTATGATGTGGAAAGAGGAGTAATTCAAAGCAAGTAACACATTTAGTTCGTAGTACTCTGAACAACCTGCCCTGTATTACTCTGAACGGTTTGCATTTGGAAACGTCTTTCTTTGGGTCGACAACTTGTTTTCTGTGGACATTCCGGCTTTGTGAGCTTCACAATTCAGGAGATTTGCATCACAAAATGTACCCTCCATTGATCGTGTCATCCGGCCACGATTCAAGGCAAGTTTCACCGTACGGGCTGTTCGCACGTGTTCCTCAAAAGTTATTCCACAGATAAACGCAGCCATGGATGACTTGAGAAATGAATCATTGGAGGGAATTGGAATGACGTGAGAATAATTTATGATCAAGCTATATAAAAGAATGCGAGTGTAAAACTGTTTTGAGAATTATCGTATGAGCTCCTGGACAAATGTGCAGCTGGTTTACCGGTGTAAGTGAACAGGCTTCTGCTGCAAGGTGCATGGGTTTCTTTGAACATCTAGACTGTTGTCACTTCAGTCTTTTAATCGGTAATTACCTTCGCCACCAAAGGTGGACGGAGGATATGTTTAAACCGCTGTCGGTCTGTTTTTCTGTTTGTTTGTCTGTGAGCAGGATATCTCAAAAAGTTGTGGACGGATTTAGACGAAACTTGGTGGACGGTTTGTGTTTTTGACAAGGACGAATTGATTCGATTTTTTGTGAAGATCCAAATCCGGATCCGGATCCGAGAATTTTTAAGTGATTCTTCACCATTGAGTGATGGGGCTAAAAGGAGATATATATATATATATATATATATATATATATATATATATATATATATATATATATATATATATATATATATATTAAAATATACGATGATATCTCAAAAATTGTGGACGGATTCAGAGTAAACTTGGTGGACAGGTTGGGTGTTTGACAAGAATGAATTGATTCGATTTTGCTGAAGATTCGAATCCGGATATGATAATTTAAATTTTTTTAAAGTGACTTTTCACGATTAAGAGATGGTGCCAAAAGCAATATATAACATGATATTTGAAAAAGTTGTTGATGAGTTATGGCAATACTTGGTGTATGAATTGAGTAGGTGACGAGAACAAGCCGATTCGATTTTAGTTTTGGTCCAGATCCAGATCCGGCATATCAGTCGGATACAAAACGTATAATGTTCATCCTGGTGGAGGTATGCGCTCTACCGATTGCCCTTCTAGTTGTTCAAGAGATTACAGCGACGAGTATCTGTGCCACATTCAGAACCCTGTGTTTAGTCCTCTGACATTTTATAAAATCTACAAGAGTATTGAACGTACTTTGTCATGGTGGACTGAAGTTTCTTGCCTCCTGAAGTTTTTTATACCTTCATCAGGGCAGTGGTTGACATACTAGAGCACAAACAGCTGCATTGCAGAGCAGCATGTGGTTTCTGAATCTGTTGTGATGAGTGGTTTACACATTTGCGGGGCAGCAACTGCACCATGTTCTGTGGTTTCTGCAGTGATCCTGCTGCATATTTTGGAGGAATGCATTTGCCAGTCACCAGGAGTTATAGATGTTTGATCAGTTTCCATACCCATAACATATGGTCTTATCTCCTGGCACAGCAGGAGTTGCAGGCTGAAATTGATGGGCACCAGGATGTGCTTCGGGGCCTTGATGAGGATGGGCGGCATGCAGTTGTGGCCATGCAGGGTTCAGATGAGGCTTTTCAGCTTCAACGCCGACTCGATGACATGAATCGGCGCTGGGCGGAACTCCGCCGCCGCACGATGAGCATTCGGTGAGTGGCAGCACTTCTTCCATACTCACAGTTCTTTCCTTAGAGCTCACTCATTCCAAGTTACCACTGGCTGTGGCTTTGTCTGTGAAAGTGAGTGGGTAATGTTGTCTTGTAATCAAGATGCCAGGCTAATCCCAATATGAAATTGGCACATTTGTCATCATTTTCAGTGAAACAAATTTTATCCATCTCACAACGAAGCAACCACTTCATCATCATGGCGGCATCGATGTCTGCCCAAGTTGTTTGACGTAAATATGTGATAAATTCGATGGAGATTCAAACCAACAACTATTGTCTTTAAGGCAAATCGTTAACGAAATATTGGGGGGTACAGATCGATCAAAAGGTTGTTTGTTATCCGTGTTGATCGATTTATTTTTTTTCGTAAGGTCGACCAAGTGGGCTTCAAGCGGTCATCAAACCATTGCATTGAATCCACCGTGGCCCATTTCCCTGTATGGGTTGAATGAGATTTGAAGCAGTTTTCTTCACTTTAAAGTCAGACGAGTAGTCATTGGTAGCCTTCTTCGCCAATCCTGATATGCTCGTCAAGAGACGGATGTGAGGTTTTGCAAGACTTTTCCAGCTGAATGCAGCTGAAGTACACTCGGTAAATATATAACCTCGTTCACTCAGAGGAGTTATGCCGTTTCAGCCCAATTCACAAATCATCACAGATGTAGCATACTTATTTATTCACACACTTCCCGTCAGCTGTTTTATACTGTGGACTCATTAAGAACAATATTCTTTGAGACGAATTATTTGATTTTTAAAACCTGCAAAAAATATAATAAAGGAAAACCTCAACATCATTTTCATTCCTTGCTATTATTATGACTAGTACGCGTCCGTAGGGGCGGGCCCGTAGGTGAGTGCCAGTATGTGCAGCCCTCTCTTGCCCCTCTCTCGCCCCCCCTCTCTCCCCCCTCTCTCGCCCTCCTCTCTCGCCCCCCCCTCTCTCACCCCCTCTCTCGCCCCCACTCTCATCCCCCCTCTCTCGCCCCCTATCTCTCCCCCTCTCTTGCCCCCCTCTCTCTCTCCCCCTCTCTTGCCCCCTCTCTCCCCACTAGTCTCGCCCTTCTTCTCCCCCCTCCTCTCTCGCCCCCACTCTCATCCCCCCTCTCCCATCCCCCTCTCTCGCAGATATTGGTTGACAGATAAATGGCCGTAACTTGGGAACCGCTCGTCCGATTAATATCAAACCTCGAAAAGGCACATCCGCGGGTCCCCAGCAATATTCCTGGCAAGTTTCAATCAGATCAGACCGTCAATCGTGCAAAAAAAAAATAATAAAAAAATTAATAAATAAACATTAATTGTGACGTCATTCGTGATGTCATAGCACCGTGTCTTGTCATTGGTCGACAGATAAATGGCCGTAACTTGGGAACCGCTTATCCAATTAATATCAAACCTTGAAAAGGCACATCCGCGGGTCCCCAGTAATATTCCTGGCAAGTTTCAATCAGATCGGACTGTCAATCGTGCCAAAAAAAAAAATATATTAATTGTGACGTCATTCGTGATGTCATAGCACCGTCTCTTGTCATTGGTTGACAGATAAATGGCCGTAACTTGGGAACCGCTCGTCCGATTGACATCAAACCTCGAAAAGGCGCATCTGCGGGGCCCCGGCAATATTCCTCACAAGTTTCAATCAGATTGGACCGGCGGTCGTCGAGAAACGGCAGTCACAGATAAACAGACAGACAGACACACACACAGAGATTGCTGGAATTATAGATAGATTTCTTTTTTAAAGTTATCTCAAAGTATTTGTTTTAACAAGAGTGAAAGGTAAATGAATTGGAGTGCTTGTAGATTTTGTGTTTTAGAATTTTTTGGTTGTTGTTGGATTTTCCTTGTTCAGTTATTATTGTTGCGAATTCGCGCCCGCCGGCGTGCGTACGGCCACGTAACTCGAATCGCGGCTCGTCGCCCACCGGACGGACAATTCTGTCGTGACCCTCTCGGACTAACGCCGGGAGCTAGTCACGGGTGGGCCTTTTGGCCTCACCACGATCGTGCCAATCAGCCACCCGCGTGGGATAGGGTTGTTCGCCAAACTCGACCTACCTAAGTACCCACGCGGAGGGTAGACCGGGCAATCGCACCTCGCCGCAGGTCGACTCCGGACACGGGCCGCTTAAGCAATCCGTTCCGTACTATCGGGATAACCGAGCGGTGTTATCGTCGGCCTCAATGGTTCCGATTAATTATCGGGCATATTAAGCCCACTACCAACCCTTTACGTGAAGCAAGATGGAGATTCAATTAAAGAAAAGACGAAGCGAAACGGGAAAACAGTTCAACATGATGCACATTTATTCCGCGGCACACGGAGAGCACACATATACAATTACAACAATTATGCACAAAAAGCAAATGTAACAAAAGAAACAACGACGCAGAGATACTACCGACTAAGACCGACACACGGCAACACTTAACAGTTTTACTTCACCAGACTGGCGCCACACACACACGTTTACACAGAAACAAAAGAAAAGGCCACCCTCAAAGACAAGGGGGCAGACGGGGCCTGTGGGCCAATATTTGCGCGGGACCTGAAAGAGCGGTCAGGTCCGCGAGACCGGGTGGGTCCTACCCGTGTCTTTGTGATGAGCTGCAAATGTGGCAGCGCGGCAGTGCCCCGACTTCGTGCTCCTTCGCGGGTTTCGTTGGCACTGCTTGGAGTGGGGTGGGAACGGGGCCCCTTTTCACACTATCTCAGCACGGGGGGAAAAGGGGGGGGAATTGTTGATGCTCTGGGGAAAGAGTATAGCTGGCTTGCTTGGGTCCCGTGACCAGCGATTCCACCGCGACCTCGTCGCCGACCGCCGTCTTCCTTGCCTCGGACCCGAGCTCCTTGGACTCTTCCCCCAATTCTCCTCAGCCGACTGCCGAAAACCACCGGGACGCCCTCGCCTCCCGACTCCACTCCGCGCTCCAAACTGACTCTCCTTTTCTGCCACTCTCCGCTCTTCCAAACTGACTCTGCCTCAAAACTCTCTTCGCTTTTCTAAAACCGACTCTGCCTAGATTCGCCTTGCGCTCGGCGCTTTATAGGCCGGCAGGAGAACCCATATGCAAATTTCCGGATCAGAACGAGCTCAGGGGCAGAGCCACACTCGCCCATTGGACGGAGAAAAAGGGGCGTGAATCTCCCCTGATCCTAGAATTTGCATATCTCGATTCCACACAGACGCGCCTGGAGGCGGGGCCAAACCGCCCCGCGCTTGCTGATTGGATGGATCAGAAGTGGGCGTGTAGTATTCCTGATCCGAATTCTCCTCGGAAAGGCCGCATTTTGCACTCGCGGCTCGGCGCGTATCTTGTACGAGCCCAGGACAGCCTGACGCTCGGTGCTCACAGGTGGTGCGGGAATGGCCGCAGAAGGAGAGAGGTGAAGGCGGTGGAGGGTTTATGGTGGTGGTTTATGGCCATGGTGCCGTTCGGAATGGCGGTGATGCGATGTTTGCGGGAGTGAGTTGTGAAGGTAAAGATCGTGGCTGTTGGCGTTGTTGTTGTTGTGTGATGGTTGGAGCGTAGCTGGTTCAAAATAAAGATAGAACAGAAAAACGGCTATCTAAAAGCGTCGCAGCCCGAATTAATCACATTTATTCCCTCTAAACAACGGGTTTGGGGCTAACTACACATGTACTTACAGAGATATCTCACCTACGGGACCTGAATGATGGTTTGCGAATTTCCACAACCGCAACATTATTATTAAATTAACCCTATGAACCCTGGTGATTGCTTTAACCTGGTTTTGGCTTAGCGGATAGGGTGGTGGCTTTGGATCCGAGGGTCCTGAGTTCAATCCCCGTTGGCTGCTGAATTGACACCAGGGGGTTGACTCAGCCTGTCATCCTTCCGAGGTCGGTGAAATGAGTACCAGTGTAGCAGCCGCTCGGCCGCTTCAGCAGTGTAGCAAAAATTTGGCTGCTCAGGTATATGGAAGTTTGAAAAGCAGCGAGTAAAATGGCCGCGTGGGTTCAAAGGGTTAACCATTTCACTGTTCGTTAGTATGCCACCATTCCCAATGAATCATTCCCAAGTCAGATTCTCCTTAATGTCTCATACGTGACATTCAAAGATGATTGTGAGACTCAAGAATGAAAAGAAAAGAAAATAAAAACACAGACAAACAAACTTTGCATCAAGAGAGAGAGAAGAGAAGAGAGAAAGAGAGGCCGTTGTGACGGAGAGGTGGAGAAAGGGTGAGAGAAGCAAACGGTCTCAGGTGGTGTAGGCCTATCCATGGCTGAGTTTGGTTGGCCTGCTCTCTTTTGTTTGTTCCAATAACCATGGAGTCCCACTTACTACTTCGTGCATTTATTGGTTGAATGACTGCTTTTTTTCTTTTTCTTCTTTGATTTGTTACCTTGCCACCGAAGGTGAATTGAGATTATGTTTTCACCCTTGTTTTTTTTTTTTGTATAATGCACAGCAAGGGGGGGTGCTGAGACAAGAGGGGTGGGAGTGGGAAGAACAAAACATTGGGGAACAGAGACATTAGGAAATCTGTGGAAGGGAGAGGGATGGGATGGGGAACATGGGGAATACAAGATGGACATTACAGGAACTTTCAGGAAGGAAAGCAGGGAATTTGAAGGAGGTGGGTTTGGGGTGGATTAACGGGAGTAGAAAGGATTGAGGATTTGGATGGGGGACGATAAGAGGTGGTGGTGAACAGCTGTTTTGAAGGCCTGGAGGGAAGAATGGGATTGAACAAAGTGTGGGAGTTTATTCCAAAGGTGGGGAAAAGGCTTAAATTTTGTAATTCGGCTTAATTTAAGAGATTCTTGAGGTTATGGCATTTGTGGAAATGAAATAAAGCCACAAATGCTAGCATTTCTGGGTCTTCATAAGCATTGCAATGTACATAGCAATTTGTAGCTATGATGAACAGTCACTCAATAATATCAGTGAGGAAAGTGAAAAAAAAACTTTATCATTAAGAAATCGTTGTGGCCTGTTCCAAGTCAAGGCATGGTTGAGCAGGCCAAAAAACATGGCAGCTTCAGACCCCAGCGAGGTAACCTAGGAAACTCTTTTAGCCCCCGGAGAGTGAGGTGGCTGAGGATGTGCCTGATAAAGGAGATAATCAAATAAGGCCATTAATTATTTTCAAAAGGGGTGTTTTAATTAACCCAAACATCTAATTTTCAGTCATACACTTTATTTGTGATCCCTTAGTATGCATGCAAAGTTTCAGGCTGCTAGATTTCATGGTTTTGGAGTTATGGAGGACACACACATACATATACACACACACACACACACACACACACACACACACACACACACACACACACACACACACACAAACACACACACACACACACACACACACACACTCTCTCTCTCTCAGACATTTATTAGTGCAAATGATATGTCAAAAAGTTATGGACGAGTTATAACAAAACTAGGTGGATGAGTTGGTTCAGTGACAAGAACAAGCCGATTAGATTTTAGTTCAGATCCATCTCATCAGTAGAATACAAAATGTAAACTGCTCAGCCTGGCAGAGGTATATATGCTCTCCCGAGTGCCGTTCTAGTTCCTCATACATACCTTCAGATGGGTAAGTAGTTACCCCCACAATTTATCTTGTAATATGTTTCTTGGCAAAACATATAATACATGTTCTGCAGTAGTTGAAGGGGTTAAACATGCAAGCCTCCTCTTATCCATATTCCCTGCACTTCCTAAGTTTTTAATCCTACATCTCGTGTGCAAGACTCGAACTTGGAGTTCTTCATCGACCTTGAGTCTTTTTCTCAAGCTTTTTGCTGTTTGCAAAGCTTTCACGGAATGTTAAATGGAGTCATTAATTCGGGCGATTTCATCATCTACTCGCTTTGCATTCCCAGACTCGGTAATGATGAAGGTTTTACAAATCGTGATTTCCATCTATCCTCGGGTTGCAGACCCAGAGTCTCTTTTCGCACAAGGGAAGAGTGAAAGTCCATTACATTTTTAATCGCTCGATTTTGGCCTCGTCCTTTCTACCTTCATCTTCACCCTCATTTCCTTGTAGCTGGTAACATTGGGAATGATTTGCCTCTCATCATGTGGTGTTTTCTCTTTCTAAGACCCATGTCTTTAATCTTCAATCCTCTCACATCTTCCTATTCCTTTCTCTGAAATTCGTCCTTTCAAGCTACCGTTTTTACTTTGTTTTCCAGAATTATATCCAACACGAGCATCCAGCCGATTCTTTTTTTTTTCATGTGATGTTTTTTGTGTCTTGAAATGTTATTTTTTTCTGTGTTTCTTTTATCACCTTTGATGAAATAATAGAATATACTTCTCTCCAAATGAGGCATTGCCTTCAGCAGTGAGTCAAATTCCATGCAATGTATAGCCCACACATATACATGGATTTTCGCCCATTCGTCAAGCTCGACCACTCGAACATTTCTTCATATAACAGGAAGAGTACCCATCCCAAGTGAGAGAAAAGTTTAAGTTAATCTTTTTTAATAATATTTAATGGACTTTAAAAATGGCAATTGTGTTGCATTCTTGGTTTCACTCAGATCCAAAGCTCTGAGTTACTTATACCGCTCACCGCAAAATGGTGGTACAACATAGGGCAGTGGAGGTTGGATTGCTTTGAAAAGAGGGCCAAATATCATAGTTACAAAATACAATTTGGCATTAACATTACTCATGCCTATTGTCCCTTCGTTTCCAATGTGAATGTTGAGCTTTTCAAATGCAGCTTGAGAAGCGGCCGCTAACGGGAGACAGACGAACACACAGACAGACACCACGGTTCACAATATAAAATAGATGAAATCCCTTCCAAGGAACTTGAACACAGAAAGATATCGAGTCAAGGCTCGTGGAAGATCTGGAACACGAAATGGATAATGATACAACAGTACAAAAGGAACAGCTGCAAGGGTAGGAGAAAGACACCAACAGTGGACTTGAAAGACAAAATAGAGGGAGAATTGGACAAGCAATGGGGAAGGTAGGAATGGGGTGGACAGGATGGATACAGAAGGAAACTTTTTCCTCTCATCCCCCTCCTCTTCTCTTCTCTTCTCTTCTCTTCTCCTCTTCCTCTCTCTCTCTCTCTCCTCTCTCCTCTCTCCTCTCTCCTCTCTCCTCTCTCCTCTCTCCCTCTCTCCTCTCTCCTCTCTCCTCTCTCCTCTCTCCTCTCTCCTCTCTCCTCTCTCCTCTCTCCTCTCTCCTCTCTCTCTCCCCTCCTCTCACTCCTCCCTCTCACCCCTACCCTCCCCACTCCATGTCTCTCCCCCACTCCCCGTCTCTCCCCCACTCTCATCTCTCCCCCACTCCCTACCCTCTCCCCTCTCCCTTCACTTCCCCCACTCCCCTTTCTCCACCACCTCCCCCCTTTCTATGTGTATATATGGTTGTGCTCTCTCCTTTTTAAATGGCTTTAATTTCCTTTTCAGTTTTTTTTCACTTTCCCTATTCATTTGTTACTTTTAATTGATATTTTATGTGCCATACTCGTTACTGGGCGTCATTGCCACGAAGCAGCTTCCTGAGCAAGGGTTATACTGGATGTTTTGCCATTGCCTTCCCAGCAGTAGTTCGGGCAGAAATTTGTAATTTGGCCACAGTGCAGCAATAGCTCACCCATTCTTTGTGAAGGACACGGTGACAATCTTTAACGTCCGTTAACTAATGTCGGAAGACAGGATGCCCAGTTTAACGTCCATCGTAGGAACAGCACACGCATTGATGTTTCACCCAGTCTGTGAAACACCGTGATGATATTTTATAGCTCGGCCGAGATTCAAACCCAGTGATACAGCTTCGAGGCGAGTGTGGGTACCTACAGGTCATCCTGTTGGCTGAGGATGTATCGTAACACACTGTTAATAAACAAACTGTGATTCCATGTTGTATGTATAAGTTAAAAACGCACACAAAAATATATATATATATAATCTGAATCCAAAAACATTGCCGCTCATGTCTCTGGATGGTGTAAAACAAAATCAGACATATAATAGTTACTTTTAAAAGAGTGAAAAAGTGAATTTTGGAGCCATTCTACCTTATGTCCCGTGAGCGTATTATTTCATGATGTTGGGTGAGAAAGAAATTGTGTTTTCGAACTTTTTTTTTTCCCCCAATTTCAATTTTTTTTCATATGTATTTTTTTTTGTCATACACTTTATGTATGAGAATAGATGCGTGTCATACACTGCAGTGATTACCGAGCGCGTATTATCGCCGACCTCGCCGGATCCAATTCTATTTAACGGGTGTTTGAAACCCCACTATTTATTCCGCGATGCAAGATAGCATTTTCAATAGGGGAAAGAGGACGCTACGAACGGGATACATTCAAACAAAGCACATTTATTTTACACGTACACATCGCCGGCATGCGATCGGCCGCGGACCTCTAATCGCAACCGCGTCGCCCACCGGACGGACAATTCAGTCGTGACTTTCCGGAGCTAACGCCTGAACCCTGTCACGGGTGGGTCTTCAACCCCACCACGGCCGTGCCAATTGTCTACCCGCGCAAGATAGGGTCACTCGCCGAATTCGATATACCTAAGTACCTGCGCGGGGAGCCGACCGGGCAGCCGTACCTCAACGCAGGTCGGCTTGGGACACGAACCGCTTAAGCGGTCCTTTCCGTTCTGCAGTGATGAGTGAGGAAGTGTAAGTGAGCGCCATCGGATTTTCGTTTTTGACAAAATGACGGATCACTGTGGTCTCATCGCCAGTGATCACTGTGTTGAAGAAGTTGGGATCGCTGTTCACAGTCTCCAGCATGTCCTGTGCGATCTCCAAACGGAGCTGCTTCTGCTCAATCGTTAGCAGCTTTGGCACGAACTTCGCTGAGATTCTCCTTAAGCCCAAATCCTCAGTCACAATGGAATGAACGGATCCAATGCTGACGCCCGCCTCGTCTGCAAGTTCTCTGATCGTGATTCGACGATCCTGCATCAGCAGGGTCCTCACTTGGTCAATGACGATCTCATTTTGGGATGTTGAGGGCCGACCAGAACGTGCTTCACTTTCCACTGATGTGCGACCATCTTTGAAGCGGTTGTACCACTCTTTTATCTGTGTGGTGCCCATTGCATCATTCCCGAAGGCCTGTTGAATCTTGCGGATCGTTTCCACTTGGGAATCGCCAAGCTTTACACAAAATTTGATGCAGTAGCGTTGTTCAAGTTTTTCCGTCATTTTGTCAAAAACGAAAATCCGACGGCGCTCACTTACACTTCCTCACTCATCGGCGAACTGTTTGCGACTGACATAACAGCTTCTGCAGGCGGAAAAAATTCATGCATACAAATTAGGATCGCCTACATACGTGCACCAAACCACGCCTCCCTAGCTTCATTTGTTTATGCACAAAAAAATTAAAGTTGGATACTTTTTGAACACACCTCATATTTACATACATATATATATATATATATATATATATATATATATATATATATATATATATATATATATATTGTGACGTCCACGGGACTTGAACAGTCCCGCCAAAGTAGAATGAGCCGAAACGATGGAGGCGGTTTATTTATTTATAACCCAAACATGGCGGTTCTAATCGCTCTACCGCAAACGGGACGAGGAAGGTGGCACGAGTCACTTTTCACTGAGTTGATGATGTTTATTTGTTTTTATTATTAACCAGAAATAACAAGACTCGGCAAGAAAAGGGATCCGGGGCGATTCGACGGGATGGTATGGGATCGGGCATGGGGAAAACACAGACAATTCCAATGAATATACAATTCTCAAACCCTCTAAGGCGCCAAGTACACACACACACACACACACACACACACACACACACACACACACACACACACACACACACACACACACACACACACACACACACACACACACACACACACACACACACACACACACACACAACGTAGCTAATTCTGGTGGTCAGGCTGGACCGTGGTGTGGACGCAACTGTCCCTGGATCAGCGTTGGACGAGCTGGCCTTGCTCTCGTCAGGGGGGGGGGGGCAGGAGAAACCGTGGTGCTGTCGACCTCCTGGTCCTGGCCCAAGTCCGCTCACAGCCGCCAGGGAACCAGTTCTGGTGCCAAATTGCGAGCAGGAGAGGGAGGCAGGTCTGCCCGCCGTTCGACCCCGTACTCCGAGTCAGCAGAACCCCAGAGCCAACCAAGGTGAGGCACGAGGCTCAGCAAGGCTCCAAGACACGATGAAGAACACGATCGAATCAGCACAACAACAAGCACGCTCTCCGCGCAACAGCCTCCACACCAAAAAAACACGATCTTTTTGTCCCGATCTTCTTCCTCTTCCTTTTCGACCCCGAACAGAATCTTTTTATCCTCCTGTCCTCGTCAGTTCCAATCGAGCCGTTTATTGGCCCACCGCCGTTGCCTTCTGCCAATCGTGATCACGGGGCGGAGCCATCTGCTGCACTGTCCTGTGACGTCACGGCCAGCCTCCAGAGAATACCAAAAGGGGTTTACGCAGACACACTTACCCTATCCCGTGTCCCTATCTAATTACGTGACAATTATCATTTCCCCCTTGAAGAAATGAACATTTACTAGACAACTTATCACCACTGAATTGCTACTTATTACATCGAGATCCTGGTAAACTCGAACAGCATGGCATACCTAATTAAACATCCTAATTACCCTTTGAATGCATACCCCCCCTCAAACGTAACACTGCCCCCTCCTCTGGTACCGCAGCTCCTGCAAGGTATATCACAGGCGCTACCGTACCAGCCTTAACACTTACTGACTCACACCTAATTAACCTAACGAAATAAAGTAGGAGGGGCAATGGGCAGCGATTCGCAGCTAACTTACCAATCCTGCTTAATGTACTACCCCCTTATGGCCTTATCCTCGCCTAAACAATCATTCGTTTTTTTTTTAGTTTTTTTTTATTTTATCACATGATCGCACTGAGCGAAGTTGCACTCCATCTTCTGGATCTTCGCTCTTGCCCAATGCTCTTCCAGTGATCTGGGGAGGGGAAACAAAAGGTTCCACAAAAACACAACACTTATACTTTACATTCCTACTCTAAGCATTAACGACACTATTCACGGGATATTTACACTTGACCACCTCCCCCAGTGGATGTTAATAGACCCAGCATTACCTGGGGAGCCAATTTTCATATTTGCTTGCCCCAAAATTATGCGGACATCATGCCCTTGCTGCACCTGTCAAGTTGTGCGGGATCGAGTGGGACTCACACATCTTCACAACACTCACACCATGGTCATCATCACATTTCTAGGTCATGGTCCTCATTTTAATCATGCAGGCTGAATCCCGTCGTGGCTGTGGGGTGGTTTACCACAAGATGATGGGGGCATCTCAGGTGCAACCATGCCCACAGTTAAGCTTTAGTCCAACCCCGACGTTTCTCCGCCCCGCTCCCTTTGATTCCCTCCCCCCTGGTAGCCATCAGCTCTAATCCCGTACAACACTCTGGAAGGGGTCTCACTGGCTCCTCTGGCCTTCCTGGGTCGCCAAGGTCCTACCCACCTTGGTCGCCCAACCAGACCCTCTCCCAGTTGCCTCCAGACACTGTCACCATTAGCCACCAGGTGGTGAATCTCCTTGAAGGGGGTCGCAATTCACGCTCACCGTGAGCTTCAGCAATCCCTGTGGACAAGCACATCATCCCCACCCACAAAACCTACATGACTCCCCCACCCCATCGGCCTAACATGTGACACCTGCATTTCTAACACTTCACCGACCATGACCTTCCCTGTTACCACACCATGCCCAATAAAAAAAACAATGTGTGCACCATACATTTCACTTCTTCACTTAAAACAACTCACACAGCACTTCTCACCCGATCCACGCACCAGCCATTGGACAGCCACTCGTGCCCGCTTTGTTTCCAATTACCCACTGTCCCGATTGTCACTCTAAAACCCAGCAGAACTCACAAACCCATGCCAATTTTCCCACAATTCATTTTTTTCCACCAAAGGAGGGCACTTCGCCACAATCTCAGCAGCCGAGCATGGCCATATATGCTCAGCCCAATCTAGTCTCCCCGACCCCCGACAGTGATCTCCGGACCCGACCTAGGTAAGGGCACCTCGGATAGACCTGGCGGTTCAGCAGGAGGATTCACCCTCTCCGAGTCTAAAAGTCTATTGGAGGGTCCCTCCATCGCCGGGTACCGGCAATATCGTTGCATGTGTCCTCTTCGCCCGCACCGGAAACAACTCCCCATAAAAGGCTCCCGTGGGTATCGGTGTAATGTCTCTTCCGGTTCCGGACCCCCTCGGCCATAATCGAATTGCTCTATTGGCTGGGCTGGACCCCGCCGCTTTGGCACACCAACTACCGAATTACCCCTTATCAAACTTAACAGTTTCTGGCAAATTTCCTGAAACATTTGGGTAATGCCAATTTCTCCCAGCCCCCCTCCCTGATCCTGGATCTCCGCCTGTCGGATCGTCACCGATGGCCTCTCGGGCACCCGACCCGGCCGACTCCACGAGGCCAGCCTGGCCGCGCACTCGGCCGCTCGGTGCACGGTGGGTGGATCCTGTAGCTCCACTAGCGCTCGGATCTCAGGGTCAGGAAGAGCAGCTAAAAATTTCTCGAGTGCCAGTCTGTCCCATGCCTCCACTGTAAGGTCCCGATACGCGATCCTGGCTGATTGGTAAATGTCCTGTGCCAGCTCCTGCACTGTCTCACCCGGCTTTAATCTGCGGTGCTGAAGCTGGGCCCGCACCAGATCACAGTTCGCTGCAAACCCAAACCGACGGCTCAACGCCTCACAAATGTGGGAGCTGGTCAACATCCCTCCGCGATCACGTTTAACACATCTGCGGCTGGTCCCCGCAACGTTGCCACCAAATTCCCTGTACGTTCCCGCTCATTCCACCCGTTTAGTCGGGAAATGCACTCAAATTGCGTCAGAAAAGCTTCAACGCTCCCTGACCCGTCAAAATTTACCAGGGGGATCACTTTTACGGTGGCCCGCTTCTCAGTTTCTCCCTTGTCCGAATCCAGCCCAGGGATCAAACACCCCTGCGGCTGCGTATCCAATTTCGGAGCCCACTGTGGCCAAAGT
>NC_140976.1:22796747-22881747 GCF_056783735.1 Eptatretus burgeri | reverse complement strand
AGATATTTATTTGGCCTAACTACGAAACCCATGCACCGAACTTCATCCCGTTCACCCACTAAGTATGAGGGGAGGACTAACTACATGAAGACTAATGAAATAACTGCCTGGGGATCACTGTATGTTGGGAGCCATTGCCTTAGACTTAGAGGCATGCGGTTTTGCAGAACCACAACAGTGTGTGTGTGTGTGTGTGTGTGTGTGTGTGTGTGTGTGTGTGTGTGTGTGTGTGTGTGTGTGTGTGTGTGTGTGTGTGCGCGCGCGCGTGTGCGTGCGTGCGTGCGTGTGTATATATATATATATATATATATATATATATATATATATATATATATATATATACATACATACACACGAAGTGTGTTCAAAAAGTATCCAACCTTAATTTTTCGTGCGTAAACAAATGAAGCTAGGGAGGCGTGGTTTGGTGCACGTATGTAGGCGATCCTAATCCGTATGTGTGAATATTTTCCCGCCTGCAGAAGCTGTCAGTCGCCGACAGACCGCCGATGAGTGAGGAAGTGTAAGTGAGCGCCGTCGGATTTTCGGTTTTGACAAAATGACGGAAAAACTTGAACAACGCTACTGCATCAAATTTTGTGTAAAGCTTGGCGATTCCCAGTGGAAACGATCCGCAAGATTCAGCAGGCCTTCGGGAACGAAGCAATGGGCACCACAGATAAAAGAGTGGTTCAACCGCTTCGAAGATGGTCGCACATGAGTGGAAAGTGAAGCACGTTCTGGTCGGCCCTCAACATCCCGAAATGAGATCGTCATTGACCAAGTGAGGACCCTGCTGATGCAGGATCGTCAAATCACGATCACATAACTTGCAGACGAGGCGGGCGTCAGCATTGGATCCGTTCATTCCATTGTGACTGAGGATTTGGGTTTAAGGAGAATCTCAGCGAAGTTCGTGCCAAAGCTGCTAACGATCGAGCAGAAGCAACTCCGTTTGGAGATTGCACAGGACATTCTGGAAACTGAACAGCGATCCCAACTTCTTCAACACCGTGATCACTGGCGATGAGACCACAGTGATCCGTCATTTTGTCAAAAACGAAAATCCGACGGCGCTCACTTACACTTCCTCACTCATCGGCGGTCTGTCGGCAACTGACAGTTCTGCAGGCGGGAAAATATTCAGGCATACGGATTAGGATCGCCTACTTCTGTGCACCAAACCACGCCTCCCTTGCTTCATTTGTTTACGCACAAAAAATTAAGGTTGGATACTTTTTGAAAACACCTTGTATATATACATCTATATATTATTTCTGTTAACATCTGTGTGTAATTTGACTATCTCCTCCAAAACTGCCAGACGGATTGTCGTCACTTTCAGCATGCGGGTGCTCCGTGGTCTAATGAACAGCATGGGCTATGTGAGATCGCTCCAGATGGGCACGTTTGAGAATTTTGGGCGATTTTCTAATTTTTACGTTCGTTTGCATGGCGACATGTGACGTCACCGCTGAGAGGCGTAATTCCGTCATGACATCATCGGTCATTCGCTGGCATCATCACGTCTGTCGTCGACAGACCGTCACCACCGAGAGGCGTAATGCCATTCCTAGAAAACAGTGTCTGCAATGCGAAACCCTCTTCTGCACATGCTGACAACCTCAGAAGGTGAATTTGACACAAAAAAATGTAACAAGAAACATTGTATATAAAGTTAAGATTTATTTTAAAAAAAATTATTGCTATTAATGTCTGCACGTAATTTGATGTTTCTCAACCGCCATCATTGCCTGTGTTGTGTCTTGCGTGTGTGATCTTCAAATAAAAGCGTCCACCAGTGTTCGATCGTCGGATGCACCAAAAAGTGCCGTTCATTGAAATTTGCATTCTGATTCTCGGTCACCCTCCACTGCTCCTGTTCAGTCTCGGGCGAGGCCTATATCATGTTAATGTTGCCCCATCAGGCGCCAACCTTCCAGTCACACTGCAGAGGATGCAATTTCCAATCAGACTCGCATACTCGATGACCATAAACAAATCCCAGGGCCAAACATTTGACAAACTTAGAATATACCTCCCAGCCCCTGTGTTCTCCCATGGCCACCGATATGTTGCATTTTCATGTGCAAGAGGTTACTCCTATATATCTATCAACGTGGACAATAATTCCTCACAAGGACTATTCAGCAACAAGATACTCACCCAAAATGTCATCTACAGGGAGGTCCTTTAGAAAACTAAGGAAAGGTAACCATCGTGCATCACATCCCAAATGACACCCTCCCCTGCTTCCCATAACATCAACTATTATGCCTCATCCACCTTTTGCCACCCATTCAACTCCGTGCTGAGCACGTGTATATGCTAGTACATATATATGTATATATATATATATATATATATATATATATATATATATATATATATATATATATATATATATATATATATATTAGGTGAGAGCTAATTGGTTATTCCCTCCAGTCACAGGTGAGAGGTGTGGGTGGGTCTTTCCAGATGGTACATATAGGTGAAGAGGGTGGTTAAAGCAGGACTGAGCAAAGAGATATTTTCCACCATGAAAGAACACAAAAACAAAAACAAAAACAAAAACAAAAACAACAACAACAACAACAACAAACGCGCACACGTGCTCACCCACAAACATAAAACACCTGATCACATGTTAGTAAAAACAAAAACAGAGCAGAGCACCCCATCGATGATGTGATTTGACTTTTATTTTGCTTTTTCAAAATATAATTTATTAAAAATCACTGCTCCATTTTTCCTCGAGCACCATCACGTGACCGGAAATGAGTGGTTGTATCAAGATAAAAACTGGACAGGTGCTGAGGCTCGGGGTCTACTGTATTGTACCTGAGGAAGCTGGCTGTGAAGCTGGTGAAACATTGCCTAAGACTGGGTCTGCTCTTGCTTTTTGCTCAAATTAGCAGAGTTGATCTAGTTTTTTACTTTGGTTGGAAGCGCCTTCTTCTTTTAAAATGTTTAATCCCAATCGCCCCAATCTTATACTACAAATATATTTTTTATATGTATATGTATATGTATGTGTATATATATATATATATATATATATATATATATATATATATATATATATATATATATATATATATATATATATGTATATATACATATATATATATATGTATATATATGTATATATATGTATATATGTATATATACATATATGTATATATATGTATATATATGTATATATATATATGTATATATATATATATATATATATATATATATATATATATATATATATATGTATATATATATATATATATATATATATATATATATGTATATATATATATATATATATATATATATATATATATATATATATATATATATATATGTATATATATATATGTATATATATGTATATATATATATATATATATATATATATATATATATATATATATATATATATATATATATATATATATATAGTTGAAAGTGTGTCTGTCTGTGTGTGTGTTTCTCTGTGACCTATGCACGCGAAAAGTACTGGACTGATCCTCACCAAACTTCACATGCTGACAGAACATGTACCCGGGAGTGTCCCGGGTTCCCGTTCGGGGTCGCCACAGCGGATCATCCGTATGATCCGCATAGTGATTTGGCACATGTTTTACGCCGGATGCCCTTCCTGACGCAACCCTGGTCGCCTCTTACAACACAGGGATATGGTACACCTATTTTAACCTGGGAACACACCGGACCAGTACACTGGTACTCATTTCGCCGACCTCGGAAGGATGACAGGCTGAGAACCCCATGGTGTATTAATTCAGTGGCCCAGAGCTGTTTGGGAAGCTGTTTTGGGCTGTTTGGGAAGAACAATCCTTAAAGGCCCTGTCACACCTTGACGATTTAGCCAGCGTATGCCGACGTATGAAAAATTTGTCTGAAACGCTGGCATACGTCAAATACGTTATGGGTAAGTTTTGTATACGTTAAGAGCACGCTGGCATACGTCGTAGTACGCTGGCATACGTCGTAGTACGCCGAGCTGTTAGACAAATTTTCCATGCTTGAAATTTTTCGACATATGCCATCGTATGACTCACATGTTCCGCATATGCTGGCCATAAGTTGTAGGCACGTTACGCGATCGTTGACACACATTGACACACGTTACTTGTAAGTTACTCATGAGTCGAAACACGTCGAGGTAATGTTTAGCGTACCCGAAACTTATTTCTAACCTATGAGTTACGTGTTGTAGGCATGTTACGCGATTGTCAACACACGTTGCGCGATCGTTGACACACGTTGACACACGTTACTTGTAAGTTACTCATAAGTCGAAACACGTCGAGGTAATGGTTAGCATCAGTGTTCCAGACTCCCTGGTTTTTTTTTGTTTGTTTGTTTTTGTTTGTTTTTGTTTTTTCTTTGGTATGACGGTGATGTTGACACTGATTTCTAGTGCGGTTATAATATAATATAATTAATAGGCTGCCGCTCAACGATTTAAATCATAACCGCACTAGAATTTGAAGTGTCAACATCACCGTCATACCGAAGAAAAAAAAAAAACCAGGGAGTCTGGAACACTGACGCTAACCATTACCTCGACGTGTTTCGACTTGTGAGTAACTTACATTTAACGTGTGTTAACGATCGCGTAACGTGCCTACAACTTATGGCCAGCGTATGCGGAACGTGTGTCATACGCCGAGTACATCGAAAAATTTTCAACATGCTGAAAATTTGTCGACGTACTCGGCGTACTACGACGTATGCCAGTGTGCTTCAGCATGCTCTTAACGTATACAAAACTTACCCATAACGTATTCGACGTGTGCCAGCGTATTCGGCAAATTTTTCATACGTCGGCATACGCTGGCTAAAACGTCAAGGTGTGACAGCGGCTTGACACTTCGATGTCTAGTGTGGTTATGATTTGAATCGTCGAGCCGCAGCCTATTAATAGCCTGCGCCACGTGATCGTCGGCGATAAGCTGCCAAGTGCTCTGCATAAGTTATACTATCGTTGGGCATAGGTTGTGAATGCCGACAACACGCTCATTCGTTGATATAACTTATCTATATGTTATCGAAACGTTCTGCGTACGTTTCTAATACGTTATGCATACGTCCAACTCGTTATGAATATGTCCAAAACTGGAAACAAACATCAATAGTTCAGCGTACGCCAGCGTTTTACATACATTTTGATACCTTGCCATACGCTGGCTAAAACGTCAAGGTGTGACAGGGTCTTAAGTGCTGATCAGAGACGGGCCCTTCAGCTAATATATAAAATAAAAATAACTCCTACTTGCTGTCATTCTTGCTGTGGAAATATTCGCTTTCAGATATCCTTTCCTCTGTCGACTTTAACTTTTTGTGTTAACCCACCCACTGTGGAACTCACCTCAATTGTTAAACCCACTCGATTTAATAATCCTCCTTTTTGCCAGTCCCAGTTACATTTGGCAGTTGGCGCTGCAGGCAGTGACACATCCAAATTGCGGGCGGTCGCAGACGGAAGCCTCATTGGCAGTTGTTTAATTTCACTGTAATTAAATTAAATTAATGCTTTTGGGAGCGCAGTGGGACTGCATAATTTGTAGGATTCACAAGCTTCCCTCATTAATGCTCCTGTTGTGTGTTAATCCCTTAGGTCTCATTTGGTATGTTGTCAATTCATATTGGAGATGGATTGGGGCAGCACTGTTGGTTGTCACCTTGTTTGCAAAACAGAAAAATGACAGCAAAAGACATCACTTATGAAAATATATCCTCACCGTTGGTGTGTTTGAGTGTTAACTCGGTTATCATGGCTCTACTTGCCATGATACTTTGGTGTTGTTTACAAATTATACATATTCCAAGCACTCCATGATGAAAATTTGCTAAAGCATAGTTTTCACCAAAATCCAATCATTTATCTTATTTTACTGCAATATACTGGACTATGGTTGCTGTTCGTGGACATCAAAGATCCTCCGAGCTGTTGGGGTTTCAAGGATTCATTTAACAGAACTTTCAACACAAGCTCGCGGTTACTTATTAAATGTAGATTTGTTACACTGTCCTCAAACACAAAACCCTAAAATGATCCCCGTGCACAAAAATGCTTTAACATACTTAAACTCTGTAGTTATCTCGATACAAAAAATACCACAAGAAAATAAAAATATGGTAAATCTCACAAAAACTTCACCATCAATGACAAGATAAGAGGATCCTTTGCCATCTTGAACTCTGGAGCAGATCTTTCCTGCTTGGACAGGAAGGTATAAGATGGCATCCTCTTCCAGAATAATCCCATCTTGTCAGCGTTGAAGACCTGCTCTGGCATAAATCCCTTTGCCTCGCTTAGTTTAATGAGCTGCAGTGGGTAGTTATCCTCAGCATCATGGTCTATCAATGCTGCTTCCCCGATTAATTTGACGTTATGGAGGCCGAATCTTCTTTTGAAGTTCTCAAACCACCCCTTGTTGGCATGGAACTTGTGCGTGCGAAGCTGTGGTTGAACTTGAATCTTCAGCCCTGGGTGCCTCGTGGAAACGTTGGTAAATAAACAATGATTTCTCACATATCACCGGTCCATTCAAAGCCACTTTTTTCTGTGTTTGGTCCTCGATCTAAACATTAAGGGCTTTTTCCATCCTTTCACTAAAAAGGATCATGGGACTGGAATGACACTTTTTGCTTTGCAGAGCGCTGGCGGCAACACTTGCACATATATTTGACTCACATTTTTTTGGATATACTGCACACTCGATTCATTGATCCCGTGATGGCGTCCCACAGATGCCGCACTTTCACTTCCAGCCAACCTACCCAACAACTCGATTTTTTTCGCTCAGCATCATAACCTTTCTCTGCCTATTGGCACAACAAATTTTGTCCGTCATTTTACATTTGCATGCCATTATTAACGGTTCATGAGAAACAACAAAAGGCTCGTAATGTGAGATAATCATACACACTGACGCAAATGATAACCCATCTCGGCTCAAAAACCGTGAATTGTCAAAATTAAGTCCCGCAATAACTAAATCAAAACCTACAATATTCTAACCCACGATATTTACAGGTTTACTGCATAGTAGGTTTTTTTCTTTTCCTGGTGCACACTTCACATGCCTGCAGGAATACATGACTTTTGAAATGACATAACCCGGCCCAGAATGCTCGGCGTGCATGCACAGAAACCCCGAGTAGCAAGATCCATCGGGGCAGTCAGACGTTTATCATGCATGCCAGATAAAGATTATAGCATTAAACAGCTCACCAAGCTTCTGAAAGAAGCCGAAAATACTTGGAAATGTACTTGCAAGAAAGTGGCGTGCCTCAGCACAATTAAAGATTTGGAGAGCTTCCTGATCAACTCACCAACAAAGTTGATATCTTGCCACCCATAATGCAAAAACTCCCGATGATGTGGGCCCGTGAAAGGCCCAAAGGTTTGTAGGTGAGATTTTACGAGGGTACAGTACAGATGCTGCACTCTACCCATGTAAAATAATAATAATAATAATAATAATGTGTGGAGAATTTTATTGTTTGTGTTGGTTACCCCACTAATTCCCAACAAAAAAAAAGCTTGGGTCAAAATTTTAACTCCAGAATGTTGATTTAGTAGCAGGTATTTTAACATACTTGATATCTCAGGATCTATTGCGCGTAGAAAGTTAATTGTGGTGTCAAAACCAAGGTTATTGAGATCAAGAAGGCCAAATGAAGCCTAACGGTATCTTATTGATTGGAGCAGTATTTTAACAATTTTCAAGTTGTCAAATAAAAAATATGAGTGCAGACTTTATTGGATAATCTTTCGCAACCTTCTTTCCTAATATGACAATCACACATAAAATAGTGAATGAAAGCAAAACTTGTTCTAGTGAGACCAATGTATGCTAACAAGGAATATAATTTATTATATACCTCTACTCAACATATCAGCAAATAGTTTTATTTATATCCAGGTAGGGGAATTACTCCAAATTTATTACAGGCAATATTATCCACATCACAAAACTTCTTTCATCAATGTAATATTTCAAGAAGAATTGCAGTATTCTGTTTTGCACTTACCAGAAAACTCAGCATGTCACCCCTGATATCTTACGTGGGGCACCCGCACAAAGTTACCAATATATCCAGTAGCTCTCTGCGACATTTAGATGTTCGTAAAAGTCTATCCACTTCATCCCATCCAGTCATATGGTTTTGACTTGTTGTCATTCCCCTGCGTGCGAGATGCGAAAAACGGGGTTAAGCAATTGGTTCATGTCTGTCCATCCATCCATCTGTCTGTCCACAAACTTCAGTTTATGATCGAGGAACAATTTTATTTAAATTGAATGTTATAATTTGAACACAAATCAGAATATGAATAGCAAGTCAAGTTTGCTGTTTCAACATACTGTTGCCAATTTGTGCCCGCCGGCGTGCGATCGGCCACGTAACTCGAATCGCGGCACGTCGCCCACCGGACGGACAATTCAGTCGTGACCCTCCGGGAACTATCGCCCGGAGCTAGTCACGGGTGGGGGTTTAACCTCACCACGATCGTGCCAATTGCCCACCCACGCAGGATAGGGTTGCTCGCCAAATTCGACCTACCTAAGTACCTGCGCGAGTGGTCGACCGGGGCGATCGTACCACGCCACAGGCCGACTCCGGACACGAACCGCTTAAGCGGTTCATTCCGTATTTCAGGGATAACCGAGCGGAGTTATCATCGGCCTTGACGGTTCCGATTAATTACCAGGCGTTTCAAACCCACTACGAATCTCTTACGCGATGCAGGATGGAGAGTCAATAAAAAGAAAGTAGACGAAGCAGAGCGGGAACAGTTCAACAAGCAAGCATTTTATTCACACACACACACACACACAGACAAGCACGTATCTACAGCCATACAAAAATGCACAAAAAGTAAATGTAAGAAAAGCAGTTAAAACCAACTATACGCGTACACACGGCAACACTTACACAGTTCTACTTGAAAGACTGCGCCACCACAAGCATTTACGCAAAAAGCAAAGGAAGAAAGCCACCCTCACAGGCAAGGAGGCAGACAGGCCCGTAGACCAAATGTACGTGGATCCTGGAGGATCGGCCATGCCCATGAGACCGGGGAGGTCTTACCCGCGTCTTCGTGACGCGATGGCGGGCAAGCCACAATGTTCGCGCCGCTGCGCCCCGACTCCGTGCCCTGGCGTGGTCGGCGAGTCCTCTCCGGCGTGCTCCACGTGAGCGGTCCCGTTGGCACCACGTTTAGGGTGGGGGGGAATGGGGGCCCCCTCGGCACTATCTCAGCGCGAATGGGGGGGGGGGAATCGTTGATGCTCAGGGAGAGGGGTATGGCTGGCCGGCCTGGATCTCGCGACGAGTCGAGCGACCCCCACACCACGACCTCGTCGCCGTCCGCCGTCTTCCCTGCAACTCCTCCGCAACTTCTCTCCAAGCTCGACTCACCCTCTCTCAGTTCCACTCAGCTCTGCCCCGCTCTTCTCCCAACTCACACTTGCGAGTCGCCTTGCGCTCGTCTCTTTATAGGTCTCAGGAGGAGCCTATATGCAAATATGCAGATCAAACCGCGATTGGAGGCGGGGCCACGCCACCCTCTGTTCAGCCATTGGTCGGGCAAAAAGGGGCGTGAACTTACCTTGATCCGCATATTTGCATAAACGGACTTCACATACACGCGCTTGGAGGCGGGGCCAAGCCGCCTCGCGTTCGCCCATTGGACGGAGGGAAGTGGGTGTGAAGCATTTTGGATCCGAATTTTCCCCTCAGAAAGGCCGCCATTCGCGCTCGCGGCTCGGTGCGTTTGGCACCAATCGCCGAACGGGCCCGAGACAGCCCGACGTTCAGTGTTCACAGGTGGTGCGGTTGTTGGTTGTGAAGGAGAAAGGCGAAGGTGGTGGAGGGTTTTCGGTGGTGGTTTGATGGTTATGGTGTCATTTGGGAATGGCGGTGAAGCGATGTTTGCGGGATGGAGTTGTGAAGGTAAAGGTAGTGGCTGTTTGCGTTGTTGGCGGCTTAATGGTCGAAAATAACAATAGAGAAAGAAAAAATGGCTAACTCAAAGTGTCGCAGCCCAGATGAATCACACATATTCCCTCTATACAACGGGTTTGGGCTAACTACACACGGACTTACCGAGAAATCTCACCTGAGGACTCTTTATGGTGTAATGCGAATTTCCACAACCGTAACAATACTTTGTCTCTGAATTAGTCCCAATCGAACATGCACAGAGAGGAGTGAGATAACTTTTTTCCTCTGTCCGCCTTACTGGCAGTCAAACAAAATTGAAAATCATTCCAAGCAGGAAACGTACTGTTTTTAAGGACGCCTTAAAGGACACAAACAACAGGCACGAATAACAAATGTAATTTGTTGGATAAGGTGGTGGATTAGCCACTGCGTCAATGGTGGTAAACTTCCGGAATATTTCAATTGAGGTATGTATTTGAACACTGTAAAACACAAAAATCGCCTTCTTGTCACTTCCAAGAACCTCCACTTTTGCAGTGCTTGAACATGTTAAATAAGGTAATGTATAAGAATGCATCAATCACGCTAAACTTCCGGAATTTTTTTTCAACAAACTTCAAAATCATTATTTTTATTTCAATTGAGGTATATACTTGAATACTGCACAGGGCAACGTCTTCTTTGAATTATCTCGTTATTTAAAAGAGTGAGTGTATCCCTGATAACAAAGAATGCTCAGCGTATACGTCCTCTGACCGAGCTTGACGTTGGTTTCAGTTCAGCAAATATGTATTTAACCTTGTGTGATAGATATATCTCAGCCTGTTGAAAGTATTGACTTTTGAATTTAGTAACTAAATTTTGACATTCACTTTTAAACATTGTCAATGTATTGAGCTTGGAGGGTGAAATCTCTCAAAAATCTGCAACGAAGTTTCCTGGTTCTGCTTTCAGTGCTGCATGTTGGGTTCCAATTTTGCTTAAAGCATCATGTCCAGTTAGAATGTGGGCCTTCACCAAAACATTGCTGAAAGTAGGTCCAAGCTTTGTCAGCAGATGGTGAAATGGAATTAATCGATGTTTGTTCTCAAGACCAAACCAAATCCAAAGCTCTTTGAAGCCTTTGGCTTTGAAGATGGATGCATATCTCAGCATTAGAACTACCATGTCTGTATCATTTGACAGAATATGAACACAATGGGCCCCATGCTCAATTTCCCAGTTAACATGGGACACAGGGCCAATCGTCAGCTTCCTCAATTTTCCTCTTGAGTTGTTCAACTACAGTTGCATCATTGTTTGCAGAAACAAAACTCACTGCAGGAATAATGTCCTCATTCACACACATTCCACTTTCAATGACTTGGAGTTTTGTTTGAACTGATTGTAAACATGCTACTCTGTGGGCAAGTAGCTGTAAGTTGATTTTGTTCAATAACGATGTCCAGAACTTGTCCATTTGAAAAAGGTTTGGCACGTCATGTTCAATGTTTGTTAACTCAACACTCCCGTTGTTTGAAGCTCTTCAAAACCTTTGTGATTCCTCAACAGACAATTCATTGTAGCAGTAGAAAACCACATGCAGCTCCTGCACAGTACAAACTGCTCGCGGATTTTGTAGGACATTTGCGATAGCTAGGCCAAAGTTATTTTGAGATAGCATTATGCACCATTCAAATTTGTTCCATAAAATATAAAGCCCACCGCACACAAGCCGACACAATGCAACAAGATTGTCGGCGATAACACCGTCGGGAACAGTTTTTGATAATCGTGTAATGTGCATCAGTTGACGAGTCTCGTCAACTAGTTTTTCATTGCATCTCTCCAGATTCCAGGAATCATACCTCAGGGAACCAAAGCAGTCGAATTCTCGAAATATGCACATCAGTGACTCAATAGTTTGCATGTGACATTCCCAACCAGATGTTATGATATTTTTAACAAGACCTAGGAGACGCAAGAAAACTCTCCAGTACTTGCACAGCTCTGATTTTTTTTCACCACATTCTTCAATGAACACCAAAAACTTTTCTTTGAGGCTTAGAGTTTCCCCAGCAGCTTGTTAAAGTGCATTTGACTTTTTCATCTTTTGGCTGCAGTGCTTCCTCAGTTCAGTGACGTCTGAAATGACGTCAAGGTAATCGTCACATCTGATTATTCTCCCAGAAAGACTTCCACATCAAAGTCTTGATTACTTCACCAACAATAAACATGCCCTTCAGTGAGCAGACATAATGTGTTCTGGTCAACACAGCCTGTAGCCCACAGTGTTCACACCAAACACCTCAAACTCTATCAGGGCATCATCCACTCCACTCCCACTAATATACCTGCCTGC
Organism: Eptatretus burgeri; assembly: GCF_056783735.1. NCBI lineage: Eukaryota > Metazoa > Chordata > Myxini > Myxiniformes > Myxinidae > Eptatretus > Eptatretus burgeri. Next base: position 22,869,431 of record NC_140976.1, on the reverse strand, counting down.
ACAGTGAAGAGCCACTTTTATCAAATTAAACATTCCCAATATTGGGTAAACATCACCAAATTCTTCCAGGCTTGCCATGTCAATGTCAACAACAATGGTGGAAATTCAAAATTGCAAATATGGCTTAGTCAACTCATCCATGTTTGTTTGTCTGTCGGTTTGTTTATTTGTCTGTCTGTTTGCTTGTCTGTGAGCATGGTATCTCAAAATATCATGGACGTATTTGGACGAAACTTAGTGAACAGGTTGGGTGTGTGACAGGGACGAAATGATTAGATTTTGGTGAAGATGCGGTCCAGATATGATAATTTTTTAAGTGATTCTTCACAATTGAGCGATGGAGCCAAAAACAATATATAGCATGATATCAAAAAATCTTGTGGACGGATTCAGTCGAAACTTGGTGGATGAGTTGGATAGGTAACAATAACCAGCTGATTTGATTTGGGTTCAGGTCCGGATGCAGATCTGGCCTATCAGTAAGATATAAAACATAAACTGTTCTGCCTGGCGGAGGTATGCACTCTCCCAAGTGCCGTTCTCGCTATGGATGTATTAACAAGGATCAACAATTAAATTCTATTTCAACAAAAACTATATTTTGTGGAGACAGGATCAAAAATAATGCTCTTGGGGTTATTCAAACAAAATGACAAATCTCCCGAGGAGATCATCAGGGCGTTTATTCCATTCCTAAAATTTCAAACGTCTTCTTTTGAAAGTGAGTCATGTTGAATGGGCACGTTTTAACTATGACCATGCATTCCTTTACGTCCTTCGACACCCTGCCCTGCTCCACCAGTTTTGACATTTGACAAAGCAAGGAGCTTGGTTTAATACAGAATTCGCACTTTTTGGCCCAATCTGTCCTTCTTCAAACAGTTTCAGTCCGCCATCGGAGGTGGGTGGGACTTTGCGAATATCTTGGAACTATGAGTACGCGTCCTAAATTGGTTTAATTATGCCGTCTTATGAAAAGTGCACCATAGTGCAATCTTTAAACAATTTTGTTTTCATTGTAAACAAAAATTGTTATAAAAGCCAATTGAAGTCATTCCAAAACCTGATCAATGAGAACATCCTTCCCTTTGCCTCCAATCTGCTCTGAACTTCCTGAAAGATATTACGTTTATGATGGATGACTTTATTGATGTTAAGTGCTGGAAAATATATGAAATTGTAAGCTGGGACCTTATTCGTTTAATACGAGACTTCTATTACAAGCTTCATTGAATCTGCCAAATTTCAAATATTGAATTCACTATTGTTTTCTTGTTAACAATGAAGGTACTGCTATTGTCGCAGAGGCCAGATAAGGTACGAGGAAGAGTACCTGCCCCAGGTGACGAGAAAAGCTAGCAAAAGTATCCATCCCCAGTGAGGAGAAAGTTTAACTTAATCTATCAATTAAATAATATTTCACAGACTTTAAAAAGGTCAGTCATGTTCCACTCTTGGTTTCACGCAGAACCAAAGCTCTGAGCTACTTATACCACCCACTGGAAAATGATGGTGCAACATAGGGTGGTGGAGGGTGGATTTGTCTCAAAAAAGGCCAAAATATGTTATGAAATACATTTTGGCATCATCATTATTCATACCTGTTCACCTGTCATTTCAAAATTGAATATTAAGCTTTTTAAATGCAGCACGAGAAGTGGCCGCCATACAAGGGAGACAGACGAAAGCATGGACAGACACCATGGTTCACAATATACTAGTAGAGGTACCTCTCCCTCTCCAAAAAAATATTTTTCACCCTTTAAAAATCGTCTGAATAAATTATTCAAATATCAGCTCCTTTTTTTGTATCCTTTTCTCACCTGTGTTGCAAGTGGAGCGAAAGGTGGTGTATAATCAGACATACCAATTGATATGGCAAAATATTACTGTTATATGAATAAAATGAAAATGTTGGAAAAAAAACATATTGAATATAGCAAGTGTTTTCTGAATGTAATCGGTATGAGAAACAGGATTGAACTAAACTCACCATTAGTTAAGTGAAGAAGAAGATGAAGGAGGAACATTTTTTGTTTTAATGTAAATCCTCAACTTACTCAACGATATCATACTGTTTGTGGCCTTACTCAACTATACCATACTGTTTGTGGCTTTACTCAACTATACCGTACTGTTTGTGGCTTTACTCAACTATACCGTACTGTTTGCAGCCTTACTCAACTATACTGTACTGTTTGCAGCCTTACTCAACTATACTGTACTGTTTGTGGCCGTACTCAACTATATCATACTGTTTGTGGCCTTACTCAACTATACCATACTGTTTGTGGCCTTACTCAACTATACTGTACTGTTTGCAGCCTTACTCAACTATACTGTACTGTTTGTGGCCGTACTCAACTATATCATACTGTTTGTGGCCGTACTCAACTATACTGTACTGTTTGTGGCCGTACTCAACTATATCATACTGTTTGTGGCCGTACTCAACTATACCGTACTGTTTGTGGCCTTACTCAACTATACCGTACTGTTTGCAGCCTTACTCAACTATACTGTACTGTTTGCAGCCTTACTCAACTATACTGTACTGTTTGTGGCCGTACTCAACTATATCATACTGTTTGTGGCCTTACTCAACTATACCATACTGTTTGTGGCCTTACTCAACTATACCGTACTGTTTGTGGCCTTACTCAACTATACCGTACTGTTTGTGGCCTTACTCAACTATACCGTACTGTTTGTGGCCTTACTCAACTATACCGTACTGTTTGTGGCCTTACTCAACTATATCGTACTGTTTGTGGCCTTACTCAACTATACCGTACTGTTTGTGGCCTTACTCAACTATACCGTACTGTTTGTGGCCTTACTGAACTATACCGTACTGTTTGTGGCCGTACTCAACTATACCGTACTGTTTGTGGCCTTACTCAACTATACCGTACTGTTTGTGGCCTTACTGAACTATACTGTACTGTTTGTAGCCTTACTCAACTATACCGTACTGTTTGTGGCCTTACTCAACTATACCGTACTGTTTGTGGCCTTACTCAACTATACCGTACTGTTTGTGGCCTTACTCAACTATACCGTACTGTTTGTGGCCTTACTCAACTATACCGTACTGTTTGTGGCCTTACTCAACTATACCATACTGTTTGTGGCCTTACTCAACTATACCGTACTGTTTGTGGCCTTACTGAACTATACTGTACTGTTTGTGGCCTTACTCAACTATACCGTACTGTTTGTAGCCTTACTCAACTATACCGTACTGTTTGTGGCCTTACTCAACTATACCGTACTGTTTGTGGCCTTACTCAACTATACCGTACTGTTTGTGGCCTTACTCAACTATACCGTACTGTTTGTGGCCTTACTCAACTATACCGTACTGTTTGCAGATTGGGCTTTATTTGTGTATAATTATCCCATTATAATTATCCTACATCAGATAATTGTTGCAGGCAGGGATGGACGGACGCAGTGACGTACGCAGGCACTTCCCTTTATATTATAGTTAATAGATTACTTCCCTTCCAAGGAACTTCGATACAGAAAGATAGTGCAGCAGATTACTGAAATAATCTTTCACTTGGTGGTACAAGCACCAAATTTGGTATACATGTGTTCCAGGACCTATTCTCTCAGAAAAGTACATCACCCACGTTGAAAAACAAAATGGCCGCCATTTTTCAAGATGGCCGTCATTTGAAGTGGTTTGAATCTGTGTTTGAGCTAAATTTTGATGGAATAATGCTATTTTAACGTTCTATGCATCGAATTATATGTTTTTAAGTTAGAAAAATCCATTTCTGCACTTATAAAATCGCAATTATTGAAAACTAAGATGATATGGCCAGAATTAAATGACGACAGGCTCTTTTAGTGCTACATTTTGCAAAAAGAAAAAAATGAAGAATAATATCGCATATACAGCAAGAAATTATTATCTTTTGATTCACGTGGTGGATTAGTCAATAATTTAGTCCTAACATTTGCATGCACACAACTGTGTATACTTGAGACTGAAGCGATAGCATTTACATTGCCCTCGGCATTCCGTCTTGTAGCCACATTTTGTTAACTGCTGACAACTCTGGGCAATGGGTGGAAGGGTCGTCCAAAAGACTTGCCAGACCTCACCATCTTTCTGCCACCCCCAGTTAGCAGGGCTTTCAGTTTGCATTTTGCACACTGTTGCCTGGCCCCATATGCAGCCTGCTTGGTAGGCAGACCGTTTGACATGCTGTATGAGAGCTGCGCTTGGCGGTGGAATGGCATCATAAGACCTTTGCTTCCGAGCGAACAAGTCCAGTCTTGCCTCATCAACTTTGTCCATAGTGCTGTTCTTGTCATACATGGTGATGACAAACTTCTCAAGGACGTTGTAGTCTGCATTTCCACGACTGGTGGGTACTGACTTAACTTCTTGAAGATGGGAGTCACTTGAGGGTAAACCTCTCATGCCTACCATGCAGTTTTTTTGCCTTTTCTGCGAAAAGCTGACAGAATATCACAGCCAGTGAAGGCGTGAAAGAACAGCATGCCACTGGATTTGTCTGGGCCAAGATTCGCCACCATGTCATGAATTGGCAACCACTAAATGAACTGACCCTGGCCAAATTCAACCCACAGCATTTCCACGCCTGCGTCTTGAAGGGTAGCAAAAACACTGACTGCAACAACGAGAACATCTGTGTCACATGCTTTAATCAACACAGACGTCATCTGTTGCTTGGCTGCATGAAGAGCATGAGTGAAGATTCTGGAGTCGGCTTCCTCGTGGTTGCAAGGACTTAAGCCATCAAGACTGATGGATCTTTTGTAAAGAGCCTGATCTCCTTTGGTCACAACAACGACATTGTCAGGACACATGGTCACTATCTTATCAGCAAGGAACCCAAAGAGCTCTGTCTTGTTGTTGTCTCTCAGGAAACTTTTCCAGTTAGGTGGCAGCTTGGTTTTCTCCATCACTTGCATCGATCCCCTTTGCCTCTCTTTGATCTTGTTTCATCCTTCAGGCTGGAAGTCCAATAAACATCAAAAATTATGTCTGTCCTCGCGAAATTCGATGAGTACATCTGAATCTTTGGAACTACATCTAGGACAGCATATTCCTCAAAGGTCTTTGATGTCTTTGGCGGCAATGAATACACAAGAGAGGACCCATCAATGATAACAGCATCACATCCTGGTATAGTGTTGGGAGGAGTAAATGTAGCTTCCAGAATTTTTGCAAGTTGCAACTTCTGACCAGTGTGGAGTTTCCCACTGTCACTCAGCACCGCAGGGAAAGACTGGTTTTCATGTTGGAAAAACTCAAGCAGGTCACACTCTCGTGCTTGGCAGGATATAAAGAGTTGCGAGAACAGACGGCAATCATCTTTGAGTACCTGCTGCTTCATGTCACCAGAAGTTGCAGCTGCCTCTTGGTGAAAGAAGTCTGCTTTGTTCTTTTTGATGGGCTTATAGAAGGAAGCTCCGTCACCCAGATCATTGAAAAATTCTCGGAAGGCAACTTTACCTTTCTCAAGGTTAGTCCTTACAAGTTCAGCAGTACTGGGATGCACGATGGTTTTTGAGTCCAATGTGAGCAGGTCTTTTGATTCTTCCTGAAAAGGATTGCCCAGATCCTTCATTTCACCAAACAATTTCTGGACCTTGTCAGAGAAGGATTTCTGAGATAGGCTGGTTTGCTCATGGTGCGTGATATCTTCATTTGCCACTTTGGCCAGTGACGCCAACTCATACTGTGATATTAGCAGGCTAACTTCTGGTCCAGACACCATCCACCAACTCAGTGCAGCTGGATCCTCAGTAAGCCCAATGGCACCACCATCACCTTTCACGACTGCATTGGCCTGTTCATGTGCTTGGCCAATGGCCAAGCCAGAAAACTCCCTGTTTGTCTTGTGTACCACAAAATTTCCCAATTGAAATTCATTAAAGACCTCAGGGTGAGTATGTTCCAAAGTGACCATGTCTCTAAGATGGATGGGAAGCCATCTGGCATAGTTCACATTGTTGTTTGCAAAGAACAAGGGGATTAGAGCAGCCAGTGCTTCGCAATACAAACCGAAGTTGGCCTCCCTGAAAGACCTGACCAACGAGAACGTCACCAATTCCATTGACAACACAAGATCCCAGAATTGAAATTGAGGACTCTCTTTTCTGTGTTTCTCACACCAGTCATCAAAATCCAGAGCTTCTTCATTCTCTTCTACACAATGATGCTCATATGCTTCCTTTTGGAGCATGTAGAGGCAACACGCTGTAATTTGGTGCATATGGCGTGTTCTTGTGACACTTGAGGCAGAAAGAAAGGACTCTGCCATTCCAGAAGAAGCCAACCCAGACTTCACAAGAGCACCTGTCCACCCACTGCTTTGAAGTAGGGTTCCAAGAGACCTTAAAGCAGCCATCTCTATGTGGAGGCCCCCAAACATGACAACAAATTTATCCTCACCATACAGGTCAGGCCAGTGCCACTGGACTTGTTTGATAAGTGCATAAATAGGCTGGTCTGCGGTTATCACAGGGACCTGTCCTGGGTTGAGGTGTGCAATAGTATCCCTGACTTTGTTCATGGAGTGCCTTACAGTGGCAACTGAGTTAGCTTCATCACGAAGGAGGGGCAGAAGTGCTGTAATACTCACTTCAAATGCAAGACCTCTCTTTTTCTCTGCATGATGGGCTGACCAAGTGATGTTAACATTGTCATGTACTTCTTGTGTGAGGCTAATCTTCTGCAACCGCTCATATTCATTGGTTTGGGGGAGACTTGACAGAGATTCATATGTAACTTTGCCTTTGGGAGGAGAAGGGTTCTTTGTTGTGAAGAACGCAGGATTGACATTTGTATACGAGTCGGGGATTTCTGGGACTTTCTTTACTTTGGTATTCTTCATTAGAATTGGTTCCCGTACTTCTTGATTTCCTGATGTTGTATGTTGAAAGATGGATATGCTGGTTCCATGGAATGATGTGGTCGCCGTTGTGGAAGAGGGATTATGGTTGATGTTATCCATCGCAGATGTGCTGAAAAGACCTTTCCTCAGTTTGTGAGGACAAACCACACCTTCCTCTACATATCTGGCTACAGCTGCATCTCCCAGCTGAGCTGATATGTCGAGTACTTGATCATATGGAATACTGAGACCATGGTCATGGAGCATTTCTACTAGGTGTCTCTTTCTTGTCTTAGCATGAACAGACATCCCTATGTCGACTGGAAATGGGGTTTCTCTGTCTCTGGAATGCCTGTGTGTGGCAGCACCTTCTTTGTATTTGGCAAAGCAGTTGTATTGAAGGAGCTGAGCCATAGCCAGGTCAGTTGTAGTTGCTCCAAACCTCAGTTGAGACTTTATGTCTGCTCCATGATCAATCATTCAGACAAATTGGAGCAAAGCTGGAGGTAATGAATCGTATACTGAAGTCTCATGAAGATTGCCCTCATATTTACATTTGTGATCAAGCATGTGCCTACGCAATATCTTGGCAGCTTTGGCGAGAATGATGGTATCAGAGTAGGTTGATGCTTCTGACATGACAGGACCTACATCCTTCTTGAATGTCAGATAAACATCACGTCCATCCTTGTAGGTTTCCAACGCAGGTATCTCTGCCAAAAGCTTTTCTTTCAGTCTGGTAGAGTTCACATCAGGTATATCTGTTCCAAATGGTTCAAGTCTTTCCTTGTAAAAACTCACCAAGTTAGCAAGTCGAAACGAAATAGGCCCATCACTGCTGTTTCTTATCTCAACGACATAGGTAAGAAGTTCAGAGAACACCAAAGGGAAGACTTCCTTTTCTTTGGATGACTGGACTTTTTCTTTGTTCTTGGCTGCAATGTGTGCCCTCTCTCTATGATACAGAGCTGTTAAGCAAGAGTAGTGGTATTTCAGTTCCAGGGCAACCACATCTCCACCGCTCAAGACAGCCAAAAGCTTGCCATCATTAAGATTGCGAGCACATTCATTAAGCCTCTCATTTAGCTGCATGGTCATGGCTTGTCGCAACTTTGACTTTGGTTGTATCTTTTCACACAGGAAACACCGTTGCACTTCCATGCTAGTTCTTCGCATTTTTGAGTGCCCTTCTCCTGGATCATTTTGAATTTCAGCTTCTCTTTTAGTGGCACGCTCAAGTTTATCGCTGTCAAACATTTTGCGACAATTTTGGTGGTACTTGGCACTATTTTGCCTCGGTGTATCCTCAATACCACCTCCTTCATCCAATCTGGATGGGTCTAACCTGATCGGTAACTGGTGGATTGCCTGAAATTGTGGTAGGTTTTTTGCTATCATGGAATAACCATCAGAACTACACTCATAACGGGTTGGGGGAGACTTCAACTCTTCTTTTGTATCAGTCTGACAGAGGCAACACTTCCTCCATTCAATTTTAGGAGAACAACTCAACGGATTATTAGTGGACATATTGAACAGGTTAAGGCCGAAGGTTTATCCTTTTACCACCTAACCGTACAAAATACATAAGCACATTGAGATATGGGATACAACTAGGTTCATACATACAAATGCCCTACACCGAGCCCGATCGTTCATCCAGTGCCATTTAAGTCCCGTGTGATATGTACACCTTCCGGGTAACTGAAGCCCCGTTACCCTTGGCTCGGCTCTCCTGCGCTGGCACATCCTGTCAATTCAGGCGCGGCTATCTAATAGTGTAATACTACAACTAGCTATACTTCTAGCTGAAATATATACAGGGGCTTATTAGATAGCATTTGGGACACTCAAGTATACTACAAACTTCAGTTGAGGTTAGTACACTCCAGCTACAAGTAGTACACTATAAGCTGACACTGAACCCCATGCTGAGTCTCACAGCAGTGATGTCACCAGTGTGCCCTGTTTGTGCTTTAACATCACTCTTATTCACATAATGTAATAGAGCTTGACCGCATCACCTCAATACATGATCACAGATGTTGCCCAGCAATATATGTGATCATTTTGGAAGACAGCAACAAAAGTACTGATTTTAAGTCATGCAATGGCCGCCATCTTGAAAACTGGTAACCATTTTCGAATATTAGTGCCAAAATAGATTTCTCCAGTCAAAATACAATCTATTTAACATTTGGATCAATAGCATGTTCCTATTTATAGACGTTGAGCACGGAAAACCCTTTTTCCTATTTTATGAGACGCCCATCTTGAAAAATGGTGGCCATTTTTTTTTCAACGTGGATAATGTACTTTTCTGAGAGAATGGGTCCTGGAGCACATTTGTACCAAATTTGGAGCTTGTACCATCAACTGAAAGATTCTTGTGAGTTACTGACTTAATCTGCCCCACTAAGAGACCATTCGGCCCATGAAGCCTGTAAAATGGTTGGCAACTTTTGACTTTCTTGTATCCAGTCAAGGCTCGTGGAAGATCTAGAGCAGTAAATGGAACAGGATGCAATAGGACAAAAGGAACAGTAGCGAGGGCAGTGAGGGGGGGGCACCAACGGTGGCATTGAATGACAAAATAGAGGGAGAATTGGACAAACAATGGGGTAGGTAGGAATGGGGTGCACAGGATCGTTTCAGAAGGAAACTTCTACCTCCCCCCTCCCAATCTTTCCTATCCCTCTTCTCTCTCCCTCCTTCCCTCCTCTCTCCCCATCCCTTCTTTTCCCTCCTCTGCTTCCCCACTCTCCCCCCCCCCTCCCTCTATATATCCTCTCTGTCTCTCTCTGTCTCTCTCTGTCTCTCTCTGTCTCTCTCTCTCTCTCTGTCTCTCTCTCTCTCTCTCTCTCTCTCTCTCTCTCTCTCTCTCTCTCTCTCTCTCTCTCTCTCTCTCTCTCTCTCTCTCTCTCTCTCTCTCTCTCTCTCTCTCTCTCTCTCTCTCTCTCTCTCTCTCTCTCTCTCTCTCTCTCTCTCTCTCTCTCTCTCTCTCTCTCTCTCTCTCTCTCTCTCTCTCTCTCTCTCTCTCTCTCTCTCTCTCTCTCTCTCTCTCTCTCTCTCTCTCTCCCACTCCGCTGTCTCTTCCCCACTCCCCTGTCTCTGCTCCACTTCTTCCCCTCTCTCCCCCACTTCCTTCTCCCTCCCTTCTCTCACCTCTTTCCCCCACTCCCTATCTCTCACCCACTCGCCCATCTCCCCCACTCCCCTCTGCCTCCACTCTCTCCTCTCCCTCCCCTCTCTCCCCTCTTCCCTCCTCTCTTCCTCCCCCCTTCCCCCACTCCCTTCCCTCTCTCCTCCACTCTCCTCTCTCCTCTCTCCCCCACTCCCCTTTCCCACACTTTCTCCCCTACCCCGCGTCCTCCCTTCTCTCCTCTCCCTAAACCCAGTATATTTCTTCCATGTTTTATCATTTTTAAAGGGCTTTAATTTCCTTTTCAGTTTATTGTCTTGCCAAAACGAAGTTTTTGCAAGATATGTTAGTCAACTTGTATGTTTTTTTTTTTGTTTTTTTGTCTGTAATCACGTATAAAAAATTCTGCAGAGCACAGTTATCATTGGAAATTTTTGTAACTTCGCATATCAGAGGCCTATAGAGGTCCCTTTCAGCGCACAAATTTTTGAAGGTCAAGGTCAAAGGTCAAGGTCACTTTGTCGCAAATCAGGAGAGTCGACGAAACCCTTATTTTTTAAGTAAGTTTGATCGGATCGTCTTCAAACTTCATGCGAATATAGTTCATGGTCTGGCGCTCAGCTGAATAATTTTTGGTGGCGATTGGCCTTGACCTTCATGGTTAGCGCCTGAGGTCAAACATATTTGACCCCAAGGTCAAATTTTCAAGTTTTAGGAACCATATTGTGTAGAACCTCAAATTGAACACCTCGATGAGTGCTTTCTAGATATGTCAAGCTTGAGACATTATGACGTCATTTGGTGACGTTATGAGGCAAACACATATTTTTCATGGTTACTCTGTAGAACGATTCTCATCGGAATCTCTCGTCGGCAGATATTCCTCAAGGAGTCGTTCCTGGTGGATAGCAGCTCTGTTCAGCTCAGTGTGACCTTAAAGAAGTCACACGTGGTCACCTTTTGGCAAGATACGGGTCACCCTGCGGGTGACATTGGTTTATTTGTTTTTTCGCTTTCCCCCGTTCATTTGTTATTTTTGTTTGATTTGATGCACCATACTCGTGACTGAGCGTCTGTGCCACGAAACAGCTTGCTGAGCAAGGGTCAAACTGGGTGTTTTGCCATTGCCTTCCCAGCAAGGGTTCCTGCAGGAATTTGTAATTCGGCTGCCGTGCGGGTGATAGCTTGCCTACTCTTTGTGAGGGACACTGTGGGGATCTTTAACGTCCATCAACTAATGGCGGAAGACAGGACGCCCAGTTTGACGTCCATCGGAGGGACGACACACACTTTGATGATTAACCCAGTCTGTGAAACACCAGGATGACATTTTATAGCTCGGCCGAGATTCAAACCCAGGTTAGACAGCTTAGAGGCGAGTTTTGTGGATGTTAAAGATCCCACAGTGTCCTTCACGAAGAGTAGGTGAGTTATCGAACGGCACCATGAACAAATTACAAATTCCTGCTCTAACCTACAGAGGGCATTGCATCAGCAGCACAGCCACGCCCTCAGCCAATGATGCTACCCCCCAGCCTTGTGCTGCATACAAAAGAAGAGGAAGAAGTGAGAATAGCCACTTTTGCTGCCATGCTCCATGTACCTCCCAACATGGAACAAGCATTCCCTTGCTGTTAAAAATCACCATTCTGATACAACATAACACACATTTTTAGATCCTCATGGAGGATCTCTCAGTCTTGCTCACATTGTTGTTCTTCTGCTTCTTCTTGTGGACTTTTTTGTTTCACAGCCTACAGTTTTCATCGAAACTTCCTGAAACTTGGCGTATATATGTAAAAATTCCCTGCGCAGACAGTAACGATCTCCGATTTTGAAAATTCCTCCTAAAAAAAAAGTTATGACGTCAAAATATCTCCGCTAATGGAAATTGCCTAAAAAATTATCTCAAACTAGGCAAGCTTTTTGAATTCTGTTTGTGGGAATCGAACAGGGCATTAGCAGAGATGAATTACCGCACATATGATACATCAATATGACGTCATATCAATTTTCATGACGTCATTCCTATTTTTTGACATTTTTTGTTTCACAACCCAGAGTTTTCATCGGATCTTCGTGAAACTTGCCAGGTATATGCAAAAATCCCATGTGCAGGCAGTAACTATCTCCAATTTTGGAGATTCTTCCTAGAAAAAAAAGTTGACGTCATAATATCGCCGCTAATGGAAATCGCCTATACCGTTATCTCCGAAACTCGGCTAGCTGTTTGAATTTTGTTTGCGGGAATCAAGCCGGGCATTAGCACAGATAATTTATCGCAAACCTGATACATCACAATGACGTAATATTCGTTTTTATGACGTCATCATTAAGAGGATGAGGATATTAGCTCATTTGAACTTGTTTATTTAAATTTTTTTTTTGGAACAATCTCGGTCTCATGAGGAGCTTCTACATCACGTACAAGACAAATCACAACATATGGTACTTTTCCATTAATTTTTAAGACATTGGGAAACAATGGACAAATGTACATCTGGTACAGTGTATGTGATTTGAACCTGCATCGTGAGCCAGATGTTCAGATGGAAATGCTAACAGGCCAACCCGACACATTTGGATGTTTTAACTCCCATTCCGGTAGTGGTAGAGTGAAAGAGCACACGTGCTCATTTGAATGTAGAGTGTAAGCACACGATTCATGATTGAAAACCATCAGAGCACCTTTGGCATGGCTCCCATTCCTGCATCGTCATTCTTTGCTCTCTGATCCTTCTTGCTTTGTTTTCACTGTGTTCCAGCCTGTATGGCAATTTAACCTTTCTTCAGCTCACTATGCTAAACAAACAAACCTTTCCTCATGATGCAGTAAAATCAATTTCACAACTGTGTGTAATCTCACGTTACCGGGGTAATAGCGTATGAATTAAATAGTGGGCTGCATGTTTCGATTCGCACCACATTTACAGACTTGCCAACCTTATTAGCTCGACCCACAGTGACCAAAGCTGGCTGGGTCAGTACCAAAGCTACACATATCCACAAATACGACTCCCATGGGTACAATTCAAGATGGCGGAAAGTCATTCTTGGCTGGCAATTAGGCCGCTTATGAGACCGTCAACAGATGGGAGGACGGCATGTGGCGTTAAACGACAGGCCAACAGGCTGTTTCTTCCTTCACCTCATCCTTTGCACAAGCACGGCCTTTGAATTATGCCTTGCACTGACTTTGCTCTGCTTTTACCCATCTACATTGTTCTAACCATTGTTATATCACTGTCCTGTGGCCACTGGCTTTTCTCAGGATGCGCTTGGAGTGCAATTCGGAACAGTGGGCTCGGCTCTCCTTCTCAATGGATGAGCTTCTTGCTTGGGTTACTCACAAAGAATCAGAGCTGAGAGCAGAGGCACCTGTTGGAGGTGACATTCCGACAGTGAAGCAACAACTAGAAGCACATCGGGTGAGGGCTTTTTGTTTTTGGAATGGTTCTGCCTTCCAAACTGGCTTCTGGTGTGTGTGTGTGTGTGTGTGTGTGTGTGTGTGTGTGTGTGTGTGTGTGTGTGTGTGTGTGTGTGTGTGTGTGTGTGTGTGTGTGTGTGTGTGTGTGTGTGTGTGTGTGTGTGTGTGGTGGGGGGATACCCATCTATTATCGCAGTACTGTACCTCATCGTCACACATCATCGTCGATGCCTTGTTACACATTTGCACAATATATTTCGTATCATCCTTGGAATCTTGGTCTCATTGCATATGATTAATATTTATAGATGCATTTCTTATCCATTTAAGGTTAATCACTGTTTCCATCATAAAGTGCATTTTCTGAACCATACCAAATCATCACCCTCATCATCATCATCGACTACCATAAAGTATTGCAGTCGTTCAAACGTGCGGTCATAGCCAAAACGTAGCAGTTTTTTGGCCTGTAAGTTAAAGTCTCTGAAAAGGCCTAAAATAATTGATTTTAGCAGTTGTAGCAGTCTTTCATTCAATGAAATTGAAACTAAAACATGAGTTTTTAAATTAACATTATGAACCAGACTTGGTGGTGGAATTTTAAAGTGACTGTTTATGACGTTCTAAGTCTGATTTTTATGTTTTGTAATTTTATGATTCTAATTATGTTCTAAGTCTGAGAGGTTGGTCGTTTGAACCCTGGCTTAGTCATACCAAATCCTTTAAAAATGATGTGCTGCTTCCTTGCTTGATGCTCAGCATTTAAAATAGATAGAGCATGGACAACAACCTGAGATTGGTAATCATAGCACAAGCTTTGATCGGCCTTATGGCCTCCTCCTGTGTTGAAGTTCCTTGTAAGGGAACTTGTAATAAAAACAAAAATCTTTTCCTGTACTGTTACAAAACAGTTTCCTAAAGGAAGAAAAAAACTACCCAGAGCAGATAAATTTTTGAATGAATTTATGTTGTATTTTTGCTGATGATATCATGTTCATCTCCAAACCAGGATCTCAATGCTTTTGTTAATCTTAAATGTAGCATGCACCCTCATCGGCATTGTGTCCATGGGATATATCTGCAAATCCCTGATCTGTTTCATGTCTTGCAAGCACATTACATGCTGAAAGCTTGCTGACAATAGCACAAACCATCCGGTCACCGCTTTTGAAGCAAATGGCAACTCTATTGTATGGCCTTGTTGAAACAGAAGTATTTAATATAAATTTACATCATAACCAGTTGCACTTTTGTATTTATTTCAAAATAAGTAGAATTGCATTGACAAAACCTGACATACCTCTTTTTCTCACCCCACCAACCCTACCCCACTTTCCCTCCCTGCCCAATTCTCAAAGTGCTGAATGTATGGCTTTGATGTCACCACCAAGTGTGACATTCCTTTCTTGACTTGTACCAAGCCCAAGCCTTGTGAGAAATGGCTGCTCACAATGAATGCTCATTTTCTGGGTCTCTTGCAGGTGTTCCGTAATGATCTTAAAGGAAAGGAACCTTCAGTTGTTACAGCCCTGGAGGCATCTCGGGCCCTCCTAGCAGAACAGCCGTGTGAGGGCCCCACAGAGATATTGATGGACCAGAAGGGTGAGGGGCAGGCAGGGTTATTTCTCTTTTCAATGAGCCCTCACTCTTGCACACGTGACTTTGAAACCTTGCCTTGCCAGAGGCTGCTGCAGCCATTAGGAAGGCTACTTGAACAACATCATGTCTTTCTGTTACATTATATTTAATAAGAAGCCAGAGCTTCTCCGAACCAAGTTGTCTGGTGGCAAATATTGAGAAATTTTGGAAAGTCCTACTTTCTCAACCTTATTGTCTTTTTATTGATCTTCTATGTTACACAAAAGCATAAAATTAAAATGTAACTTTTTTAAACATGGAATTGCAAAATATATGTAGATACATATTGTCTGTGTGCTTCGCTTAGCAGCAGACTTCCTTCCTGAGGAACGTGGACCAGTCCGAAGCCTACGGCGTCAGGCCACAGAGCTGCAGCAAGGCTGGGAACGACTGGGCCGGAGGTCTGATGCCTGGCAGCGCCTTCTGGAGGCTGCGCTTGAGAGTTTGCGAGACCTGCAGGGCCGTGCAGACAGACTGGCACCGCTGTTGCGACATGCAGAACTGGCACGTGATGCTTGGTTGCCGGTTCCCGACTTAGCCAGCACGCCCGAGCATGTTGCCACTGCCAGGGTAGGCATTAAAAGCCATGGTCAATGGCCTTGTCATGAGGATTATCAACTTATTCACTCATTATCGCCATCATCATTATTACCATCATTAATATACACATGCTTGTTTAAATTCCCATCCCATTGTTTAAATTAAATTGTACATGTTGTGATTGTGATCATAAAGTGTTGTTTCTCTTAGCCCTGCATTTCCCAATCCTCCCCCACACCTCCACCCCTCTTCTATCCCACCCACCTCCATTTTCACTTTTCGCACCGCATTTGCTCCTCGCCTTGGCCGTAATAGACGATGTTGGAGGCCATTCTCGTAATTGAGCTTGTCACGGATTGGTGGTCACTGCTATCCAAGAATCTCTTCCTTTCCTTGCCCCAGCTGTTAAGGTTAATTCTTGAGGTACCCCCCAGGCAGAGCCGCTTTCTGCCCAGATAGTGTTGCCTTCACTCCATTCCAGTACAAGGTTGTTTGTTTTCCATTCCAGCTGGAACGACCCTCGTCCCAGTGTATCGTGTAGTCTCAGGACCTTTGGATGCATTTGCCAGAATAATTTATGCCAATGAGTCGGTCAATCCACACAAGTTTTATTTGTTATGGATGAATAAAAATTTTCCAAAGACAGTGAACAGCTCTGCCTTCTCCTTAAATATGAACCACAATATCCAGTAGACGTTGGAAGGGCTTTTGCGGTCTCGTTATTGAGTGCAAGGTTGCTTTCTTTTATCAGATTTTTATTCCTACAGTTTCTGTGAGAAATGACTGGTACCCTAAGATTTTTTTTTTTAACATTGTTCTCAGACTAAAGCCAAACTTGTACATAAATCCTCAACACAAACAAAGGAGATGTCAGTGTACTTTTACATTGATTACAAAGGCATTGTACAGAAATATGGCATATGTAACTTGAACGTCGGGTTCCCCCATCAAGAGCCAAAGGTTCACATAAGAACACAAAAGGGCCAACCATTGACAAAATTTTAGGTTTCATGGAAAGGCCATGTTGTACAATTGTGACGCTTACATACAGGTCAGGTCAGGTATGGGAGCATGTGCCAGAACAGCACGTCGCTGCGTCCACTTTCCGCCGGTACTCCAGGGGCCTCCGTCTGGCCATCCCCCAGGCAGATGCCAGGCCCATCCCCATCTCCTTGAGATGATGGTCAACCTGTTGCAACCATGAGGCACGTGGTCGACCCACTGGCCTCCTCCACTCATGAGACTCCCTCGCTGAGAGAATCTGGTGAGCAGGATCAGAGTCAGGAAAACGAGCCACATGTCCATACAGCCGCAACTGATGCTCACGGACTATGCAGGTAACAAATCTCATCCGAGTCTCTCTCAGCAACCGCTCGTTGGATACAAAATCCGACCAGCGATAGCCAAGGATTCTCCGAAGAGACCTGGTACCAAAGGAATTAAGTCTCCGTCTCAGATCCTTGGTCAGAGTCCAAGTCTCGCACCCATAGAGCAAGACTGGAAGTACCAAGGACCTGAAGACTCGGACTTTCGTCCTCCCGCACAGGTACCGGCAGCGCCACACCTCATGATCCAGTGAATCCATGACTCCCCAGGCCCGACCCAGACGTCTATTGACCTCTGACTCGCAGCCAGCAGAGACATGAATATCACTGCCAAGGTAAGTGAATCTCTCCACGACCTCAACATCCTCACCACAAACAGACACAGACAGGACAGCAGCATCCAAGATGTCACCGAAAGCCTGGATCTTAGTTTTGACCCAAGAAACCCGTAATCCCAGCGGCTCCGACTCCTCATTCAGCACCTCGAGGGCCCCCAAGAGGATGTCTAAAGTCTCCGCAAAGATGACTGCATCATCTGCAAAGTCAAGGTCCGAGATCTTGACATTCCCAAATGACGCACCGCAACTTGATCTCTCCGACATCCTCCCTAGAATCCAGTCCATACAAGTGCTGAAAAGTGTGGGGGCAAGTACACATCCCTGACGAACTCCAGTAACAACTGGAAATAAGTCAGAGATGGTACCACCACACTTCACAGCACTCTCAGTACCAGAGTAGAGTTCAGACATCAGATCGATCAGTTTTGGTGGCACCCCACGAAGACCAAGAATCCTCCAGAGGACATCCCGATTCACTGAATCGAACGCTTCACAGAGATCAACATAGGCTGCAAGCAGCCCCTGCCGAAACTCTCGTCTGCGTTCGGTGAGGACACGAAGTGCAAGGATACGGTCAATCGTTGACCTCTTTGGTGTAAAGCCTGACTGCTCTGGACGCTGGTGCTCAAGCAGATGGTGGCGAACCCTATCGAGAATTATCCGAGCAAAGACCTTGCCCGGCACTGAGAGCAGCGTCACCCCTCGGTAGTTGTTGCAGTCTTGGCGATCACCCTTCCCTTTCCAGAGAGGGACAACAAGGCCCCTCTTCCAGTCAGTTGGGATGATGCCTGTGTTCCAGGCAGAGCACAAAACTGCATGCAACGACACGAGTGCAGCATTTCCACCAGCCTTGAGAAGTTCGGCATGGATGCCACAGATCCCTGGAGCTTTGCCCCGTTTCAACTGGTTCACCGCAGCCCGTGTTTCCACAAGCGTAGGTGGACCACAGTTGATTCGAGGGTCAGCAACAGGGATTGTAACACCCTTGACGTCCAACTCAACAGTTGGGGGATCAGCCTGGTACAACCGCTCAAAGTAACCGGCCCAGCGGGCCTTCACTTCAGACTCCTCTGTCAAGAGCCTACCACTCTCTGCTCGAACTGTAGTGCTCCGAGGGATGGGCTTGGATGAACGTAATGCGCGAATTCCCCTGTAAGCGGGACGAGAATCACCTGTCCACAGGTGATGCTCTACCCCCTCACAGATTCCTCGCACAAAGGCCTCCTTGTCCACCCTCAGTGCACATACAGTTTTACGCCTCAGCTCCCTGAACAGCTCAGCTCTGCCATTCAGCCTGGCCCTGCGACTCTGGTCTATGGTATCCAGTGTCCCTTGAGAGACAAAATTCTTCTTTGCCCTGCGGTGAGCTCCAAGGCATCCACCGGCAACATCAAGGACGGTGGTCTTGAAGGCGCTCCACAACTCTTCAGGACCCCCCAAAGCACCCAGACCGCCCAAGTGTCCACTCAGCCTGTTCGCAAACTCCTCAGCTACTCTCTCATCCCTGAGCTTGGCAACATCCAGCCTCGGCTGGGATGGTACCATTCTCCAGGATTTAAGGTGCAGCTTTAGAGTTGCTACAACAAGCCTGTGGTCAGTATTGAGGAACTGAGCACTCCGGTAGACCCTGCAGTTCTGGATCATCCTCCAATGACCGTCAATGAGGACATGGTCAATCTCCTTTGCCACACCGCCAGCGTTGGAATACCAAGTCCAGCGATGAGCTTGTGGGCGCTGAAACCATGAACCAGCCACCCTAAGTCCATGACTTCTTGCAAAGTCAAGGAACTTAGTGCTATTCTGGTTCATAGTTCCTGACCCATGGGGACCAACACACACCTCATAACCGTCCCTATCAGTTCCAGTCGATGCATTGAAATCCCCCAAGACTAGAAGTGTATCTCGTCTGGGGCACTGATCAACCACAGACTTGAGCGTGGCGTAGAATGCATCCTTCACGGTGAGATCACTCGCCTCAGTCGGAGCATAAACAGAGACCAGGGAAATGACACCTAAGGAGTGACGAATCCTTAATCTCATAATACGCTCGCTGACCAGTGTTACCTCAATTATCATTGGGGTCAGCTTATTGGACACAGCTACAGCAACTCCTTGGGTATGGTAACCATCAGAGCGACTAGACCAATAGTAGGTGTAACCACCCACCATTATCTCGCCGCAATCCGGTCTCCGAACCTCAGAGAGAGCTGCAATCCCGATGTCCAAACGCTTGAGCTCAGATGATAACAGAGACAGGTGATCATCCTCTCTTAGGGATAGGACATTCCAGGCACCCACCCGAAGGGACCGCCTCAGGTTAACCCAAGGAGACCGCCGTCTGGTGGACGACACCTCAGCACCACTCCGACACACTCTCCCGCAATCTGACCCAGGGATGTTACCCCGTGGTTTCCCTCCTATCAAAGATTGGGGGTCCCGAAGGCTTTGCCCCAATCCCGTCATCCGGTGAGCTGCCCTGCGAAGGGAAGCTGCACAGGAGGTACTCCCACGGAGTGGGTTTTCAGATTTTTTGCGTTTTTGCATTTTGCGGAATGAAGGGTTTTACGGTGGCCGGAGTGCAAATCCTGCCACCAACCTCCTAATAAGAAGTGACCCAACTGCAGGAGGACGTCCGCAGACACAGTTGGGCACTAGATATGGATGGCCGTTGGCTCACAAGGAGCTCCTCCGCCCTTTGACAGGTTTTGTTTTTAATCCTGCTGGGTGTCCATATCCAAACACCCTCCTCACCAGAAAACCTGGTGGGGGAGACGGTTTAGTCGCCGACAACCCGACCATGGAACAGGTTAGTACAGGTTTACATGGTACCTGTGGCAGGTCACAGATCGAACCTGACCTGACAATGGTGAGACTTACATACACTCAGGAAGAAACACTTTAAACTATGAAACAACTGTGTAAGTTAATGTTCACATTATTATCATCCCGACAAAATCAGGCTTCCAAAGCAGACTCGGCATCCTTTGTCGTTCCACGTCATTCCTTGAAAAATGAACTACTCAGAGCCGACACAGCCTTTGTACGTAGCTCATTGGGGCACTGCTCTCCACTATGGGCTGGTGCCCCAGCATCACATCTGTCTCTGATGGAATTTGTGGATTTTAAAGCTCTCGCTCGGAGGCCAAAGCACAAAGCTTGTTGATCGTACATCACCAACAGGTTTGTAGCCTTCACTTCTCCTCCAGTTTGTCTCTCTCAGTCCTGACCTTTCTCGAGTTGTGCTCTGGCCTTCCCCTGTAACCCCAAGATTCACATGTTCCTCCAGGAACCCCCTCTGGGTTAAACTCCCAAAACCCAAGCTTACCACACACCTCCACTTTTTGCATACCTCTTTTCTCCCATTTGTGTAACCACCTTCCTGAGGTGGTTCAATCCCACTCTCCCTTTCAGGAATTGAAGCTGGTGGTGTACCGTACTCCCATCATCCCCACAACGCTACCCACAATATTTTCATCCTCCATTAACCTAACCCAACTAAACTAAACTCCCAACTCAAAGCAAGTTGCTGTGTTTGTCTCTCTCTCTCTCTCTCTCTCTCTCTCTCTCTCTCTCTCTCTCTCTCTCTCTCTCTCTCTCTCTCTCTCTCTCTCTCTCTCTCTCTCTCTCTCTCTCTCTCTCTCTCTCTCTCTCTCTCTCTCTCTCTCTCTCTCTCTCTCTCTCTCTCTCTCTCTCTCTCTCTCTCTCTCTCTCTCTCTCTCTCTCTCTCTCTCTCTCTCTCTCTCTCTCTCTCTCTCTCTCTCTCTCTCTCTCTCTCTCTCTCTCTCTCTCTCTCTCTCTCTCTCTCTCTCTCTTCCCCCACCCCCCCTTGTTCATCCATTGCCTTGCTTGTTTTGATTGCCACACATTTAGTATTTACTCTCTGTCACCTCATTCATTCGTCCATGTGGCTCCTGATATCGTTCAAAGTCACCATTGTCATTCCTGTGTTGTGTTTAGTGAAATCCCACTAATGTTCTTCTTTGTATTGTTTTTTAGAAAAATTGGAAAGTGATTTTTCTATAATAGCCAAAAGCAGAATTTAAGGATGCACATTAGAGGGCAAAGCAATCTACTGTGCATCCTGAAATCTTGTGCTTCCAATGTTGTGTACTAAACCCCTCACTCCCTACACCTACCTTACAATTTTGTACCCAACTACTCCTGGATACTGTCTTTCTCACATAAGAATATGGAGAGGTTTCTGGCAAACACTGACTCCAATTCTGTGCCAGACGCAGACAGCATCAATGTATGTGTCCTAAAAAGCTGCTCTGCTGCTCTTGCTCTTCCTCTTTCTGCTCTGTCCACTCAGTCATTCTCCTTGGGTCAGTTTCCATCTGCCTCGATCATTACAATCCACCAACATCATTACAATACAAAAACATGGTCCAAATACAGATCTTCCTCCTCCTCCTCCTTCGAATGCAGCACAAGGCTTGTGGGTAGCATCGATAGCTGAGGGTGCAGCTGTGTCGTTGATGCAATGCCCCTATTACCAGTACACTGGTACTCATTTTGCCGACCTCGGAAGGATGGCATGCTGCGTCAACCATACCTGGTGTTAAATCAATGGCTGACAAGGGCTCGAACTGAGGACCCAAATATCCCAAGACAGCCACCCTAACTGCTAAGCCCACACCAGGCTAATTATAGGCCTATTCGCTTGCAATAAGCAAGGTCATAGAATCTGTCATTGCAGTTGACATCAAATTGTTCCTTTTCTTGAGTGGCCTGATCTCAGATTATTGGTTCAGTTTCAGACCCAGTCAGAAATTTGATAAAGTCTGGCACACCACCTTGATCTCAAAACTCTCTGCTTACGGGCATACAAGGTCACCTCCTCTCATGGATCACTAACTCCCTCCACTCGTCGTCAGTATGTCGCTCTAAATGGGATCCACTCATCTCTCCTTGTCAAGGCTGGAGTTTCCCAGGGCAGTGGCTTTGGCCCAGTCTTGTTCCTCATCTTCATCAATGATCTTTCTGAGTCCCTGGAAAATCCTACCGATCTCTTTGCTCATGATTCCACCCTCTGCTGTATCATTTCTCATCCTTCAGACAGGCAGGCGGCAGCCTTTTCTGTCGCTACAGACCTTGATAGAATCAGGAGCTGGTCCAACACTTGGAATATGTCTTTCAACCCTAACAGATCCCACACACTCACCCTGTCTCTCCGAAAAGACCATCTGGCAAACCCTCCCATGTATTTCCTAAACCGGCCGCTTGAAGTTAAGTCACTCAAACTTTTGGGCCTCACCATAAGCCATGATCATTCTTGGGCTGACCCTATTTCAAAGATGGCCAGCAAAGCTAGCCGCTGACTGGGAATCTGTTGTCGTAAAATGTCTTTCCTTTGTCAATCTGAGCTTTTGACAACCTACAAGGGCTTCATTTGCACCTTGATGGAGTACTGCTCTCCCCTTTAGGCTGGCATCCCTACCTCACATCCTGCCATTCCTGATACCATGGAAAGTGAGGCCTCAAAATAATTTGGATCTCTCCCAATGAAGCCATGTCTAGGTCTGTTCCTCTCACATCACAGACAGGTTTATGGCCTCTCTGTATTCTAACACCTCCTTTTTGGTCTTGCACCCTCTGCACTTTCTTGGCTCTGTCCCTCCCAGGTTTCTGCAGGGTGCACATGGTCGACAAGTAACCCTCTTCTTCCAGGCTCACTGCTCACCTTCACTCATTTGTTCCTGTTTTATTTCGTTTGTGGAACCAACTTCCCCAGTCTGTTCAGTCCCATTCTTCCATTCAGAACTTCTCATCTACACTCATGATCTCCACCCACAAATGACCCCATTATGAAGTGCTCTTTTTTCCAGTTTTGTGATTGTCCCCCCTCCCCCTCACCTCTTTTCGTTTGTTAGGTGTCGGTTGGTTTGTTCTTTTTCCATTTCATCTCCACTTTCCTCCTTCATCTCCTTGCTGTCTCAGCTTGTGTGCAGCTTGTTCACCCCCATGTGTCCTTTTACCTCCTCTCTGCCTTGTTCTCACTCTCACTTTGACTCTGTTGTTGGTGTCTCCCCCTTTCCATTTTGTTCCCTTCCATTCTGCTAGCTTATCTACAAGCCTCAATCATGCATACAAAAATATACAAATAATTTATCTTTGTCAACATTTATTGAGGAGCTTTATATCTATTGTTTTTTGCTGGTTTTGGTGGACAGTGCCTTTTCATAGATACCGATCTTGTGCTTACCCCACCTTGCACTGATGATATTAAGAGTCACCCATATATCTAGGCTCATGTCACATGAAGATAATAACCCAAACTTAGGTTAATATTGAGATAGATAGTTAGATTACTGACAACCCAATTGTAAGACTATCTCAGTTGCCAGAAGCTCTGAATCCCTATCCTTCATGCTGCTGCCTTCAACCAGATAAGAACCGTAACCTCTGGGATGGCAGTGTGGCGTCCTCACCATTAGACCGCCATATTAGTTTGAGGTTACCTCCATGCAATTCTGTTGGAAAACTGGGCAGATGAACTTGGTATCTGTGTTGAAGATCTTTGTGTGTTATTGTGTAGGCCCTGCGTGCAGAAGTAGCTCCTCTGCAAGATGACTTGCAACAGCTGAATGAAGCAGCAGAAAAGTTGCACCAGCTCGAAGTTCAATTGTCACCTGCAAATCTACACCGTCTCGAAGACCTCAACATCCGCTGGAAACGCCTACAGGTGACAACAGCCATTATTTTCTGTTACATTGATCTTCTTTGATTGCCTCCGTCACCTTTGGTGCTTCTAAAATAGAGTAAAGGCTTTGTCATTAGGCCTGATGGCTGTGAGGTGGCCTTACTAATTAATGTCTGGATACATCACCAAACTTCCAAAGTGTTGTTTATCATTTCTAAAAAAAATTTCAAATAATTTTCACAACCTCCCAGAGTTTGAAATCTATCCATACATTGGGACCATACTCTGTGCAGAGTGTTGGTGCTGCCTAAGCAGTCTCCTTGGCTATTGGGCACAATCCTGGACGGGTCGCCACTCCGACACAGGATACCAGCAAGCTGGCACTCAGTTTGCCGACCTCAAAAGGATGACAGGCAGTCAACCTCACCTGGTATTAATTCAACAGTCAAGGGGAATTTGAACTCAGGATCCAAGGATCCCAAGCCCACCACCCTAACCATTAAGCCAACACCAGGCAAGGCTTGAAATGTATTAACAATTATTCTGATTTGGATGTACCATCCTCTGTTACAGAGCATCTGTGCTGCCAAAGCAGTTTCCTGGCAAGGGTTATACTGGGTGGTTTGCCATTGCCTTCCCAGCAGTAGTTATGCCAAGAATTTGTATTTTGTTCATCTACTCTTCGTGAGGGATCCTTAACATCCACCAACTATTGCAGGCAGACAGGACACCATGTTTAACGTCCATCCGAGGGACGACACACACATCGATGAATCACCCTGCCTTCGAAACACTAGGATAACAGTTTATAACTGGGTCGGGATTCAAACCCAGGCTAGACAGCTTAGAGGCAAGTATGCTTGCTTTCCTGTATGCCATCTTGCCAGCCCTCACAACAATTATTATTAACAATGACGGGTTCCATTTCCAGGTTCCTTCGTGGTCAGGTGCCATCTTCTCTGCTCTGAGATACCTGTCCCTTCTGAAGCTGAGGAATTATCTTGTTTAAGAGTTTTTGTTCATTTGTTGCAATGTTTTTGCACGTCTCGAGTATTTTTGCGCATGTTTTGTGCTGGGTTAATGTGTTCTTGTGATCCTCGTTCAGGTCTTTGCTGTGTTTCCTCCCCTTCCCTCTTTTCCTGTTCATTCATGCCCCTTATTGTTGCCCCACTGCAGCACCGTCATTTTTGCCTCTATAACCTTGCTCTTACATGAGCCTTTATATTGCAGCAACAACCCTTTTAAATTCACCTTGAGGCTGTTTCACTGTACATACACCCCTAATCTCCCCCTTTAGCCCTTTTCCCCATCCTTTTCCTCACACCATTTCCCCAATGCCAGCATTTTGTAGTTGCAGCAGAAGGAGGACGAGAAAGCCGTAATGTTTCCAAACTGTTCTTTGCCATCACAGGACTCGGAACTTGCCCCCACTCCACTTTGTCGAATTACTTTTGTTCACTGCTCTCCCGCTGTGCAACTACAGCCCGACTCGTGAGCTGTGGGATTCATTAAAATGCTCCGCTTCACAGCGGCGCTGGTATTAGGATCTGGGGGAAAACCCTGGGGCCCACTGACAAATACTTTGTCGGTGTGCCAACCTTACGTGTGCAGTACTTTTGAAAGCCCCTGCACGAACGCTCTGGAAGTGTTCCCTTTAAAAGGCCACCGTTGAATTCATTTGGAAATGGCACCGGCTAAAGACATGAAAGATGTTTCACAATTTCACCACATATCCTTTTTTTTTTACGGCCTAATCGTGTGACCTTTGGTGCTTTGTCCCAGGTTTGCATTGATAATCGGCTGAAACAGCTCCTTGATGGACACCAAGAATCCGGCCTGGTTTCCCACAGCATACTTTCGGGTATGCATATTTATGCTGTGGTGTTCTGTTAGCTATTTAACATCCCTTTCTTTATTTGAATAATAAATATAGAAGTCATCTGAAAATGTTGTTTATATTATTTTAGTATTGTTATAGTTCAAGAAAGATCCACATCATGTTTGCTTTTGCACCAACTGTGTGGCTGATGCTCCATTTAAAAAACGATTATTTTACTCCAAGTATTCCTGGTACCTGCACTCCATTATGCAGTTATACGGTCTCCGGCGTGACCCAGGCTCCTCTCCAAATGAATTGTAATTGATGATATCCAGCCGACTTTAGTGCTCTTCTCCTGATAAGGTTCTCCCCCATCCACGAAGCCCTAATTTGTATCTGACTGTGGGGATTGTAAGTCGCTCGATGCTTTGTTCTTCTGTGACCCTCCAGCCACTCTTCCCACCACCCTTTCCCTGTTTTTTACCCATCCATTCCTTCCTCCACTTCCAACATACTTTCCCATCCCCTATTCCTTCTCATTACTGAACAGATATTACCAATGTACCTGTCAGTTTGTGCTGGTTGGCATGCCAAATGTGCTTTGACTGAAGATGACCTGAACGGAATAGTAAAATAATTGTGTGTACTCTACGTACAGTCACTCTCTGCTAACCAGATTCCCAGTCTCTGCTTCAACAGTGGCAATGGCAGGCTGAAGACATTGGTTTGCTATCAGAAATAACTTCATCCAGAGGGGGGGGATAAAGGAGCACGAGGGTGAGATGGAATTGGAATAGGCTATTGTCGTAAAGCTGAGAAATAAGCCAAATATTCTTGCATCGACCGTGCAAGAGCCGTCGCTGCCATTTCCAGATCGGTCTTCCACTGCGGTTACTCTGCCTGAGGTCAACGTTATACCGCAGGGGACCATTAGTGGATTAATTGCACGGGTCACTGTGGAAATTAAATGAGTTACTCATCAGTGAATGTTCTTTTTCAGCCTCTGTACAGGCGCCCTGGGAGCGAGCCGTGTCCACCACCAAAGTCCCCTACTACATAAAGTAAGCCGAGCGGCACATTCCTCACTGCCCGTAATGGGTTGAAGCATGCATCACAAAATGTACTTACACTTGCTCTCTCTCCACTCCCTGCATGTGCTGTGATGATATTTTGTACAAAGCCAATTTAATTCCTGAGATGCACTATTTTTTATTTGTTTGACCACTGATGTGCTGCAGAACACTCGTTGCCTTGCATGAGTGCATCATTGCATGCGTGTGGCCAAGCAGGATGATTCTCCGCTACAGCAGTTACTTATAATGCTCATGATGCTCATTTGAATTGCTTTGCAGTAGAATTTGGTTTGGATCAAGTTTTCTTTTGAGGCACTATTTTATTATTTCTCTTTGGAATCTTGGTTTCACAGATCTCCGCTACTCGGATAAAATTGGGTCTTGTGGGGAGGTAGACATTACCCTTGACGTGTCCATTGAAATACTAAATGCCGATTTGATGGTTTAGTCATCGGCGTGCATTTCCGTTGGTTCCTTGGTAAGAGGATGGTGGAATGTGGAAGTGGGGAGAGGGGTTCTCAACACTTATTTTTTCCACCTGATCCATGTAATCACATTGGTGTCATGTTCTCCGTGTGTCTGCAATCTCACACTGAAGCTTGATCACAGGATGATACAGCATTGGCACTGATTAATGTATGTGGAGCTGGATGCTCTGCCTCCACAACACCCCCCCCCTTTCCCACCCCACTCCCAGACCCGATCTTTCTGGAAAAAAGAAAAAAATCCCCAAACTGAACTGCAAACTAGTTCCTGTAACCAATCTCGGCCGTCCCTGTGGCTTTCCGGGCATTCCATTGTTATTCTGAGTTTTCAATAGGCCTAATCTCTTGAGCTTATGGCTCGGACAGGTCATTAGGCCAACTTGATGAGTGTTCCCTCCCTTACCCACTGATCTATGTGAATGAGAAACTGCCATTATAAGTGTGGTACAAAATCACTCCGCGACAGCAAAAAGCTTATCGAGGGCTGTTGCTTCCGAGATAGTCATGATTAATTGCTCAGTAGTACCCGAAACATTCACAGCTCGAGTGTCGGAGTTGCAGACCACAGATCTAAACCTTAATCTGTTGATCTCTCTGTGACCATGTCGAATTGACAGGCCTTATCGTGGCGTTTTATTGGCTACAGGCACCAGACATTCCAGATGGGCCTCTTTTGTAATGACGTTAAAGGAACATTTCCCCCAAATGATATATGGCAACACTTATTGTTGATACACACTGTATATACCTCCATTTTAGTTTTTCAAAGCAATTGGTAGGATAACACACCGTACCATCTTTTTTCTGCCCTTTCAGATAACCAGATAAAAGTATATTACCAGGCCTTTAATAAATTAGATGCTACTTTATTTCCTGACTATTGGGCTTTGAGTGCGACATGTTAGCTTTGAAATATTTATGGCCTGTCGTTTGCGATAGCTTCAATTTGGCTGCAAAGGTTTAGTGAATTATTGAATTGTACAAATATCGTCAGCGGGTTTGCAGATTTACCAGCCCTTACTGCACAGAGTGAAATGACAGAAATAGGTGGCTATGTTTCGATCCTGCTGCCAGCTTGTTGTTGTATGTTATTTTTGTGTGACCGCCGACGAGAAAACTAAGGCGATATCCACCCACAGACTACACAACTACACGTAATACTATCCCACCACACGTTCAACATCGCCGGCTCCCACAGCGGGCGGGAGAGTGCTTGCTTGCGCCAGTGCGTGCTTACGCCTGCGAGAGCAAATCGTCCCGTGTATTGCCTTAGAGTCTTAAGCAACCGCAGCTGGAGGCAGTAAATAGCTCTGGCCCGTTAAGCCTCGCAACCTCACGAGGTCGAAAGGCCGGTCCCGTCCTGCCTGTGGCATGGCAAACCCAGCATCTTCCGAGGGTCTTGATCGCGCCTCGAGCTCAGGTCGATGACCCTTAATCGTTCTTTACCCCCACGGCGCCCTACTTCTTGGTGTTTGTAACTCTGCATTTTATCTTACGGATTGATTCCATATAGCGTTCGATGTTCAATCACAGCATCCTGTATGATTGTCTTAGTGACTGTGCTTGGCTGCATGATCACTTTTTATCATGTCCTTTGGTTTGGTTTTGTATTTTTTTAATTGTAGTTGCAGATATTGAGATGAAATTCCTTTCATGAAGTAATGTGCTTGCATAGTATGGCACAACCTTTCTTAAGAGCATTCCTCATCTTAAAGGTCATCGCATTTCGTTGGAGGTCGTTTCACCTTCTTTTTTTTTTAGGCTTGCTCCCACTTGATCCCTCATAAGGTCATTGATGCTATAGCAGAATCTAATGGGGTTGAGTAGACATAGACCTAAGGATCAAACACTAAACCAATGTAATGGTCATACCACAGAAAAGGTGCACAGAATAATGTGGACCTGTGAAGTGTAAACTGTATGCGTTTTCCTTTTCAACTGCAAAATCGATTGATGAAGCATTTATTTCTTTACAAAAACGATTTATTTTGTGCTTTCATTTGACGTGTGAAATGATTTTCAAGTAACTGGTCGGAGGAGCTTTCAATCTAAAAAATTTCCACCACTGAGGTTTTCAAACAGTTTGCCCTGCCTAACTTCTGCTTTGTTTGGCATAGCACCGTCAGAATCTTGGGAACGTGGACAGCCAATGGCTGTCGTGCATCACACGTTGAATTAGCATCACAAAACTTGGCAGTTCCTTCCCTCCACCCGACGAAAAATACCATCTTTCGAATCCAGACGGTGTCACAGAAACCATTTTGGCTAAGACTGGGGGCATACTCTCTAGCACTTCCATCGGCAGCTTCCGCCATCGCCGGGAGCAAGGATCCGAACCCTTCGGTGCATCTGCACTCCGGTGCCGTGACCATTGATTGCACATGCGGCACACCGGTGGGGAGGCCCAAGAACGATCGCACCGGTGATGTAGCATAAGTGTGATGCACCGCCAGTCCGGGGTTATTTTTTAAATCACAAAAGGCTGTCAATTTCATTTTGGTTCACTCTACAGGAGAAAATAATCTGTTTGTTCTTCCGTTGAGCTTTGTTGCTGGAGTAGTAGGAGGCTGGTGGTACTTCACTAAGACAGTTGGATAGTCTTGGGTTGTTTGTAATTACTTTTCTCACCCTGTATTACCTTTGGATATTGATTACATGAGCTAAGCGTTCCCTGTAGGATACTTACGCTATGCCGTTCATGGTTCCTCTACACTTTGTGCCAATATTCTCTACATGGTTTATTGTCATTTTGATTTTTACTTTTTCACTCTCGTGTGGTTTAGCTTTTTACCGCTTTGCTCAAATTCAGGTGAAGCGACTTACTTTTGCATGTTGTGCTTTTTTTTTTTGAAGTTTTTCTTCTTCCCCTCTGTTGTGCATTAACGCAAAGTTTTATTGGAAATGTTCTGCTGATTTCCTCCCACACCCCCCCCCCCACTGCCCAAACCACCTGCCCTCTCTCCCAAATGAGTTTCTGTTTTATTGCTTTCCACATTTCCATTCAAGCTTCTGTCTCCACACCGGCATCTTTCACGGGCTTCTCCCACGTGCCATCGTCACGGAAGTGTGGCATTCACACGTTTACCATCCCTTCCACACCAACCGTCCAGACATTCTTGATGCCCTCAAGTGGCTTCACCATCAATCATAAGTTGCTGTGTCATGAAAAGACCACAAAAAGCACCAAATCTTCATCGTATAAGGATGATCAAGTGCGGAGGCTGATCCAGAGTTTGCACGCTTTCTGGAAACCTAGCCATCAGTCCAGGGATGTTTTTATGTTAACTTATCTAAACACTTTCAGGCCGCAAGTTCAAAAATAATCAACCTTCATCCAGTTCATCGAGGCTACAGTACTCGTGCTGTCCTTACGGTGTACAGTGCTGTAATTAATGTCCATACGAGTTGCAGGTAAAAAGTGGAGCCACACTTTGTCCGTGGATTAATGTGTCATGTTTGCCATTGGATACACAGTTATAGCGCCAGCTCAGAATACAATTCAAAGCTTACAGTATTTCTTTTTTTCTCAAATACTTTAATATCCCACTTTTTAGGTGTAAATTGTGTTGTGAAGTTGTGATAATCAAAGCCATAAAATATTTCGAAGAGAAGCAGAAGCTGATGATTGAATCTGTGATTCGCATTTTGCCAAGAATGATTTTGTTTTTGTCGTCCTCCATATTATCACCAAACCTTGATAACGGGAAAATGTCTTTTTTATTTGACAAGCCATCGAAGTGTGAACACTGATGATTGAATCGGAGTATTGTGCTTTCAGCAACCACATGATCATTATCAGAAATTATCTCGGCCCTTCTTCGTAGTTGATCGGAGCAATGCCCACATCAAGCCACTGCGATATCACTCTTCCTTTTCCTGCTGGTCTTGCAGTGGAATGTTTGAGTTTCCCCCAATCATTCATGTACAACTGCCAGGGTCAAAAGACTATGCACTGTCTACAGTACAGATAAAACGCCAAATGCTTTGACAGGGCTGGTGATGTGCACCACCTGAAGGATGAAAGGGAGTGACCACAAATGACTCGGACAAAGCAGTTTAAACTCTGATATTTATGCGTTTGTCCTTTTTCCATCTCTTAGTACCTAAGGACGCAACGTTCCGGACGGATCACGTTCCTACCGGACGAATCAATTTCAGGAATAAAGGCAAAAGAAAAGTTTGAAAGTTCAGCACAACTCGAGTCAAACGTGTAAAGTTACGTGATTAATGTCAATCCGGATCGCCCCTGGCCCCTCCCTTTCTTTGAACCATTCTGTGTTGTCTGCTTGAATCATCTCTGGTTTGTCTAGTATTCGTATCGCACCGTTTGATGTCGATCATTTCCCATCCGTTACTGAGACACGCAGACACTCCCCCACTGCAGCACACAGGCTGATCTCAAGAAAGAAAGAATGATAAGAAAGAGAGCAGGGTGGGGTTATCGAAGGAGCGACGTAGAATATGCCTACAGAAGAATTGTCTGACCTAATCTTGCTGCACACAGAGAAAAGCCCTTTCTTGGCTCAGAGCCAGTTAATAAGACTCAAGTATAACCTCGAATAAGAAGGAATTCTGTGTCTGCAGCTCTCCCTTCTCTCACGAAGGTCACCCTAATGTCAGCACAACAGCTGCTTTGGAGCCAGTTGCTGATATTATATTTTGAATTTTGCTTCGCTGTGTTTGTTCCTGGCTCAGTTTGACCAGTTCGCACATGCGCTGATCTTTCCTTCCCGGGGCATGCTGTGATCCTAATTGGTATGGTGAACATGAGGTTTGCAAAGCTGATTTTATTTTTATTTATTTATTTATTGCATTTCACTTTCCTTTCTCCACTTCCCACAGCCACCAAACTCAAACGACCTTTTGGGATCATCCAAAGATGACGGAGCTCTACCAGTCTCTCGGTAAGCATGCCGGAGATTATCGTTTCCACGCCTCTGCATTCCTTAATCGTTTTTGCCAGACGAAATATTGTCAGACTCCGCAGTAACTTACCTCCCACCCCTGATCCGTAGCTGACCTAAACAACGTTCGTTTCTCGGCATACCGCACGGCAATGAAACTACGCCGCCTGCAGAAAGCCCTCTGTTGTGAGTGATTCCACACCTTAACCCACCAATCCATTCACCAGCTCATCTCCGTTGTCATTTTCTTATCATAGTATTTTGGTTCAGGCAAACACAAAGGGATGCCTGTCTTGTACCATCACCTTTTGAAAACCATTTACCCAACCAGCAAACCACTGAGCAAAAGTTGAAGGGGTAAAAAAAATGTGAAAGTGACTTGTTTTACACCTTTGCCTTTTCACGCTTGATCTTTGCACATTTCGCGTCACCTTAGCAATCAATAGAAAGTTATTAAGGCAAGACAGCCGGAAAGACACTGTGAGACAGATGGTAGACCAGTGCCCTCCCGCCATTGCTGTCGGCATGAGATGAACTGAAGATCACTCAAATTCCGTGGACCTTTTCTAAGAAACAAATGCTGGGCATCTGCTGTCCATGTGTGGCCAACAATAACAGGCTATACAAAAAATGTGGAGCATCATCGGAATAAGGCAAGGGGCTCATTTTGGTCGAAAAAGGCCCTGTTAGAGTCGAGGTCACCTTCACTAACAAAGGTCACAATAACATATGCTTATTAGATAGTGTGAATGGTTTTAGTTGTTGCACTCCTTCCCCCTCTCATTTCGTCCTAAGCTGCTTGTTTGCCATGGCCCAATTAAACCATTGGATCATTAAACAATTTAAGTTGGGCTGCAGAAAAATGGCCAATTGGTTGATTTCATTTTACCGCTCATACTTTTCTTGAACTTTTCCATCTACTTGACACGTCATTCTCACGTAATAGTTTCACTACATCAGGGTTAAAGGTGGCAGGGTTGTTTTGTTTTTTGGGCCTTGCAGACTTACTCCGAAGTCGCACTAATGTTGATTATATTTCCAACAAGAGTTTGTCTTTGGGTTGGCAAAATGGCCAAATAAATCCTGCAAAAGCATAGAAAGCAATGAGGATGCAAGTTTAGGAAGTGTGATTGGTATGACGGACCAATTTTTGCCCTTTTGTATCTTGATTTTTGTTTATAAAGCACATCTATTGACGATAGTTGGGATGAAGATGTGGAGAGAAAGAGAATGTTACAAACGCATTGTTCCAGCACACTCTGATGAAGAGTTGCCATTTCTTTCACAACTGTGGTTCCACGACATGATGTTACGTGGTGGCCAATGATCACATCCGTGGGGTTTTGTGATATCTGGGCCCGTTGCAGTCCATGGAGGCATCATTTGTTGTAGATCGAGTTTGCGTTATTGCTGTTAAATGTAGATGGGGAGGCATGATGTGGGATCTCAAATAATCTCAAAATCACTGGATTCCTACCATGAGGAAAAATGGTAAATTACCATTTGTTGTCTCAAGCATGGCAGGATAATTCCTTTATGGTGCTGCATAGTACTGTCACAAACCCAGAGGCTTTCCACCACTACGGTATATGGACTGACGGACAAGATCATTGCACACTCATCATGTAGACTGCCAAGCGGTTGTTCCTCCTTCATGACCTTGATCACCAAAACAAGCTGATTGACATGGTTAAGGTGATCTTGGCATGCGGTAAGCGTGCAAATCAAACAAACAAGCCTGTTGTTGTACGAAAGCCTGTTGTTGGAGTCGAGCCTGTTATACGAAAGATGGAAAACTCGGATTTATTGTTTGACTAAACCGGTAAACTTGGCAGACAATGAACAAATATGCAAAAGACTACGATGACATTCTCGAAAAGTTGGACACAATCAAATTTGAAGCAAAGAGATTTTCTTAATCTGACTGCACAAAACCATGCGGCGGAATCAAATGAATCCATATCCAGATAAAACATCAACTATAACAAGCTCTACAAAGGCCAGAGGCACATCTGTCAAGGTTTTGGTGCCAAGTTAATTTGCACACATCCTCTGCAGGTAAAGACATCAGGTTAGACTACTTAACATGTACACAGACACAAAACAAGGAGTGAATGAATCGGCATTTGCAATTCAGGAATCTACAACAGAAACGTTAGGCTCTGGAAGGATTTTTGATTCAACACATCTTGTTATTCTTGCAAATGCATATTGGCACGATATTCTATCATGAGTTAGGTCCATGGTTGCATCATTACTGAGACCGTGTAGATGTGCCGCTGATGCCATTGCCCTGCAAATTCGAGCAGGAATTTGGAGCTTGGCCTGGGCAATAAATCAGCGACTCTTAGTAAAATACAGCGTGGGATCCTTCACGTATGCCAGCTAACGCAAGCAGACAGGTTCTCAGATTAATGTCCAACTGAGGGACAGCACACTTTGTGATGCATTGCCCTGTCTGCCAAGCAACAGTCTGACACTTTATAGTCTGGTTAAGAATAGAATCCAGACTAAATAGCTCAAAGGCAAGCGCGCTTCCTCTGAGCCGTCCTGTCAGATGATACAATATGTATACAGACACAAAGGGGAAAATAACAAGAAAATAGGTAAAGCTTGAGGGTTGCATTATGAGTGACCGAAATGTGCAACTGGAGTTTTGTAAAACAAACAAACAAAAAACATTTGAGTGTGAAATAGGATGCAAGGCTCTGGAATTGTTGTCCTCCAATTCATGTTGAGTCCAAATATGTTTGCACCAAAAATCAGTGGTCTCCAGAAATCTGAATCCCCTGAGAACTCTGCATCACAACATCCCAGAAGCACTGGCTCCAGGGAACCAGGGAGCAGCAGAAACATACAAAGCATAGGTTGATAGACTAGCAGGAAGGTGGATAGCATGACTGAGGGAGGAAAGATAACATAAATACAGTGGGATAACAGATTGACAGAGCAAGCATGGGAATTAATGATGAAAGAATGGAGGAGATGGGAGGAACATTAGTAACCTGTGTGTAAGAGAGCTTGGATAGGGAAGGGTTAATGGAGCTAGATCTTTACAAGATCATGGATAGAGTTGAAAGATGGTGGGATGGTGCTACCTCGGGAATATGATTCCACATGCGGGAGAAAAGGAAGAACAAAGGGTCGGAGGTAATCAGTAAGTCTGTATTTGGGGAGTTTTACAAGGAGGGAGTTGTTGGAAGAACGTGCGCAAAAAGGAAGAGGGGAGGATCAGCATTGAAATAGCAGCGGGAGGAAGACTGGAATAGATGTGGTATAAAACGGAGTTGCCAACAACCTAGGCTAACCCCCGCTTTGGCGGGGAAAATGGCCTTTAAATGCTTGTGTGTCTATCAGCTACGGGAGAGCAGCAAGCCCTTGTGCTGATCAGCTTCTTTTGTGGAAAATGGCAATAATGTTGAGATCTGTGGTTCCATAACATCCAAGAGATAGGAGAGTTGAATACCGGGGGCATTGGCCAACTGGAGAGAGCAGTACTCCAATGACCAAATGAAAAGCTCCTTATAAGTCGTAAGAAGTTCAGATTTACCAAGGAAAGACTTGGCGTGATCTTGAATGCCTGGTCTGTGGCTGGCCTTGAATGCCGGCTGTTCTCTACGGTTTGCCCAGAAGAGGTCGTGATTGATGGTGAGGCTCAAAAGCCTATGAGACTGAACCTCATTTAAGGGTTGGTTGTGAAAATAGATAGGCTGGTTCTTTTGATGCCCCTTTCAAAGAGACAGGGTCATAGTAAGACATTGTCACAAAGACAGAACGGCAGCAACTTCTTCACTCACTGCTGATCTGAAAAGGATCAGATATTGACCTGCCGAATTGAATACATCATTCAATCCAGGACAGAGTACAGCATGGCATAAAGTGTAGAGTCATCTGAAAAGAGTGTTATCTAGCCTGTCATCGAGATCTTTAAATACATGAGCAAAAATATTGGGCCGAATACGTTGGAATGTTTAGCCTCCACTGACTTCAATCCATTGTTGAGAGAGAAGCAGCGGCACGTCTCGAGTCGAGTGAGTGGAAGGGAATCCAGAATTATCGGAGATTAAGCTGTTTGAGATGAGGAAATATTATGTTAGCTACAATGATTGATTCCCTGACGTTGCTTACCATTTGGAGTAGGTTTACTTGTCAGTAGTTGAGAGGATCTGTGTTTTCTCCCTTCTTGTGCATGGGCATGATATTGGCTGTTGTTTGCCATGCAGACGGTAGTCGACCTTTGATGAAGGACAGGCTGACGAGCACAGCCAGAGGATAAGTGAGAGCAGCACTGCAGGATTTGTGAACACAGGCACTGATGCCATCTGCGCCATTCGCCGAGTCTGAGTCAAGGCTGTTCAGAACTTTTTTTACCTTCTCAGTTGAAAAACAGTCACGGCAGTGGCGATAAGGGGATAAAATGAGGACAGAGACGAATGTGCTTGGTACACGAGCTTTGGAAGGAAACACTGAGTTTGAGATATTCACCCTTGTGTTGAGCATTGCAGTCCCTGTCAGTCAACTTGAGTGAACAGCAAGACTCTGCAGTGCCATCGTAGTTCTTTAATATCAGCCAGAAATATTTAATTTCATTTTTAAATATCGGAAACTTTCAGAGGTTGGTTCACATATATTACCAACACAATAATGGTGTGATTCGACTGAAAGCATTGAACAGGCAATAAGGCCAAGACAAGGACACTATTTCAACACTAAAATAGCATGGCAAGACGATTGTCATGTTTGAATGGAAGTTTGGCCAACAGTGTACACTCCATGATGCTGCACACCCGAGCTCATCACAATACATTTCACCATTCCCGGTGGTACACTATAAACGCATTTTGAACCAGTGTATAATGAACCAGACTATAATGAGTTACTTAGACCTCATTTGTGTTGGATTAGACATGTGTATCGCATTATACTCCCACTCTTATTTCGATGAAATGAATTCGTCCCATGTATTATTTCACCATGATTGCCGCCAGTAGTTTGTCATTGTTTTTCGAGGTGATTGTGAAAACAGGAGATAATGTTGACCTCTTCTGTACACCAGTGGATCTGCTGAGCCTTGAGGCCGCTGCAGGTGTTTTCGAGAAAGGCGTGCTCAAGCAGAATGACCGGCTCATGGACACATCAGAGATTGTAGACTGTCTTAATGACATGTACCAGGGAATGGAACGCAGGCACAGTGACCTGGTTAATGTTCCACTTTGTGTGGACATGTGTCTCAACTGGCTTCTGAACGTCTATGACACGTGAGGAATTTAATTACTAAACATACAAACATGCACTCTGGATTTTAAAATAATCAATTAATTCAACAAGTTGTGCTGATCTTTGTCACAGCAATTCTTATGGGAATTTTTTTTTTATCCTAACCTCACCAATGTAGCTCGGATTGTGCCGACAATACATTGGCCCTCTTTGTGAGCAAGATATTTGATCATGTATTTAAATGATTTCAACTTTGAAGATGTCACATTTCATTGCAACTCTTGCTGATTGATTGTCCACAAAATTGTTTATTTTACTGCTCATCATCTTTTTCAACCTTTCCATTATCATTCATGAGTAGCTGTATCGTAATTGTCACTGAATGACAAAATCAATGTCTATACATATATATATATATATATATATATATATATATATATATATATATATATATATATATATATATATATATATATATATATAATATATATATAATATATGTATATATGTATATATTTATATATGTATATATATATATATATGTATATATGTATATATATGTATATATATATATATATATATATATATATGTATATATATATATATATATATATATATATATATGTATATATATATATATATGTATATATATATATATATATGTATATATGTATATATATATATATATATATATATATATATATATATATGTATATATATGTATATATATGTATATATATATATATATATATATATATATATATGTATATATATATATGTATATGTATATATATATATATATATATATATATATATATATATATATATATATATATATATATATATATTGTTGCGAATTTGCGCCCGCCGGCGTGCGATCAGCCGCTCGACTCGAATGGTGGCCGCCTCGCCCACCAGAACGGATAATTCCGTCGTGACCCTCTCGGAACAACGCCGGGAGCCAGTCACGGGTGGGGGTTTAACCCCACCACGACCATGCCAATTGCCCACCCGCACAGGATAGGGTTGCTTGCCAAATTCGATCTACCTAAGTACCTGCGCGGATGGTCGACCGGGCGATCGTACCTCGCCGCAGGCCGACTCCGGACACGAACCGCTTAAGCGGTACGTTCCGTGCTGTCGGGATAACCGAGCGGTGTTATCGTCGGCCTCGACGGTTCCGATTAATTATCGGGCGTTTTAAGCCCACTACGAACCCTTTTACATGAAGCAGGATGGAGGGTCAATAAAGAAAAGACGAAGCGAAACGGGAAAACAGTTCACACAATGCACATTTATTACGCGACACACGGAAAGCACACATATACAGCCAAACAGTCAGAATGCACCTATATCAGGAAAACAAAAGAAACGACGCAGAGTTACAACCGAATACGCGTACACACAGCAACACTTACACAGTTCTACTTTACAAGACACGGCGCCAACCCACATTTACTCAAAAGCAAAGGAAAGAAGCCACCCTCATAGACAAGGGGGCAGACGGGCCTGTAGGCCAATATGTGCGCGGGACCTGAAGGAGCGGCCAGGTCCGCGAGACCGGGTGGGTCCTACCCGCGTCCTCGTGACGCGTTGTCGGACAAGCCGCAGACGTGGCCGCGTGGCTGTGCCCCGACTCCGTGCTCCTTCGCGGGTTTCGTTGGCACGACGTTTGGAGTGGGGTGGGAACGGGGCCCCCTTTGTTGCACTATCTCAGCGCGGGGGAAAAGGGGGAATTGTTGATGCTCTGGGGGAGGGAGAATGGCTGGCTGGCTTAGGTCCCGCGATGAGCGATCTCCCACCGCGACCTCGTCGCCGACCGCCGTCCTTCTCGCCTTGGACCCGAGCTCCTTGGCCTCTTCCCCCAACTCTCCTCAGCCGACTGCAGAACCCAACTCGGTGCCTTCGCCACCCGACTCCACACTCTGCCACACTCCGCCACTGCCACACTCCGCCCGATGACTCTCTTTCCAAAACTCTCACTATACTATGCCACCAAAACTGACTCTGCCACGATTCTCTCTGCCTTAACTCTCTGCCACGATTCACCTTGTGCTCGGCGTTTTATAGGCCGGCAGGAGAACCAATATGCAAATTTCCGGATCAGGATGAGCTTGGGGGCGGAGCCACGCTCGCCCATTGGATGGAGGAAAAGTGGGCGTGAACCTCCCCTGATCCTAGAATTTGCATATTTCGATTTCACATGGACCCACCTGGAGGCGGGGCCAAGCCGCTCCGCGCTTGCTGATTGGACGGATCAGAAGTGGGCGTGTAGCATTCTTGATCCAAATTTTCCCTCGGAAAGGCCGCTATTTGCACTCACGGCTCGGTGCGTATCGCTTGAACGAGCTCAAGACAGCCCGGCGCTCAGTGTTCACAGGTGATGCGGGAATGGCCGTAGAAGGAGAGAGGTGAGGGTGGTGGAGGGTTTATCGGTGGTGGTTTGATGGTTATGGCGGTTGATTCAAAATAAAGTTAGAACAGAAAAATGCCTAATTCAAAGCGTCGCAGCCCGAATGAATCACATAAATTCCCTCTAAACAACGGGTTTGGGGCTAACTACACATGTAGTTAGAGTTATCTCACCTATGGAACCTGAATGGTGGTTTGCGAATTTCCACAGCCGTAACAATATATATAATAGCCTGGTGTTGGCGTAGCGGTTAGGGTAGCGGCTTGGGATCCAAAAGGTCCTGAGTTCAAGCCCCGTTGGGACACTGAATTAATATATGTATGTATATGTATATATATAATGTGTATATATATATGTATATATATATATATATATATATATATATATATATATATATATATATATATATATATATATATATATATATATATATATATATATATATATATACACCAAGTCGAAAACACCAGGGGGTTGACTCAGCCTGCCATCCTTCCGAGGTCAGCGAAATGAGCACCAGTTGTACTGGGCCCGGTGTATGCCCCGGCTAGAATAGGTGTACCATATCCCTGTGTCGTAAGAGGCGACCAGGGTTGCGTCAGGAAGGGCATCCGGCGTAAAAACCTATGCCAAATCATTATGCGGACAACAAAACGACGGTTGGTCCGCTGTGGCGACCCCTAACGGGAGCAAGCCGAAAGAGGAAGAAGATTATCAGTATCATTATTTACCATTATAATTATATATACGTACATTATCGTTATCACGTGCACAGTACCCGCCTCCTGCCCAACGGGCGATATTGTTCCAAACGTGCAACACGTTCTTCTGACACATCCCTTTATTAGCTGCACTCGCAAAGCGAAAAGCATGGTAAATCGATTGGTTTCGTACGTATAGATGGCATGGCGTACATCGTACGTCGTGTCTGCATTTTGTTAAGAGTGTACATCGAAAACCATTCAGAAGAGGAAATTGAAACTTTACCACATTACATGGACATGTGATATAGCGGTCACTCTTTTGAGGTCAACATAAGCCAAAGGCCAACAGAAGCCAATTTTCTAAAATCCTCAATTTTCATCCAATTGATTTGAAATTTGAACAGGATTTGCAGATCAGGTCACTAAATTCAACCACCAATTATTTTTGAGGTCAACATAGGCCAAAATTTCTAAGATTGTAAATTTTCTTCTTATTGATTTGAAATTTGAACAGGATTTTCATATCAGCTCATGAATTCAATCAGCAATTCTTTTAGAAGTCAACATAATCCAAAAGGTCAACATAGGCCTCTTCTTCTTCTTCTTTCGGCTGCACCCGTTAGGGGTCGCCACAGCGGATCATCCGTTTGATCCGCATAGTGATTTGGCACATGTTTTACGCGGATGCCCTTCGTGACGCAACCCTGGTCGCCTCTTACGACACAGGGATATGGTACACCTATTTTAACCGGGGTATACACCGGCCCAGTATACTGGTACTCATTTCGCCGACCTCGGAAGGATGACAGGCTGAATCAACCCCCTGGTGTATTAATTCAGTGGCCTAACGGGGCTTGAACTCAGGACCTTTTGGATCCCAAGCCGCTGCCCTAACCACTGCGCCAACACCAGGCTCAAAAGTCAACATAGGCCAAATTTCTGAAATCCTCAATTTTCTTCCAATTGATTTGAAATTTGAACAGGATTTGCATATCAGGTCACTGAATTCAACCACCAACAATTTTCGAGGTCAACATCAGCCGAAAAGTCAACATAGACCGAATTTCTAAAATTGTCAATTTTCATCCAATTGACTTGAAATTTGAACAGGAATTTTATAAAAATGACTATCATGTGTCACATAGTCTGGCAGCCATATTGGATCTAAGGAAAAATCTTTGAAAATCTTCGTAGGAGAAACCGCTTAACCGATCAATGCAAAATTTAATTGATCAACTACCCATGGGAAATATGGATTGATAAAGATGATATCATCATTCATGTGGTCTGGCAGCCATATGGATGAAAGAAAAAAAACCTTAAAAAACAATAGTTGGCTCTCACTAAGTTCTTCTCAAGACTGTGCAGGTTATATATTCTATGAATACCATCTAGTTTGAACAGTGTGTGGGCAACAGACCACTGCCTCAATCGCTCCTGAAAATAAAATATAAAATAAATATGGAAATATATAAAATTATTTTTGTTAATGCATATATATTTGTTTTGCCATGCTTTTTGACAATAGTATTTCATTTGTTTAACTAGCCAAGTGTTGGCTCAGTGGTTAGGGTGGTGGCTTGGGATCCTATGGTCCTGAGTTCAAGCCCTGTTGGCCACTGAATTAATACACCAGGGGGTAGACTCAGCCTGTCATCCTTCTGAGGTTGGCAAAATGAGTACCAGTTCCAGTGTGTGTACTGGTAGAGGGGCACTGCATCAGTGACACAGTCGCGCTTCAAGAAATGATAGCTACCCCGGCAGCTAAGCTGCCATACGACCACCACCATTTTATTTGTTTAACTGTTCTTTTTTTCTTTTTCTTTTTACTCCCCAATATCTATGTACCTTGGTGTTATTGGAACTAAAGGCTGGTTATATGGGGTCCAAAAGCTTTTCATTTTACATGAAGACCTTGAAAGATCCTGTTCCCCTTGTGTGTGATTTTGCAAACTTCAGTAAACATTTTAATTTTCTACACAATTTGTTTTGTATCATGACTGTGTCAAAGGAAGCGACCTTAAAGCCAGTTTAATTATCATTTCATGGTTTTGTTCCCTCGGATATATGCAGAAGTGTTGATTGTTTGAAACTTGAAATGTTATTCGATTTGACACACACGTACCAAGATGTCTTCTGTCTGTACACTTTACTTGTAAAAGCCACATCTCTCACTTTATGTTTTAACTCGTCAGTGTTTTTTCAGGATTTAGTGACAGCTAAGGCCAACATTACTTTTCACGTTTGCATTTCAAATTACATTGTTCAACTGTCACAACAGACAGGGAATTATTTTCT
This sequence comes from Eptatretus burgeri, assembly GCF_056783735.1. Lineage (NCBI taxonomy): Eukaryota > Metazoa > Chordata > Myxini > Myxiniformes > Myxinidae > Eptatretus > Eptatretus burgeri. The sequence goes on along the minus strand of NC_140976.1, from coordinate 22,826,584 downwards.
GGGGGTGTTGTGGGAGGCGGGGGGGGGCGGGGGGGGAGTTTCGGAGAGGGGTGTTTCCCCGATCAAGTCAGGTGAAGTAATATTTTAGCATTTATCTTGAAAACTTATAAGAAATCAATCTCTTTCATGAGTTTTACAAGTGACAGCTTTGCAGATTAACTGTCAGTGCAAAAAACAAGCATGTCATTTTTTTTTTCCTTTCATCCATATCCGATACAGACCATTTCCTTATTGGCCATATAGCGATGGAGTGGACACCAGCCTTTGTAATTGCTTTAACACTTTGTTCACCTGCCTACTCACTTGTATATGTCCCATTGAGTTGCACGTGACATGCATGCGCACATGTATGCACAGGTGTCAGGGATGCCTGATGTTGCAGTCGAGCCATTTTATGTCTGCCTGCTCACCACCGTCATCCTTGCAGTATAGCCACATGCATGCACACGTGGAGATGATAATCTCACCACATGGAAACAACCAATCTCGTGGGGCATTCATTCATTGATTTTGATATCTAATCGCAACCTTTATCACAACATTCTGTAGTTTCACCGAATGATTTTTTAAATGAAGTGACCATTGCGACTCTTACTGTGATTTCAAAGGTCTATTTAGTAAACAATTATTTCAATATTTGTTCTCCTTTTTCTCTACATTGTGAGACAAATTTTATGGGTTAAAGTGGCACTGTCATTTTGTAGTAGTAGAAACACACCAGTTCTTAGGTTATGGCAGCTGACCACTTGGCTACCTAAACAACTTGGCAACGGGAATATTTAAGTGATCTGTGATGGGTCTTTTTAAAGGTTATCTTTATCTTCTTTTTGTGGATAATTCTTTATAAATAAGTTTCTTATTTAGTCGTAGGATTGGTAGGTTTCTCATTGATTCAGAGATTGGGGGAGGGAGTGGGCAGAAGGGGAGGTTGTCAATCAATCACTTTCCAAAGAGGGACTGCTTTGTATCAGTCACTACCTTTACAATTCAAAGGTAATTTTGAAATCAAAATGATTGTCAAGCCTGTGTAAACTAGTTTAATTTTTGTTTGATTAAATTTGTTGCAGGTGGATAGGTCAATGGGATTTTCCGGTGGCTTGTTATCCACTTGGCTGAGTGTTGTGGGTCTGGCAGATAAGTGGAATTTCCTCATTGCAAGGAAACTACTGTACATGTTCGGTTGCTATTTGAGAAAAAATCCACACACATTCCATCTAATTTTTCAAGCCTTTCATTTCTTCTTTTTATTCCTGGGGAAATGAATAACTAAAATCTCAGTGCTATTGTGGTTCCTCTAGACTCCAGAGGATACTGCAGTGTTGAGCTCACCTTTTTTAATTAAATGTACAGAAGTTAGTCCATTTCTCTCGACTGCATTCTTATGAATGTAAAATGTTTCATGGTATCTTTCACATTAAATTGCTTTAAGTCAGTACCGTGGCCATACAGTATTGTCATTAAAAGTAAATTTAATCTCATTTAACTTTTAACTGATATGTAATTTAACTTTAATTGGATATGGATGCTGCAAAATCAAGCAATGAAACCGAAGGTCATTCACTAGTCCAGGAATTTGCTGTTAACAATTTTACTTGTTTGATTTTTTTTAAAAGTCAACTTCATCTTCGCTCTCTGTTTGCCCTGGCAAAAGTTATCCTTTTTAAAAAGTGTGAACATCTTTTTTTTTGGTAATTGTCAGATGTTAACTATGTCGGCTGTGCACCAAGAACACTTAATTTTATTATGTTTGTCCTGAAGGTTACTCGAAGTAAAACTGTGCAAACCTCATCAAAGAATGAATCGTACAAATTTACTCATAGCTTGAATATGACAGTTCTGTATTAAAAAATTACTCTGAAACGATCATTTTGACATCAACTAATTTATTTATGCCATTTCTGAATTTGCAATTATTTTCTGAATCCAATATCTCTATCAGTTAAAGGTTGTGTGTTACACGTTGTGCTTAACCTGGAAATGTGCTGCTGGCACCGCCGAGTTGTATTTCGCAAATACGATGTTCAACAATTGACTTTATAGCGATTATATATTGAGTCAAGCACCTTCAGGACCCAAAATGCACATTTTAACGTTATCTGTCCTTGTGGACATGCATTTACCCACAACAACCATTCCCACTATCTATGGCTGTCAACAAGACTCCTCCACAATACCTTACAGCCCTTTTGCTCCGATGGTGGATTCTGCTTAAAGCAATGTTAAGACGCTTGCATCTCTCTGCAGTGGCCGGGGAGGAAAGGTCAGAGAGTTGTCCTTCAAAACTGGCCTCGTGTGTATGTCCAATGCTCACCTGGAAGACAAGTACAGGTGTAAGTTTAACCCACCCACTCTGCCCTTCCATCATGACATATTTAAAACATTATTTTATTTCTGTTGGCATTCCACGCTCCCCTTCATGCTCATGTTCTTTCTTTACTTTTACGTTAATTGCTTTCTTGTTTTTCTTCGTCCAGCCATCATGGACATGTTTTGTATCTAATTTGTCTATTTGTGATGGACATCTTGGTTTATTCGTTTTATTTTTTTAGTCCTGTTCAAGCAGGTTGCGAGTCCACAGGGATTCTGCGACCAGCGTCGTCTTGGTCTTCTGCTCCACGATGCCGTGCAGATCCCGCGCCAGCTCGGGGAGGTGGCTTCATTTGGTGGTAGCAACATTGAGCCGAGCGTGCGCAGTTGTTTCCAGTTTGTAAGTGCATTTCACCTTGTCTTTATTTGTCTTCAACTCTTATCCTATTCCTGTTTATCTCTCCTTTTCTTTTCAAAGTCAACAAACAAACTACTCTCGTAATTTCTGTCTTGGCAGTAATGTGCTGACCTTGTTAGTATTTCTAAAGCAAACAAAGACCTTACTTTTTGCCCATCTTGCACTGTGTATAAGCCATTTTGCCGTTTTCTTCTTGTAAAACATTTTGTCTTGCCTTCCTTACACGAGCAAAGACTGATCTCATAAATATACTTCTCCATTTTTCATAAGCCAGCAGAGTGGATCAACACATTTCTGCCTTTCTTTTTCTGAAAAAAAATATGCAAACGTATTCTCTCATTTGGAAGAGTTCAAAATGTGGCATAACAAGCAGCTGTATGTTTTACTGTTTCTGACAAAATCTGCAATGCAGTATGCCTTTCATCATTATATAAAGCAAGATGCAGAAGTACAGAGTAGAGAAGGATGTGATTCAAGGGATGAAGATTTTAAAAGGAGTATTGTACCAGCCAAAACGTTGATTTATACACGCGATCGACGTGGTTATTTTGGTCATGGGAGCCAAAACTGCATTTGGATATCATGTGTATGACTGCCCCTACTTTTACAGACAATGCATGTTATCAACTAAATATTGATGAGAGAGAGAGAGAGTATGTTTAACAGCTGTGTAGGAACCGAGGTGTGAATGACGTTTCTCTGACGAAAGCCCATGTTTGAAACATCAGCAGCACCTCGTGTATATACAGTACATATGTACAATACACATATTTATACATACATCTATAAATATTTATATATGTACTATATATTCTTATACATACATACACGTATTTATTTGTACAGGGTGTTCCAAAAAAAACCTGACAACTTTGGTTGTTAATATATTGAGAATCACAAATGATACAACAATACCCTTTGGTTTATATGATACAGAAACTCATATAACGTTTTGTGCACAACATAAGTACACTTCAATGTGAGCTCCGTTTGTCATGAGCAGGACATCAAGGTGGTACATTTCTTGCCATGTTTGGCTCAGCTTGTTTGCGAGTGTGTTGGGATTGGTTTCTACCAACTTTTCACACCTTGATTGGGCAAAATTTGCCCATTCTTATAAACAAAACTGTTCAAGCTCAGTCTTGTTGCATGTGTGGTATAGCCTGCGGGCCTGCGGGGCAGGGCATGATGATGGGGGGAGTGGTCGTCGTGAGCATCGTGTCTACCAGGGATATAAGGAGTGCGCGCCGCCTGAGGCGTTGTAGTGGGTGCCGTAGTGCCACGGCTCGTGAGTGTGTTGAGTACGTAATAAAGGAGAGCCGCGGGCAAAGTACGCCCGCGCTCGTGCTTGTACACCACAGCCGGGCTCGACTGTTCCTCCGCTCGTGTCTGCCTTATAAGCGCCCCTACCACGACACTACAGTTGGCTGACGAGGATCTTCGGATCGGCGTGTGCAGGGTGGTGGCTGGGTTCGGAGTGGCAGCAAGTAACTCAGCGCACCTCGCACGGTTCGAGGTTCCGGAGGAGTACGCATCGCGAAGAGCGTGTCGCAGGTTCGCTCGCCGCGCGCACAGGCTCCGGAGCCAGGAGGCTCGCCAGCGCGGCCAGCTCAGGCATGACAGGAAGTCGGGGCACGGCGCGCGGACGCGTGCCCGCCTTCGTCGGAGTCGACTTCGGCCACGTCGAGTGGGCAACGGCCGCGCTCAGTGTTCGTTTTATTGAGGCACGGCAAATCGGGGGAATGATTTCTGCAAGGCCACGGCTAAAGAACGAGGACACGCACTTCGGCACGGGCGCGGCATTGGACGTCGCGCAAGCTCTGAGGAATGTCCGGGGTCTTGATGGTCGGTGCGCAGCAGATGGTCCGGAGGTGACAAGATCAGTGGCAGGGGAGGTTGAGATAACCGGGGCACTGATGCTGCTACCCATGTTGAGCCTGGTTTCAGTTGGTCCGACGGTGACAGGACCGATGCCAGTGAAGGTCCAAGTGGTCGGGGCACTGTTCGGGTGTCGAGTTGAGTCCACTCGTGCTGCCCTCGCATCGCACACGTACACCGGCGAAGCGATTGCACCGCTTGCGGTGGCTGATGGCTCGGTGCTGGACCGGGGTCGAAGCGCCCTACTCTCGGTGTTCGTGGTGCGAGGGGAGGGGCCCGCCCTTTTGGGTCGGGACTGGATGGCGCACCTCGGGCTGGAACTCCAGTTCGTACCTCCAGGTGTGCCGGTGCTCTCTTCGATGCTTTCGTCGAGACCCGAGGGCGAGGTTCTGGCGGCGGGAGCCGCATCGATGCAACGGGAGCGGCCGTTCGTTGCTGCCTGCAACGGTGATGTGCGGTTCGGAAGCAGCGGGAGCCGTGCCAGCTCTCGCGATGAGTTCTCGCGCTTCGGCGGCGTTCATGAGGCAATGCGTGCCTGTGTTGTTCGGGCAGCTTCAACGGCGAGTTGCGGCGAGGCCGTCGCGTTAAAGGAAGTCACGGGTCACAACATCGAGTCGACAACCAAGAGACGGACTCGTGATGTGGGTTATGGGTTGCTGTTCATTGCATATTTGTTTTTCATTGCACTAGTGATGCGGTTTAACGCTGTTGGAATAAATGCCAACAGTTCCTGTGTGAGAGTGGGTTTGGCGGAGATCAATCGATGGGATTGGCATTATGATCAATGTGATGTGAAGGCTTTGGGAGCGGTGGTGGCAAATAAAGAGGTTTTATTGGCCGCCAGTTGCCCCAGGCCACGGGTAGTTGCTTTGTCATATGCAGGGATTTTGCCGAAAGAACGCGCTGTACGGAAAAATGAGTTTGCAATGGTTCCAATGATGTTCCTATTGATTTATGACGAGCCTATGGTTGAAGTGTGGTTTGAATGGAGTTGCTACCGTCTAACTGCCGTGTGGGTCTCGGAGATCGACTCGGAGCCAGGGCTGGTGCGCTGGTCAGCGTTACCCCCACCTCTGGTTTCAGCAAGGTCAGACGTGCCTGGCGCCGGGGGCGCAGCTCTCTGTGTTCGCTCAAGTCCGTTTAGACGGGCGTTGGCATCTCAACTGATTGTGGTTGTTGTGGGGCATTGGTTGCATCCAGCCAGCGGCGCTGTTCAGCGCCCCCATCCAAGGTCAATCGAGTCTGGCGCTGGCGCCGCGGCTTCCAGACAGCGGGCTTCCGGCCTCGGAATGTTTATCCGCTTCAGGTCTGGCTGGGGGAGATGTGCCGCCTTGTCGGCCGGAGGCGGTTTGATGGTGCCGGGGGAGGTTTGCTCGGGAGGTCGCCACGACCTCGCCGAAGGCCATGTAAGCATGAGCCGACTGGGGGCGTTTTCGCTGCGTAGTGCTGCTGCGCTTCTCGCCTTGCTGCTTCATATCGGTAACGCGGTCGAGGTTTTGTGGGTTAATGGTGTGGCTCAGTCTTTGGAACCTGGCCGTTGCAGCTCCACTCGCTCGCATCGACATATTATATGATGTGGTGTGCTTTTATACTATGCTGCTTCTTTTTTGTACCTTGTCTGCTTGATACCGTGGTATTTCGTGCTACTTATGCTTATTATGATGGTGATCATTTAATAATCGTGGTTTTAGGAGGGAGGAGTGTGGTATAGCCTGCGGGCCTGCGGGGCAGGGCATGATGATGGGGGGAGTGGTCGTCGTGAGCATCGTGTCTGCCAGGGATATAAGGAGTGCGCGCCGCCTGAGGCGTTGTAGTGGGTGCCGTAGTGCCACGGCTCGTGAGTGTGTTGAGTACGTAATAAAGGAGAGCCGCGGGCAAAGTACGCCCGCGCTCGTGCTTGTACACCACAGCCGGGCTCGACTGTTCCTTCGCTCGTGCCTGCCTTATAAGCGCCCCTACCACGACACTACAGCATGGGGAGCATTTATGAACAGCAATCTTCAAGTCATGCGACAGATTTTTCAATTGGATTTAGGTTGGGGCTCTGACTGGGCCAATCAATAGTCTAGAAGCCAAAATCTGTAGCTCGCCTAGAAAATAGGTTCGCTGCTGATTTCATGTTAGAATGGTGCAACTGGTGTTTTTGAAGAGTCTAGGCATGACCAAGTCTAGTTCCACTTGTTGCCAAGTCTGCATCTGAATATTATGGCCGCCATGACAGTAATCAAAATGGCCGCCATCAGATTTAGTCTTTTTCTTACTGCAAATTGTACTAGCCTGAAAGTTGTCATGATTGTGAAATACTATGTAATCTGACACGAGGAACACTATTTTGTGCTTTATTTTTGTACTGGATCACAACTTTTCACATAATTGACAACTTAAAGACGAAATTGAAAATGCACATACGAGTTGATGCACATGTTGATGCAATCTGGCCAAGATCCAGGCAAGCTCCTGAGTGTTGGCTGCTTTGATTTTCTGTTCAACGGGTGAGTACCATGTATGCTGCAGTGGTTCAGAGAAAACAGGTTCTGGCTTCAAGTTGGTCATATGTGTGCAGCTGCATGAAAAAGATTGACAAGCTCTTTTGAGCGTGTAGCCTGGTGAAGAGCAAGGCCAAGGCCCAGGTGTTTGGGGGTCAGTTTTTTGCCTCCTGAAGCCACATGAATAATGTCTTGGCAGATGCTCAGAACTTTGTTCTTGGTATCTGTCTCATCCGCTTCTTCATTGTCCATCTTGTCAGTGCTGTCACCACCACAAAGAAGCTTTACAAGCATGTACAGGGTTTCAGGTACAATTCGCTCTGCATTTTCTGTGTTCAGTCCACCGATAATGCTATGCCCTGGAGAGTGTTTTACGTCACTGTAAATCTTTATGCCCACTCTGAAGATCCAGCTAAGGATTTCGTTCTCATGATGAGGCAGACTGCACTGGGCCAATTCATCTTCTTCAGAACTTTCACCTTCTTCAGATAAATCATTCACGGCGGTTCTCATGGCAAACTTTGTCACAGTTGAGGACGCAACTATGAGGGGTTTTGTGACATCCAATGGCTGCACGAATGTCACCTTGTCACTACCAAAGTGAACCTCCACTTTCTGCTTGAAATTGTAGCTTTTGTAGGCTCCAGCCTCAATTCCAAAATCATTCAATAACAGCATGCTGTAGTGTTCCCAGATGTTTTTCAGGGTAAACACATGTCCCTTCTGCAGCTCTTTCTCAAGCTGGTTCATCACATTTCTGAAACAGATGCTTTCAGGAGACTGGTTTTTCTCTCCACTCTCCTTTTTATACTTTGTGCGAAAAGAAACATAACACTTGAGGTGATATTTACCTTCAGCTGCCATCAAGTCTGAAACACCTGCAAACCTGTGACGCATGGTGGGGTCAAATTGGGCCAAACTAAGCATCCTGGATGATGTGTGATCAAATCAACATTTGTCAGGACACCAGCTTTTCCAGGAATGTCAGTCTGGCAGAAAGCGCATTTTGACCAATTCATAGTGCTGTGCGCGGATCTTAGTGACTTTGGGACATGGTATTTCTCTGAGGAACCTGATGTTGTGGGTATCTCTTCTGCGTAAGTCACAGATTGTGGCTGAATCCTTGACTTCAGTCTGTCTATTTTTTGTGCGTGAGTAAAGTCACTATAGCAGAATTTGTGCCATTGAATCTTTTCGACGTGCTCCGGTACAGAATATTTTCTGATTCTTGAGAATGAGTCAACATATTTAGCGTCATTATATTTCTCTCTTTCTTTGCAACATTCAGCTACAGTTTTCACACCAACGATTGTAGTCTTTCGAAGTGGCGTTGACTTGCTAGTTTTTGAACTGTCCTGGCAAATAAAGCATTTATTCCAGTCTACATGCTCTTCTTCTTCTCTATCCCTTGAACCCCCTGTGAGAAATCTTGCGGCTTTCATTTTTCAGTTAGTCCTGGGTAACAGAAAAACACACAGTTATGTAGTTTAGGTTCATTTTTGTAAAGCCCGCTGTCTGGAAGCCGCGGCGCCAGCGCCAGACTCGATTGACCTTGGATGGGGGCGCTGAACAGCGCCGCTGGCTGGATGCAACCAATGCCCCACAACAACCCAATGAAGGGGTGTGGACAGTTATCCAACCAAGATATTCCAGTTTTGTATTTTTAATTAATTTTCTGAAATTTGTAGAATTTGTTTTTCACTTGGAAGTTGTGGGTTACGATGTGTAAATAAAGGTGGAAAAGGTCTGATTTAATACAATTTAATTTCATGCTATAGGGCAACAAAAGGTGAAAATTTTTGAAGGGGGTGTCAACTTTCTATATGATATATATGTATATGTGTGTGTGTATATATATATATATATATATATATATATATATATATATATATATATATATATATATATATATATATATATATATCGACTCCTCCCATTCTCTTCTAGCTGAAGAGGCTGCATAAAGCAACCAAGGTCAGCCCTTTGGTGTTTCAAACCCTCCCCAGAGTCTCTCCACAGCTATAAAGATGTTCACAAACAATACACACGTGAGAATTCTTATGCTACACACCCCCTCAGCTGCTGGACCAGTTTCATCGCTTATTGGAAAATCATCAGCGACAGCGCAGACAGCAATGCATACTAATGAGGCTCCCAAGCATGTACCACATGCAAATGTCGAAAGCTGTCAATATATGAATGTTAAAGAAAGACCTACCCACATCTCTCACCTGTGAATGGAGGGAATAACCAATCAGCTCTCACCTAATCAATTAAACCCAGGTGGCAAGGATTATATAAATAAATCGACTCCTCCCATGCTCATGTTCTTGTGGCCGAAGAAGCTGCTTAAAGCAACCAAGAAAGGCTACCAAGGTAAGTTCATATATATATATATATATATATATATATATATATATATATATATATATATATATATATATATATATATATATATATATATATATATATATATATATATATATATATATACATTTTATATATTATAATCTGTTCAGAAAAGCAACAAGGACTGATGCCAAAAAGTAATTTTCATTGCTCTTCTTTACTTTCAAATACATAATTTGCTGATGGAATGACTTCAGTGTACCATTCATGTAAAATGGTACTCTATTGGAAAATACCTGGTGTATCTGGTAATTTTAGATAACTGGTAATTTTAGATAAGTGGCCTAATGTCAATTTCCCAAACCTGCTTGTTCTTCCAATGCAACCAGGCCAATGGGCGGCCAGAGATCGAAGCGCCAAGCTTCCTGGAATGGATGCGCCTCGAGCCTCAATCCATGGTATGGCTGCCAGTCATGCACCGGGTTGCCGCCTCCGAAACAGCCAAGCATCAAGCCAAGTGCAACATCTGCAAGGAATGTCCGATTGTGGGCTTTCGGTGAGGCTCTGGAACCTGGAACTAAAAAGTTGCATCACCAATAGGGGCACGTCTTATGTGACATCTGTTCAACCATTTATAAGTGGGTGAATAGAGAAACGAATAAGTGTAAAAGCCTTGTGCAGATATCACTCTGTTCTACTTATTTGACTAGATGTGTCCACAGCACCTTCAGTGTTATGTCTTAGCTTTGGTGGCATCTTGATCTTGCACCCGAGGCAAGCTCGTTCTCAGGGAGCTGATCGTGATGACGGTGGGCCTCGGTTTATTTTTGTAAGTGATAAATAAGCCGTCCTGGGGCGAAATGAAGGCAACCATTTAGCGGTGTGACTCGAAAGGCACAGTTGCAGTATATTCTTACTTGTGTACATTTCACCAGTAATTTGTTTCCTTATTAGTTGTGTAAGTTTCTTAGTTTCGTGCTGGAGTTGAGTTATCCATAAAATCCAGAAAAGGTGGAAATTGACAACTAAGTGGGTGTCTATTACACAACTTGTGATTTGTGATTTGTAATTTCAGTTTCCATATCATGAAAAAGATATTCATCTTGTGATAGAATGAAGGGTTGGATACTGCTCTAGTTCTGATTGACTGTTTCATTTCATTCCTCTTGTTATTTTCATTTCTTCCAAACGTATACGATATTTTGATTCATTTGGGAATGAATAGACTGAATATTTGCATTGTGTTATTTTGGAGCATTCTGGAATTTTGACATACTCAAACTCTTTTCGACTAATTCTGTGACAATAATATGAGGGATGGTCCGAAAAGAATGCCTCGTATTTTATTTCTCACTAAATATTATTCCAATTACAATGAAAACTACTGCAGAAGGGCACTTGATAGAACGCATACTTCTGCCACGTAATTCCTGATCCACAAGAATATATCGGGCCCAATACATTTTTGAAATATCATGCTCTACAGTACTATGTTGTTTTTGGCATTTTCTCTCATTGGTGAAGAATCACTTTAAAAATTAAATCATTCTCGTATCCAGATCCGGATTCGGATATTCACCAAAATCGAATCAATTCGTCCTTGCCAAACACCCAACCTGTCTACCAAGTTTCGTCCAAATCCGTCCACAACATTTTGAGATATCGTGCTATATATTGTCGTTGGCCCTTTTTCTCAATGGTGAAGAATCACTTTAAAAATTCTAGGAGTCGGATCCGAATCTTCACCAAAATCTAATCAGTTGGTCCTTGTCACACAACCTGTCCTGTGCAACACACAAATCAGGACCAACCTGTCCACAACATTTCATCCAGATCCGTCCACAACTTTTTGAGATATCCTCTACACAAACAGACAAACAGACAGAAAGGGGTGAAAACATAACCTACTTCACCTTCAGTGGCAGAGGTAATTACAGGGAATATACATACATATGTGACAAATATGAACTTATTGTCGTGTCCAGATCAGTTAACACCAATGCTGGATGGGTTAGCCGAACCGGCAGTTTAGTCCCGCAGATGACGTTCTGAATTATGGCGGACAACGTTCACGCGGGTTGTGAGGAGAGACACGAAAACCTAACAGCTTTTAAACCCAATGGGTTTATTTCCCGAACCACAATAATCAAAAGAACCAGCGATGATTTAATCACAACGGAGGAGACGGCGGCGGGTTGAGATGGGGAAGAAAGGGAAAATACCGAAACGATAATAAATAATGATAGCCAATGAGGTAAAATAATTTTAAAGCAACTCGGTGGCACACTCTGGACTCAGTCACTGATGGAAAGGGGACAAAACTGGGGTACTCAGCTCTGGGCCAGCAGGGATGAGCAGATGATGAGGAGGGACGAGGAGCAGGATAAGGAGGTGGGCAGACAATGGGGAGACGAACAGGCGGTGATGGCACACAGCAGGCTCCAGGGACAGGGCAGGACAAGAACAACGAAATGGCCAGAGGTAGGACGTACAGGCAAATGACAAAGACAGGTAGAGGTTTGCGGAAGCAAGCAGTCAGAATGACCTCCTTAGAGAAAGCTCAGACTCAATTCTTCGCAGCAGTCTTTCTCCCCGTCATATTCCCCGTTCGCTTCAGAGCAACTCTCAACAATTCTTTCCTCCCTCCGACATGTTCGCCTCCTCCTTCCAACTGCCAATTTTACTCCTCCCTCTCCTCTTCCTGGGCAACGCTCAGCCCCTTTAGGGAGGCATCTATAACTCCGCCCCCCCCCTCTCAGGGTGGTGCTCCACCCGTCCCAGGTGATCCATTGCTCCGCCCATCAGGAGGCATTCATAGCTCTGCCCCCTGGGAGGCGTTCATAGTTACACCTCGCCTCTTTCGTGCCAAGTCTCCCGGTGCCCCTAGTAGAGGTTTACATGGAGGTTTAACACATGACTTCCTTAACCATAATCCCTAACTACTTATTACCATGCACCACCCTCTGTGTGGCACACATGCAAGGAAGACAATTCTTAAGCTAACGTTTCCCTACCTATACATTGAGATGGCTATCTGCTCGTACATGAACCATGGCACGATATCTAACCCCCCTGCCCCACAAATGTAACATTCTTTTCCACATCGTCCCCGGCAACTGCAATGCACTTTAATTAGCACATCAAATCCGACTCTTGTTATACGGTGTCACTGCGGTTGCATGTTGAGCACTTCAAGGGTTACTGTTGATATCGGTTTCCCCACTCTGGAAATACTTTGTCCAATGTCTAACAGTGCTCACATTAACGGTAGAGTCGCTGTACACATACATTCTTTAAACGCCTATGAATATCCACTGGAGGAACCTCTTCCGCAGTAAGAAATTCAATAGCTGTTCTCTGCTTCGTACGCACATCGAGTTGGACAGCCATTTTGAAAGTGTGGTGTGATGTTGTCATGTGACTGATCACAGTGCGACTCAACTTAAAATGGACTGGAGATACAAACCTTTCATTGTGATCTCGCGTAGTTTTCTTACATCACTTTGGTTACGAACTGAAAACAAGAGGCATTACTTTCGTACCGACCCTCATGCATGAACATGAGTATGACCAGAAATGGGACAGGTGGCTTCATCACTCTTTCAAAGGAATGATGCAACGTCCTACGTCGGAAGCACCAGGATAATAGTTGATAGTCGAATCTTCTTCTTTAAGGTGGCAAACCTAATTTGGACAACTCGAAGGCAAGCACAGTCAGCTCTCTTCCCGTTTTGTTGAGGATTTTATATTCTGGGCTACGATTGGCTGATAGGTTGTCTGTTGTAGGTTCTGATTTATTGGCAGGTAACCACATGTTTTTTGCAATCATTTCTGAATTCATTAAAGTTTGGACACTACAGTGAGATAAGCTTCCAGAATCAGAATAACCGAAAGGTTTGAGCACTGCCTCCTTTCATTGACTTTAGATGCGTTTCAGTTCAGTCTCTTGACGTTGATCATTAAGGCTTGTGGAAAGTACTTTACAAGTGAACTGTGAGAGTAAAAGTGAAAGTAAATGAAATGTCAGGAAGAATTTTTTATGCTAAATGGCAGTGCCTGCATTCATCATCAGTATTGGCAGCTGATGAGACTTCTGTACTTTAAGACATCATTCCTAACCTTTTGCTGCTCGACTTCGACCTTTGCATCATGGAAAAATGTGCACCTTTCTATTTCTTGTCTTTTTTTTTTGTGTGGGGGGGAGAGGGGTTGCAGCTTTTGTTTGAAATAGTCATTCTTAACTGCATACTTTTTTATGTATTGATGCTTTATCAAACATTGTATTATACATAATTGATCATGTGAGATGGTGCTTGAGCTGTGGGGATAAGTTTTTGCCCACGTTGGAGGATCTGGAAAATTATATTTTATTTCGTATCGGCAGGTACCGGAGCCTGAAACATTTCAACCATGACGTTTGCCAGAGCTGTTTCTTCTCCGGGAGGACAGCCAAAGGACATCGGCTCAATTATCCTATGGTGGAGTACTGCACGCCGGTGAGACCTGCCGAACACTTGCTCACGGTTTGGAAAGTTTGGAGGATGTGGAGAGGAAGTCTTGCCACTGGTTAATGGTAACAAAATGGTGATTGGTTTAACAGATGACAAACAAATAAAGGGGTTTTCAGCAGGATTCAAAGGTGAGTAAACGTTAACCATTTTAAAAGAGCATTCCACATTGCGTGGGGAAATGCTCTTTTGGTCATCAATTGAGGTAAGGTTTTTATCCAGGCTGATCAATGCCTGGTTTGTCCTGATATCATACCAACGATAAGGAAGGACATTAAACAATGACAAAACACCTGACAGCAGCTATACGCTTTCCTAAAGAGGTGTGATTAGACTACAAACTCTCGTTCTGTTGCTGAAAATCCTTTGAAGTGAACGTTAAGCTGGATGTCCAATTCTCCTTTTTTTTTTCATCTTATTCAGTGAAGGACATAGGTTGATGGCAAGAGTGCAGAGGTGGTGTGAATTCCTTTGATCTGTCTCGCCTGAGTTAGAGTCCCAGGTCCACCTGTCATATCTGTGCTTCGCAGGCAAGCTGCTGCATCAATGGATACGCCCTTATTTAAAGAGGACGATAAGTCAGCTGTTCCACCTGTGCTATCATTCACTGGTGGACGTTACAGATCCCTTTTGACAATAAGCCATTGTATGTTGGTACTCTGCTCAAATTGTAAATTATTGCCCTGATATACAGGGAAGGGGTGGGGCTACACCAGCAGCATAGCCACGCCTCCAGAAATGATACACACCTGTAACCGGTACTGCATTCGCGTGATGATAAGCAAGGAAAATGTTGATGGTGCTGCCTTTTGAAAATATGCATTCTTATGCCCATCCAAAGTTTATTAGCACACATGAAGAGGTAACCACTGTGTGGCGTCGACCAGGCAAGGCAGGCAGAAGGTCATCAGTGAGTCAACTGGATTTTTATCCGATAGTGAGATCATAAATCTCCAGAAAACTCACTTGGTTTCCACAAGCTTGGAAATTCGTTTTTGTCTTAGTGTGAGCAGAATGCTTCCTAATCCACAGTGACTTTGTGTAATTTGTGTTTGCACTATATTTGATGACTATGGTGATGTAATTTATTACAGGACATTCAACTTTGTTTAAAGCCTGTTCGTTTGGCTCAGTCTTTACTGGATTGTGCAATGTACTGTGCTTGTGTTTAGCGTTTCTTCACTATCAACACGGAACCTCGTTGGTCTGAAACATGTCATTAAAATAACACATTACGATTTATTAATAATTGTGATAGTTTCTCCATCCCAAAAGCTGTGTGAGTATTCATCTTGAAGATAGCTGCTGACTGTTTTTAGCAGAGAAAAGCTTTTTATGTGCAAAGACCTTCCTGCCTTCAAAATCCCCTTTTTCCATTAGACCACGTCGGGAGAGGACATCAAGGATTTTGCTAAGGTGTTAAAGAACAAGTTCAAGTCCAAGAAGTACTTTGACAAGCACCCCAGGATTGGCTACTTGCCTGTGCAGACTGTTCTGGAAGGAGATGACCTTGAAACGTATGTGCATCAATTCAACATCGAATATTCCTGTTTCTTTGTTTGTTTTGAAACCCAAGGCTTTTGTGAAAACACAATTTTTTTCCACATTATACTAACGATGTGGCCTTCGGAAATGCAGAAAAAGTTGTTGCTTTCACTGTTAAATCTTTTTCTTTTTTTTTGCCTCCATTTTTATTTTGCAGTCCTATCACTCTCATCCGTTTGGTGCCATATGAGTGAGTACAGGACCACCCTGCAGGCTTTCCCTCAAACCGCTAACCAACTGGCACTACGAGTGCTCTTCCGTCGGAACAGATGCATGCCGTTTTGTATGAATAGTCAATTCCAACCGTTATTTCTCCTTTCTCACTCACCCTAACGGCTCTTTGTATTCTTCTCAAAACTAGTATTCTTGGCAATCGGCCGATATCTGTAACCTCATTTGGAGGATTTATGGGCTGTTTGTGCTGTACAGGGGTGATTGGGCTGATTGGGCGGAGTGAAGTTTCCTCCAGTCGAGAGGTAAAAGATAAAACTAGTAAACCACTCGATCGTAAGAAAAAACGGTTGAACCCACCCAGTCAGCCCTGGTTAACCCAATGGTATAATCAAATTAACCCATTATCCATGTTCGTTAAGTGGACTTGCACATCACGGCTCAAAGTTCCACAAAATATTTGGCTATTTGATGCTGCGGTCAAAACATTTGTTCAATTACTACTTAAGTAGAAATTGCATTTTTAAATAAAATATCTTCAGCGAAGCTGAATTTTGTGTATTCATCTCTGTGTTACGATCCCAGAGATTCCGAGTCCTGATGTGCATAAGCTTTGTGGCTTTTTTTCATTTCATTTTTTCTAAAACCTTATTTGCTTTGCATGAAATGTTGCTAAAATTCTGTATTTTCAACAACTACGGATTATGAAACATACAAGAGGGTGTTCGGACTCATAAACCTCACAAATTGTCCGTGTCATACCAAAGACTTAAAAAATGGTACATGCTGCTTCCTTGCTTGACATTCAGCATTTAAAAGGTTAAGAGCATGGACAATCCCCGTAGGATGGATTCCATGGGGAGGAGGAAACTCCTTCTTAGGAAATGCCCCACTGAGTGCGATGAAAAAAATGGCACAATCGTTGTGATGTCACTGGTAGCCAGATTGCCCCCAGGAAGTGACCACATTTCCCCCAAGCTGTGGTTGTTTGTCTCGTCTAACAGTCGTGTGTGTGTGTGTGTGTGTGTGTGTGTGTGTGTGTGTGTGTGTGTGTGTGTGTGTGTGTGTGTGTGTGTGTGTGTGTGTGTGTGTGTGTGTGTGTGTGTGTGTGTCAGCTCCACTATGAGCCTTGGATCCTGTTAAAAAAAAAAGTACACTTGTATGAATATCCATTCCCTGTTGGATTGAGCGCTTGTGACTCACTCTGTTTGATTGCTTTAAGTTATGAAGGAGTGACTTGGAATAAGATTGCAGGTTTGTGGGCTATTCAATCCCCCGCATCTTGCTAATAGTGGTGTGTGGGGGAAGTTCCGTGCAGTCCTATGTCGTTCCAGTCGTTTGCTTGGGAGTGACTTTTCTTGTGTGCATGCATAGGAGTGTTTGGTTGAGCTAACAACACAGGTCCTGCTTGGCTTGTCCTGTGTTCAGGCCTTCACCTTCATTGCAGCTGTCCAATGAGGATACGCATGCCCGAATTGAACACCTGGCCAGCAGGCAAGCAGATGCATCATACTAAACGGTGTCGTTGGCCATAACCCTGCATGCTACAAAGGCCTTGCATTGCATTTCTTTAACTTGATTAAACACAGTTTGAGTTTATTTTTACACAAAATGCTTATCCACCAGATCAACAGGTCATCTTAAGAATACGTTTCTTTGTCTGGACATCAAACTCTAGCTTTTAAACGTATATAAATCTTTATATACACTGAATGTGCTTATATTTTATCATTTCCTTAATTTGTTTTCACGTTTTTATATTTCTCTCCCATAATTCCCACTTCTATTTCCACTGGTTGGCTCCTTCCCATGCTTCCTTTCCCTGGGGTGTTTGTTCCAGACTTGCAGAGATGGAGTTTAAGAATGGATCCTACTTGATTGACAGCTCACCAAATGAAAGCCTGTAAGATTCAGCCGAACCCAGAGGCGCTTATCACTTGCCATTTTATTCTCCATCGCAAAGTAATTAGGATATTTAACTCAAAGCCTGCTTCTTCTGACCAGCTTAACAAAGGAACAGTATATTTTGGTCGATTGCACAGATATTAGGGGAAAAAAAACAATCGTTTTTGTTTTCTGTTTTAAATGTTTACCGGCAACAATAACCTAAAACTGCTGAAAACACCAAGAGTGGATATTTCTATGAGTTGGTGTCTAAAAGGAGTGCATTTTTTTCTTTTTTTTCCTCTAAGCGAGCTGGGATGCCTTTTGTGCAGTTACAATTTTTTGTGAGACTTGCAACTAACCCTTTCTTCTAATTAAGGAAAAAGTTAATATACATGTCAGTCTTGGTCGGATAACTGGATAAGTTTTGGGGCTTGTACTCAAACTACATCAAAGATTAGTATTTGTTCGAATCATAATACAAACAATGTCTCCTTTCACAGTTAGTCAGTACCTTATAGAGACTGTTGACTGGGTTCGATTGAGCATTTATCTTTGCTGTTCTCATTTCACAGTGAGGATGAACATCTTCTAATTCAACACTATTGCCAGAGCCTGAGCGGAGAGTCCCCAGGAAGCCAGCCACATAGTCCTGCGCAGATCCTCATCTCGCTCGAGAACCAGGAGCGCAGCGAGCTCGAGCGGATCCTCCGGGATCTGGAGGAAGAGAATAGGTACTTTTCAAAGCTTTTTAATATTCTACTCTTGATCTTTAAGAAACTTTAATTCTGAAATGTTTTACAGTATTTTTTATATAACTCTCACAAGCAAAGTCCAACAGGCTAACAAAGAGGTGAAGAGACTGTCAGAATAAGGTCCAGCATATTGGCATGGGTAGCACACTTACCTTTGAGCTCTCTTGGGTATAGGTTGGATTTTAGACCTGACAATTGGCCGGATGCTGTCGACAATTGCCCAACTCTTTGCGAGAAGACACAGTGAGATATTTAATATCCAGAAATTAATGCTGGCAGAGGCTGCCACTTTAGTATCAGTCCGAGAGAAAACTTTGCCATGCCTGCGAAGCACCAATCCGATAGTTTATAATCTGCTTCGGAATTTAACCCATATGACAGCTCAGAGATAGGTACGTGACCTCTGAACCATCATGTTAACTTTGCAGGTTATATTTCACTTCAATAAAACACAACTGAAAAGCATTTTCAATAATCTGCTTTGTATTCAATGTCTATCAGCTTCTTGAAAAGGACGGGCAATTGTTGATTTCAAGGCTTGCAAAACATACATTTTCTTTCAGGTGTAGTTTTTCCTCCTGAACAACCTCGAGCTGCCCTTACTTTAAAAACAAAACACAAGATCGAAGCTCATGAAAGAGTGAGGTGACAAGATAGAAAAGTAACGACTGATAGTGGGGCCACAGTTTAACACAACCAGCAAGTGAATGACACAACGGGAGGGTAGGAAACACAGCAACCGACAAGTAAAAGGGTTGGGTGTTATGTTGAAAGAAAAGATCACGAGTAGCGATGGAGACGGGTAGTGTGAGGGGGTGACATCATATGGTAGTTCAGCACTTGCATGAAGCAAAGGAGGGAAGAGTGCAATTAAACCGCCTCCGGTTCATCAACAACAACAACTCTGGCAGTTCATCAACAAGAGAAACGAGAGGAGGGTGGCAAGCCTGAATTATGGGAGTTTAAAGAGCAGGGAATTAATGGAATAACACTTGTCCTGGAAGAGATGGGGTGGCAGTGGCATGATAAAGTAGCGAGAGCTAGACTAGAGGAGAGGCAGTAAAAAACACAGAGGCCAATCACCGATATCTGATGTGAGATTAACAGACAAGCTCACAATGTGTCTGTAATTTTCTGGGATTGTCCCGTTTATTACCCAAACATCCCGTGTCGTTTCATACCTTCCCAGGACACCATTTGTCCCGTTTTTTAAGCATGACAAACTATTTTTTTAAGGCAACGCAGGCACGTACGCTTCCATCATGGCAACAGTATGCTGTCAAAAAGGCCAAGCAGCAGTCGGAAACAATACAATGGCATCACGAGACTCATCGCATGGGAGTGATGTAAGTGTCTGAAAAAGGAGATGTTTGAATACAGTCATCAAAACAGCATCACCGAGAATGGCACTCGGTAGAATGCATATCTCCACCAGGCTGAACGGTTTACGTTTTGTATCTCCCTGAAAGGCCAGATCTACTGACCTGGACCAAAATTTGCATCCTGATCTTCATCTCAATCTTCATATGTGTCAGGTCAAGCCAGATTAGATCTGTGACTTGCTACAGGTACCATGTAAACCTGTACCAACCTGATCCATGGTCGGGTTGTCGGTGACTAAACCATCTCCCCCACCAGGTTTTCTGGCGAGGAGGGTGTATGGATATGGACACCCAGCGGGATTAAAAACAAAACCTGTCAAAGGGTGGAGGAACTCCTTGTGAGCCAACGGCCATCCATTTCTAGTGCCCAACTATGTCTGCGAACGTCCTCCTGCAGTTGGGTTACTTTTTTTTTTTAGGTTGGTGGCATGATTTGCACTCCGGCCACTGTAAAACACTTCAATCCGCAAAACCCACATACGCAAAGAAAATTGAAAACAGACCCCGTGGGAGTACCTCCTGTGCTGCTGCCCTTCACACGGCAGATCACCGGATGACGGGATTGAGGCAAAGCCTTGGGGGCCCCCATTCCTTGATGATAGGAGGAAAAGCACAGGGTAAACTTCCTGGACCAGATTGCGGTGGAGTGTGGCAGAGTGGTGCTGAGGTGTCATCCACCAGATGCAACAGTATGGCAGCACTCTCTGAGGTTCGGATACCACATAGTGGCGAGATCATGGTGGGTGGTCACAGTAAATATTGATATGGTCGCTCTGATGGTTACTGTGCCCAAGGAGTTGCTGTAGCTGTGTCCAATAAGCTGACTCCGATGATAATTGAGGAAACACTGGCCAACAAGCGTATTATGAGACCAAGGATCCGTCACTCCTTGGGTGTCGTTTCTCTGATCTCTGGATATTCTCCGACTGAGGTGAGTGATCTCACCTTGAAGGACGCATTCTATGCCACGCTCGAGTCTGGGGTTGATCAGTGCCCTAGTCGAGATACATTTCTAGTCTTGGGGGATTTCAATGCATCGACTGGAACTGATAGGGATGGTTATGAGACATGTGTTGGTCCCCATGGGGCTGGAACTGTTAACCAGAATCATACTAAGTTCCCCGACTTTGCAAGAAGTCATGGACTTAGGGTGGCCGGTTCATGGTTTCAGCGCCCACAGGCTCATCGCTGGACTTGGTATACCAATGCTGGCAGAGTGGAAAGGAGACTGACCATGTGCTTGTTGATGGTCACTAGAGGATGATCCAGAACTGCAGGGTCTACCAGAGTGCTCATTTCCTCAATATCAACCACAGGCTTGTTGTCGCAACTCTGAAGATGGAGCTTAAATCCAGGAGAATGGTACCATGCCAGCCTCGGCTGGATGTTGGCAAGCTCAAGAATGAGAGGGTAGTGCAGAAGTTTATGAACAGGCTGATTGGGGATTTGGGGGGTCTGAGTGCTTTGGGGTATCCTGAAGAGGTGTGGAGTGCCTTAAAGACCACCATCCTTATGTTTCCACTGGAGGTCTTGGAACTCATCGCAGAGCGAAGAAGAATTTTGTCTCTCAAAGGACACTGAATACCATTGACCAGAGTCACAGGACCAAGCTTAATGGCAGAGTTGAGCTGTTCTGGGAGTTGAGGCGTAAAACTGTACGTGCACTGAGGGTGGACAAGGAGACCTATGCGTGAGGAATATGTGAGGGGTAGAGAATCACCTGTGGTCAAGTGATTCTCATCCTGCTTACAGGGGAATCTACTCATGGCGTTCCTCCAAGCACGTCCCTCGATCTACGGCAGTTAGCGCAGAGGGTGGTGGGCTCTTGAAAGAGGAGTCCAAAATGAAGGCCCGATGAGTCGGTTACTTTGAGCGGCTGTACCAGGCTGATCCACCAGCTGTTGAGTTGGATGTCAGGGGTGTTAATATCACTGTTGCTGACCCTCCAATCAATTGTGACCCACATTTGTTTTTGGAAACACAGGTTGCGCTGAACCAGTTGATATGGGGGAAAGCTCCTGTGATCTGTGGCAAACATACTGAACTTCTCAAGGCTGGCGGAAATGATGCACTAATGTCGTTGCATGCGGTTCTGTGGCCTTCCTGGAACATAGGGATCATCTCAACTGACTGGAAGAGGTGCCTTGTTGTCCCTCTCTGTAAAGGGAAGGGTGATCGCTAGGACTGCAACAACGACCGAGGGGTGAAACCACTCTGATTGCCGAGCAATTATCTTTCACCGGATTATTATTGATTGGGTTCGCCACCATCTGCTTGACAACCAGTGCCCAGAGCAATCAGGCTTTACAGAAAAGAGGTTAACGACTGACCGTATCCATGCTCTTCGGGTCCTCACCGAACACAGGCAAGAGTTTCGTCAGGGACTACTTGCAGTCAATGTTGATCTCTGCAAAGCATTCAATTCAGTGAATCGGGATGCCCTCTGGAGGATTCTTGGTCTTCATGGGGTGCCACCAAAACAGATCAATCTGATGACTGAAGCATACTCTCGTGCTGAGAATGCTGTGAGATGTGATGATGCCATCTCCGACTTATTTCCAGTTGTGACTGGAGTTTGTAAGTTTTGTGTACTGACCCCTCACTTTTCAGCGCTTGTTTGGACTGGATTCTGGGGAGGATGTCGGAGAGATTAAGCTGTGGTGCATCATTTAATTTTGTCAAGATCTCTGACATTTATTTCGCAGATGATGCAGTCATCTTTGCGGAGACTGGATATCCTTTTCGGGACCATCGAGGTGCTGAATGAGGAGTCAGAGCTGTTGGGATTATGGGTTTCCTTGGTCAAAAATAAGATCCCGGCTTTCAATGACATATTGGATGCTGCTATCTTGTCTGTACCTGTTCGTGGTGAGGATGTTGAGGTCATGGAGGGATTCACTTACCTTAGCAGTGATATTCACCTCTCTGCTGGCTGTGAGCCAGAGGTCAACAGACGTCTGGGTTGGGCCTGGGGAGTCATGGGTTGACTGGATCATGGGGTGTGGCACTGTTGGTACCTGTGCAGGAGGATGGAAGTCCAAGTCTTCAGGTCCTTGGTGCTTCCAGTCTTGCTCTACGGATGTGAGACTTGGACTCTGACCAGGGATCTGAGACAGAAACTTAATTCCTTTGGTATGAGGTCTCTTCGGAGAATCCTTTGCTATCGCTAGTCGGGCTTTGTGTCCAATGAGCAGTTGCTGAGAGGGACTCAAATGAGATTTGTTACCTGCATAGTCCATGAGCGCCAGCTGCGGCTGTATGGACATGTGGCTCGTTTTCCTGACTCTGATCCTGCTCACCAGATTCTCTCAGCAAAGGAGTCTCGTGAATGCAGGAGGCCAATGGGCCGACCAAGTGCCTCGTGGTTGCAGCAGGTTAATCAGCATTTCAAGGAAATGGGGATGGGCCAGGTATCTGCCTGAGGGATGGCCAGACGGAGACCCTTGGAGTTTTGGCGGAATGTGGACGCAGCGATGCGCTGCTCCGGTGCATGCTCCCTTACCTGACCTGACCTGTCCTGATCTTAATCAAAATCGAATCAATTCGTACTTGTTGCACACCCAACCTGACCATCATTTTTTATCCAAATCAGTCCATAACGTTTTGAAATATCATGCTCTCCTGTATATCGTTGTGGTTCTATCTCTGAATGGTGAAGAATCATTTAAAAAAAAAAATTTAATTCCAGTATCCAGATCTGGATCTTCACCAAAATCGAATCAATTCGTATTTGTCACACACCCAACCTGGCCACCAAGTTTTGTCTGAATCAGTCTATAGCTTTTTGAGATATCCTGATCACAAACAGACAGAAAAACAAATGAAAAATCACTCATAGAGCGACACTTGGCAAAACAGAACAAAGTTCAATGGCACTCAGTAGAGTGCATACGTCAGCCAGGCTGAGTAGTTTGTATTTTGTATCCCACTGCTGGGCTGGATTTGAACCAAAATCTAAACTGCTTGTTTTTGTTACCTCACCAAATCATCCACCTAATTTTGTCATAACTTGTCCACAACTTTTAGAGCTATCATGATGTATGTAATTTTTGGCCTTATCTCTCAATTTTAGAAATTTAGCCTGTGTTGAACTATTGGCCAATATTGACCTCAAAATTAATAGATAATTGAATCCAGTAACCTGACATGCAAATGCTCTTCAAATTTCAAGTCAATCGGATGAAAATTGAGGATTTTAGAAAATTTGGCCCAAATTAACCTTTTGATCTATTTTGACCTTTTGGCCTATGTTTACCTCAAAATTAATAGGTGGTTGAATTCAATGACGTGATATGCAGATGCTCTTCAAATTTCAAGTTAATTGGATTAAAATGGAGGATTAATAAATTTGGTCTATGTTGTCCTTTTGGCCTATGGTGACCTCAAAAATAATAGGTGGTTGAATTCAGTGACCTGATGTGTAAATCCTTTTTAAATTTCAAGTCAATCGGATGAAAATTGAGGATTTAGAAAAGTTGGCCCAAATTGGCCTTTTGACCTTATGTTGATCTCAAAATTAATAGGTGGTTGAATTCCATGATATTATGTGCAAATGGTCTTCAAATTTCAAGTCAAAAGATGAAAATTAACAATTTTAGAAGAAATTTAAAAATGGCCTATGTTGACCTTTTGACCTATGTTAGCGTCAAAATAATAGGTGGTTGAATTCATTGACCTGATGTGCACATCTTGTTCAAATTGCAAGTGAATCGGATTAAATTTTAGGATTTTAGAAAATTTGGCTCAAATTTCCATATTGGTCACGTATGTGTCCCTTTTTGGTCGACCAAATCTAATGAAACTTCAAATCGGGACTATTGCATGGAGGATGTTATTAATCTCTGAAAATATTGAAACGATCGGTTAAGTGATTTGGCCTGGAGGCGAGCGGACAAACAAACCAACATACCAACCAACAAACAAACAAGAAAAAGTCATCGTGCTGAGCACGCGACTTGCAAAATCCACCCCCTCTCCAAAGGTTGCTATGGATACATCAAATTTGCCATTTCATTAAGATTAAAATTCACAATCTTAATCAAAGCTCAGGTCAATCGGATGACAATTGATTATTTTTCAGTTGAAAATTTATGATTTTTAGACGTTTGACCTTGAGTTGCCCTTTGACCTTTTAACCTCAGAAATAGTTGCTTTCCAAATTCAGTGATTGGACTATGCAAATCCTGTTCAACTTTCAAGTTAATAGGATGTAATTTGATAATTTTTCAGTTGAAAATTGATGATTTTAGAAGTTTGACATTGAGTTGACCTTTGACCTTTTGATGACAAAAATAGTTGGTTTCCCAATTCAGTAATGTACTATGCAATTGCTGTTTAATTTCCAAGTCAATTGGATGAAAATTGACAATTTTTCAAATAAAAGTTGATGATTTTGGAAGTTTGACCTTAAGATGACCTTTGACATTTTTTACCTCAAATAGTTGGTTTCCCAATTCAGTGATGCAATATGCAAATCTTGTTCAAATTTCAAGTCAATCTTATGAAAAATGAAAATTTCAGAAATTTCACCTCAAGATGACCTTTGACCTCAAAATCAATGGACTTCTCAGTTGAGATTACCTCGACAATTTGGTAAAGTTTCATGAATATAGAATTGTTATAGAATTGTGACTTGTAGGCGACAAACAGACAGCCAGACATTCAGATATTCAGACAGACAGACAGACAGACAGACAGACAGAATAACAAAATCGACTGACCAATATACTTGAAAAATCTTTGATTTTGCAAGTAACAAACAAACAAACAAACAAACAAATGGAGGCAATTAACAAACTTGGGGGAAAATTTTTTTTTGCCAAGTGATGAAAAATCACTCATTGAGCTACACTTGGCAAAACATAAAGTAGAATTGCACTCGGTCGAGCACATACCTGGCCAGGCTGAACAATTTACATTTTGTAAACAACTGATGGGCTGGATCTGAACCAAAATCTGATCTGTTTGATCTTGTCACCGAACCAACTCGTCCACCTTGTTTTGGCGTAACTCGTCCACAACATTTTGAGATATATATAATATATATATATATATATATATATATATATATATATATATATATATATACATATACATACACATACATATATATGCATACATAGGTATATCGTTTTGGCCCAATCTATCAATTTTAGAAATTAGTCCTGCAGACTAATACCCTTACCAAAAAGTATTAACCTTTTGACTTTAAAAATAATTGGTTGTTGAATTAATTGACCTGATGTGCAAATCCTGTTCAAATTGGAAGTTAATAGTATGAAAATTAAAGATTTTAGAAAGTGCACCGAAGTTGTTGACCTTTGGCCGATGTGGACCAGTGGACCTTTTGGCATATGCTGACCTTAAAAATAATTGGTGGATGTATTCAGTGAGCTGATATGAAAATCAACATACTTGTCAAAAAAAACAGAAGAAAATTGGCCAAGTTACAAGAAAAATACGTCGTGCAGAGCACGATACTTGCAAAATCCACCCTCTCCAAAGGTTGCCATGAATCCATCAAATTGTCCATTTCATCGAGATTAAAATTGGCAATCTTAATCAAATCTTTCTGGTGTATGTTCCCCCTCCATCCCCTCCCTTACCTCTAATGGCCGCACTGCTGATACCGCACGTGAAAAGGCTGAATGCCTAAACTCGGTGTTTGCAGCTAAATCTTGTGTCCAAAACCCATCGCTTTCTCTCCCCACCTTACCCAGTTGCACCCAACTGTCCCTGGACTCTGTGTCCTTTTCTCCTGACAAGGTGGAGAGCTTGCTGTCAAACCTCGACTCAGATTCTGCAACCGGTCCAGACTGCTTCAGCCCACGTGTCCTAAAAACCTGCTCTTCTGCTCTTGCTCACCCTCTCTCTGTTCTATTCACCCTCTCATTTGCTCAAGGTCATCTGCCATCTGCTTGGAAATCAGCAAACATTACTGCCCTGCATAAAAAAGATGCAAAAACAGATCCCTGCAACTACAGACCAATCAGCCTTCTCCCAATCATCAGCAAGGTTATGGAATCCATCATCGCTTCAGACATTAAATCCTTCCTCTTCTCCAATGGCTTGATTTCCGATCATCAATTTAGTTTCAGACCAGGTCACTCTACCCTGGATATGCTGCTTCTGCTCTCCCAACAATGGATGGAGGTTCTCAATGCCAGACATGAAATCCGAACCGTATCCCTGGACATATCACGTGCTTTTGTCATGGTCTGGCACCCTACCCTGCTCACCAAACTCTCTTCCTATAGTATCCAAGGCCATCTCCACTCATGGCTCGCAGACTTCCTCTCCTGTCGCAGTCAACATGTGCCCCAAATGGAGTTCTTTCATCCCCTCTTCCTGTCCAGGCTGGAGTGTTCTGGGCCCTGGTTTTCATCCAGGATTTTCATCCAATGTCTTTTTCTGGTTTTCATCAATGGTCTCTCCGACTCTCTGGAAAATCCTCTATATCTCTTCGCTGATGACTCCACCCTCTGCCGTACCATCGGTCATCCCTCAGACAGGCAAGCAGCAGTTTCTTCGCTCACTGCAGATCTGGGTAAAATCACAACCTGGTCCAACACATTGAACATGTCTTTCAATCCGGACAAATCCCACACTCTCACTATGTCTCTCCGAAAGGACCGTTTAGAAAACCCCCCCATCCACTTTCTCAACAATCCTCTGGAAGAAGTCCTTTCTTTCAAGCTTCTTAGTCTCACTATCTGCCATGACCTTTCCTGGGAAAGCCACATTTCAAACCTCGCCTCCAAAGCCAGTCGCCGACTGGGAATCCTCCGTCTTGCAAATTCCTTCCTTGGCCCACCTGAGCTCCTGGCCACTTACAAAGCTTTTGTCCACAGCCTGATGGAGTACTGCTCTCCCCTCTGGGCTGGTGCTCCTGCCTCCCACATTTCTCGGCTTCACGCGGTGGAAACCAAGGCATTTCGGATCAGTGGCATCTCCCGCAATGAGGCTGAGTCTTTTGGCCTCTCACTCTCTCACTGCAGGCTTGTCGGTGGTCTTTCTGTCTTCTACCGTCTCCTCTCCTGTCTCACCCCCCCCCCCGCTGTGTTTGTGATTTGTCCCCACCACATTTCCGCAGGGCGCTCAAGGTCCGCCAACAACCCCCTTTCTGGAAAACTACCAACATCACGAATCACTGCTCACCTTCACTCTTTCATTCCTCTTTTTTCCCACCTTTGGAATAAACTCCCTCACTCCATTCAATCCCATTCTTCCCTCCAGGCCTTCTAAACAGCTGTTCACCACCACCTCTTATCATCCCCCATCCAAATCCTCGATCTTTTCAACCCCCGATAATCCACCCAAGCCCACCTCCTTCAAATTCCCTGCTTTCCTTCCTGAAAGTCCCTGTAATGTCCATCTTGTATTACCCATGTTCCCCGCCCCATCCTTCTCCCTTCCACAGATCTCTTAATGTCTCTGTTCCCTACTGTTTTGTCCTTCCCACTCATGCCCCCCTTGCTGTGTGTTGTGTGTTAGCTCTCACACGAGCCTCGACAAGGTATACAAAAAGAAAAGAAAAAAAATCTCTGGTCAGTCAGATGAAAATTGATTATTTTTAAGATTGAAATTGATTATTTTAGAAGTTTGACCTTGAGTTGACCTTTGACCTCAATTAAATCCTTTCCCAATTAATTGATGGACTATGCAAATCCTATCCAACTTTCAAGTTAATAGGGTGTAAATTGAGGATTTTTCAGTTGAAAATTGATAATTTTGATGTTTGCCCTTGAATTGATCGTTGACCTTTTTATCTCAAAAATAGTTGGTTTCCCAATTCAGTAATGTACTATGCAATTGCTGTTTAATTTTCAAGTCAATTGGATGTAAATTGACTTTTTCAGATAAAAATTGATGATTTAAGAAATTTGACCTTGAGTTGACCTTTGACCTTTTGACCTCAAATAGTTGGTTTCTAAATTCAGTAATGCACAATGCAAATCCTGTTCAACTTTCAAGTCAATATGATTAAAAAAAAGACGATTTTCAAAATTTGACCTCAAGATGACCTTTGACCTCAAAATCAATAGGCTTCTCAGTTGAGACTACTTCTACAACTTGGTAAAGTTTCATGATGATCGGTTTGGAATAGTGACCCATAGGCAATTGACAGACAGACAGACAGACAGACAGACAGACAGACAGACAGACAGACAGACAGACAGCACAACAAAATCGACTGACCAATATACTTGAAAAATCTTCGATTTTGTTTGTTCGAAAACAAGCAAACGGGGTGAAATGATAACCTCTGTCAACCTTCGGTGCGAGAGGTAACAATAATGTTGTGCTTTTGCAATTTACATTTCATTTTTTATTTTACAACATTTATTGGTACAGATCTTGGCAATATAAAAAAATATATTCAAAATCCTACAATTTAAAGGAAATGAATATACAAAAGTACACTTCCCACAACAAGTACATTCACAATGAGGCCTACAACCGCACAATGGCCATTGGAGCCTCCGGCAGCCTGCTTGACACGAGACGATTGTCCCGCATTTTTCCCTACAGACCAGGTCACCCTTGTAACAGACCCTGTGCTTCAGCTTCATTGCAAGAGATTCCGATAATGTTGTGCTTTTAGATTTCACGGAATTCAAGAGAGTGAGATTTGATGCAAGAGCACCAGTTCATCGGGGAGGGCAGTACTCCATTGAACTATCGACAAAAACTTTGTTTGGGTAGGCTGAGTAGTTGTGATTTTTCAAGGAATGAGTTGAAACAACACATGATGCCACCTTGCAGTGGCTTTGAAGTCCAGCTTTGATATATGCTCAACCAAATCGAAGTCATGGGTGATGGTGAGGCTGAGAAGTTTGAGATGCAGCATATTCCAGTGGCTGACTATGGGCATTGAGGCCTCCAGATAGGTGGGTTCGCTTGACATTGAGACTGGGACATTTACCAGGATTGACCCATTGATTAGACCAACATCTAATCAATTCCAGATCAGCAGAAAGTGATGCAACTGCTGTCTGCACACTCAGTAGGATGGGGGTATTGTACGACGCACGTCACAGTGGAGACATTTACAAAAAGAGAGTTTACAGATTATCGGAGGTCGTTATATATATATATATATATATATATATATATATATATATATATATATATATATATATATATATATATAT
>NC_140976.1:22721747-22794247 GCF_056783735.1 Eptatretus burgeri | reverse complement strand
TCACCAGCCCATATGTTTTTTGGACCAGCCAAAATGGGCCAATAAGATTGCACGAACAAATCCTGCTAATGCGTCATGTCCCTAGTTTATTGCACAACAAAATTGCATACAAGTTATGATACTGAGAACATAACTTATTTTAACTGAGATATGTATGTTGAATTTGCCTTGAAAAAAAAGCTTGGAAAAATAATGTTCGTACAAATGTCTGGGCCGATTTTTAGTCCCAGTTCGGCCCATCACTGACAATACCATTCTTATAATTTCCTTGAAACCTCCCAGGAGCCTTCAGAATGAGTATGAGCGGTTACGCAAGAAGCAAGAAAAAGAAGGGCTTGGACATTTGCTGCCAATGCCACCAACTATGCCACCAGAGAGTCCACGTGACTCAGAACTTATCGCTGAAGCCAAACTACTGAGGCAGCACAAAGGCCGTCTTGAGGCCCGAATGCAGGTCCTTGAGGAGCACAACAGGCAGCTGGAATCGCAACTCTGTCGTTTACGGCAGCTCCTAGACCAGGTGAGGCGTGATGTACAGGAAAGTGACATTAAGAATGTGTGCAGCCTCATTTGTGTGAATCTGGGGGCAGTGATAGGCTCGTGATGAGGACAGTGGTTTGGCATCCCAGGGGTTTTGCATTCAATTCAGGCTGAAGAAAGCAGAATTAAGAATTTCAATTTGGAGATTCTGGAAAATCTCAGGAGAATTACCATTTTGCGATCATATTGTCGGTTAAAAAGAAAAACACCAGCTCATTCTCTTCCCTTCATTGTGAAGCGTAGCTAATATGCCTGTTGGGCATGGTCAAATCGATATTGAATGTGAGAACACAATTTGTGGTTTAATAGTAAATGTTACAGGGAAATCTTGAATGGGCACAAAATATTTCTAATGGAAAGGAAATATTTATTCCTCCTCCAATCCACATTCTCCAATCCCAAAAAACAAAAAATTTAATCTTTACTCGTACAT
Organism: Eptatretus burgeri; assembly: GCF_056783735.1. Lineage (NCBI taxonomy): Eukaryota > Metazoa > Chordata > Myxini > Myxiniformes > Myxinidae > Eptatretus > Eptatretus burgeri. The sequence goes on along the minus strand of NC_140976.1, from coordinate 22,793,274 downwards.
GAATATTGCTAATATAATGTTGTCAGTGATTCTCTCCGATGGAATTTTATAAAATAGTTACTACTGATTGAATTAACATTTTACGAAGTCGGCATCGTCTTGACTCGTGTCAAATCTATTTTAGGAGAACCGGCAGGCCAATATGAAATTGGGAAAAGGTCTTGTAGTAAAATGGGCAGGAGGAGTATTTTCATCTGAATACATTTGTCAGGTTTCTGAGCATCATCGAAGGCCTTTGAAGATACAGAAGTGAAAAGAGAGTGCAGATGGGATTAATGTAGCAAAGTGGTTGGCCACAATTCAAATTTAGTCAATATCACAGGTTCAACAAAACCTTTTTTATTAAGACAGTTGTGTCAATCGTTGAGTGAACAACATCACAATGCATCTCATAGTGGTGAGATATTTAGGTCTGATGCTGAACACCACTTTGAAGTCTATCCATTTGGCATTGTTGATTCTAATGGTTGCCATTTTAACTCGACTGTGTACTTTCCCCCAGCCTCAGGGAGAAGGGAGGCTCAACTGGGGGTCCTTTGCACTTTCCGCAGCACCTGAAAGGGGTGCGCTCACCAATGGAGGTTCAGTGATTCTACCAACCCGCGAGCCTCCCGGTAAGACCTCGTCTTTTCTCCATCAATACATCAGTGGAGAGCGTTAGGAAATGAGTATCGACGTCGAAGGTAAAGCAAGAGAGGATTTGAAGATGGAAAAGTTCAAATGGGTTTAGGAAGCTGCTCGAATGGAATTCTCAAGTCGGTGGACTTTTAACAAAATTCCAAAAAAGACAAGCTTCATGAAATGTTGAAGCAGATAAAAGATAAGATGTAGATAAATCACGAGCAACTAAGTGCCCGGATGTATACCACCAAATACAAATGCTGAACGATACCCGTTTTTGTGTTGCAGAGTGAGTGCATGTTGGTGTTTTCACAACGTATTTGGAATTAAAACCCAAAAATTGTAGTTCATGTCATGAGCATTGATCTCACTAAAATGTGGAATTGTATAAATTGTGAATTCGGTCTTATAATTATAGCAAAATTTTTGCGATGCCTTTAAATCGAGGTTATAGTTATGATTGATGTACACAAAAGAAAGCCAGAGTTTGATTGGGTTTTAATCGAAGCCGTGATTAATAAACGCCACATTCATCTCAATGGATTACAGTTAGAATGTTTTGTTTTGAGGAGTCAAGATTTCTGACAACTGAATGGATTTTGGCAAAAGCGACGGGGTGCGAGTGAGCTGCAGTGGAGAATTAAGATTTATGACCTGCAGTATTAGCTCTCAGCATTTCTGATTAAATCTGGGACGCATTATTTTCATCTTTAATTGCAGTGTGGACATGCTTTCATTGTATGCGCTCTGCCTGAAAGTGGATCTTTATGATATCCTGAGTTGAGTACTCAGGATGCTTATTGACGAGACATTTTTGGGGAATAAGTGCTGTGTGATATATGAAACGTTGCTTTGGCCTGTTTTGCCTTCTGCCATGCATGCTCACAATTACTCTTTCCTGCCGCTAACGCATCGTCTCCTCCGCATGCGTTCTCGCCTTCTCGTGGACAGTTTCCATACGAACCTGTAGCCAGGTCTGAGGTCAGTCCAGTGTTTTTGTATGTCTTTGTGTGTTCACTTAAATGATCCAATTTCCGTTTGTTTGTGTGTCTATGTTGCCTTTATGCTTCGGAATTGTGAGATTTTTTTGTCGGGCCTATCTACATATTCTATAAGCAATGGAGTGCAAATTTAGAAAGGGATAAAAATTTAGGGGGGGGGTAGGGATGAGGTTAAGAATAACACTTTTTCATCAGTGATATGTTGATGGCCCGTTGACTTCCTCGACGAATGTGGATGTTTAAGAAACATCTGGTACCTTTCACAAAAAGGGGTGCAGACATCCAAGTGGTAGAATGCACACAGAACCTCTGATGCAGAAATGGGTTGTTTTGCATTTTAACCTTACATTCCCTTTACATTGTATTTTTACTTGCTTACATTATCTCCAGTTCACTTTAGTTGCATATAAACTTTCCTTTAATATGTGGTGTTTACTTGGCCCCTTTCAACAGTATAACTGTCCAATATTATAACATGATCAATATGTTATTGTTTGTGTTAAAAATAAGATATTGTTACGGTCGCACTGCCGGTGGGTAAGGGTCGAAAAGGTCCCCACATCCGTCAGTTTAATTTGGCATAATCGGCGTTTAAAACAAATGACCATGGCAAATATGCCTGACAAGATAGGCCGAGTGAGCTTGCCAAGCAATTCACTTTACAAGCTCCTTCGCCCCAAACTGCACGTCGAACGGAATAATTTGCCAATTCCCTGTGGAGCCTTCTACCAATAACCACACTAGTTCTCATTTACAAGAAAGGGGTTATTAAAAGAAAATGGGTGGGGGGTAGAGGGGGATGAAGAAGATCGCTGCCGCGAACACATACTGTAACAAATGACAAACAAAATAACCCAGCACACCCTCAGGATAGGACCTTGATGGAAATCGACAAACACCTTAATTAATGCATCCACTCAGGGAACACAGGAGAGGTAGAGAATAGACGATAAAGAGAGAGTGAGGGAGAGTCTCGTCTGAGTCTTGGTTTCTCACGGCTCCTTGAATGCCTCCCCAACCGCACATGCCGTGCACCAGCACTTGTGTCACAAGCTGTGCTGTGAACCACTGCGTACTACAAAACCACACAGGACCGGAAAATAATCATGGCGCAGCATTCAGAGGAGAGAACCGCATGTGAACCAAACCAGAAACCAGAGCAAAGCAGGAACCAACCATGAGCGAGGTGAGCAGGCAGGTAGCACGGAGAAGAAGAGTGCCAGCAGGTGCAGTGTGGGGGCTTTTATTAATCCCGTGGGATGTGTCAGACCACCCATAGTGCATGCCTAGAGGCCAACACAGCCCGTCACGTGAAGATATATGTGTTACGCTGCTTTGCAGGGCAAGCTGCGGAAATTCCACACGTGTGGTCCGTTGTCATTGAGCAAGCCGGATGGCAATATCTTCTTCTTCTTCTTTCGGCTGCTCCCGTTCGGGGTCGCCACAGCGGATCATCCGTATGATCCGCATCGTGATTTGGCACATGTTTTACACCGGATGCCCTTCCTGACTCAACCCTGGTCGCCTCTTACGACACAGGGATATGGTACACCTATTTTAACCGGGGTATACACCAGCCCAGTATACTGGTACTCATTTGGCCGACCTTGGAAGGATGACAGGCTGAGTCAACCCCCTGGTGTATTAATTCAGTGGCCCAACGGGGCTTGAACTCAGGACCTTTTGGATCCCAAGCCGCTGCCCTAACCACTGCGCCAACACCAGGCTTCAAGCCGGATGGCAATATATGGTGGTGTATTCGCCCTGTCTCGTGTCCTTGTGCTGACCCCACAATCATGCTCATAGACTGTGCCGATTGCCTGTAACTTCAAGAAGAGAGGCCATGTAAGGATAGATTACAATGGGGGAGGTTCAAGAATGCACGGAGGGGGAAAAGGCAGGGTATAACTACAGACACTTGGTTGGGGTGACTAGATCTTTCTAAACACATGCCCGACACTTTTTATTTAATTACAGCAATTACATTACGCTTATTCTCACATGCACTATGAAATAACTATTCTAATCTATCCCCATTTTACCCCCAAGAGCAGATCCATAACAATACTTTTGAAATCTAACTGCAAAGGGTCAGAGTAAAAACCATCCACCATTGAACTCGATGCAAAGTTTGTGACGATTTTCCTCATCGTGCAAGCTCACTCAGAGGTCATCCATAGATTGCAGTGCAGGACAGGGAGTCCTTGACTTACGAACAAGTTGCATTCCAAACATTCGTTCTTAAGTCGGATGTTCGTAAGTCGAAAATCAATTTCCCATCGAGTCTGTGTTATAAATGGTGGTTTCGTTCAACAACCAAGCCAATATAGCATATTTAACACATAATGTAACCCGTAATTAAGCTGAAATATTGTAAATTTACAATAAATTATCGTAAATAATACTTCAAGCAATTTTTCCATATCGGCAATAACACCACTCCTTTGTTTTGTTATTATTTTTGACTTAAGTAGTACAGGCCCGTAGGTGCGTAAATGACGACTGGATTGGGGCATTATTTCAATTACATTGGACCAACCGTATCATAAATGGCCATAACTTGGAAAACACCTCGGAAACATACTCAGGTCCTCAGCGTCAATTGTGACGTCATATCAAACGGAGAAGAATTGTGACGCCCCCTCTCTCTCGCCCCCCTTGCTCCCCCCTAGTCTCGCCCCCCTCCTCTCTCGCCCCCACTCTCACCCCCCTCCTCTCTCCCCCCTCCTCTCTCCCCCTCTCTTGAATTGTGACGTCCCCTCTCTCACCCCTCTCTCGCCCCCCTCTCTCCCCTTCTCTCCCCCCTCTCTCCCCTTCTCTCCCCCCTCTCTCCCCTTCTCTCCCCCAAGTCTCACCCTCCTCTCCCCCCTCACCCCTAGTCTTGCCCCTCCTCTCTCCTTCCTCCTCTCTCGCCCCACTCCCACCCCCCACACCCCCTCTCTCGCCCCTCTCTCTCGTCCCCACTTCCACCCCCTCTCTCCCCTAGTCTCTTGCCCCCACTCTCACCTCTCCCCCTCTCTTGAATTGTGACGTCCCCTCTCTCTCACCCCCACTCTCCCCCTCTCTTGCCCCCCTCTCTCCCCCTAGTCTCACCCCTCCTCTCTCCCCCCTCTCTCCCCCTAGTCTCACCCCTCCTCTCCCCCCTCTCACCCCTAGTCTCGCCCCTCCTCTCTCGCCCCACTCCCACCCCCTCTCCCATCCCCTCTCTCTCGTCCCCACTCCCACCCCCCTCTCTCTCGTCCCCACTCCCACCCCCTCTCTCTCCCTAGTCTCGCCCTTCCTCTCTCCCCCCTCTCGCCCCCACTCTCATCCTCCCCTCTCCCGTCCCCCTCTCTCGCAGATATTGGTCGATAGATAAATGGCCGTAACTTGGGAACCGCTCGTCCGATTAATATCAAACCTTGAAAAGGCACATACGCGGGACCCCAGCACTATTCCTGGCAAGTTTCGATCAGATCAGACCGTCAATCGCGCAAAAATAAATAAATAAACAAACAAACATTAATTGTGACGTCATTCGTGACGTCATAGCACCGTGTCTTGTCATTGGTCGACAGATAAATGGCCGTAACTTGGGAACCGCTCGTCCGATTGATATCAAACCTCGAAAAGGCACATCCATGGGGCCCCGGCAATATTCCTGGCAAGTTTCAATCCGAAGAGGAAGCATTGTGACGTCATAGCACCGTGTCCTGTCTGGTTGACAGACAATATATAGGTCGTTATTGGTTGACAGACATTGGTCATTGTATCACGTTATTCTTTTTATTCAATCATTGTGCTATTATTGTGTACTGCCAATTATTGTGCTATTATTATAATTAATATGCTGTTATAATTATTCTGAGAAAAAAATGGCATGATAAGGTGATAAGGTGGAACGACACTTCAGCTGTCATATATACACCTTTTCAACACTGAAAAATGCAATAAAATGGCCGTAACTTGGGAACCGCTTGTCCGATTGACATCAAACCTCAAAAAGGCACATCCGCGGGTCCCCGACGATATTCCTGGCAAGTTTCAATCAGATCGGACCGGCGGTTGTCGAGAAACGGCGGTCGCAGACAAACAGACAGACACACACACACAGAGATTGCTGGAATTATAGATAGACAAGTGCATGCCCGTAGGTGCGTGCCCGTACGTGCAAACAAAACAAACAAAAAAAACTTTCAAACCGCGTGCCAGAAACAACAACTACACAGGCCGTTCCTTCGCTCTCGCGTGCCCGTACGTGCGTGGCCGTATGTGCAAAAAAAAAAAACTTTCAAACAACCAGACAGGCCGTTCCTTCGCTTTCGTAAACGACGACTGGATTGGGGCATTGTGTTTAAGAAAATCGAGAAAGTACAGAAATCAAGAAAGAATACAGTAAGTCGATAAATCGGGAAAAAAAAATCGAGAAAGAATACAGTACTCGTCACTATCCGGAAGTTCGCATATCGCAGTCATGATTATTCGCAATTAAGTTTTAATAGCCAATTATTCAATTAGCGCCAACGTATTTTCCCTTTTCGCAAGGAAAAACACGGAGAGGAGAGGAGAGGAGAGAAAAAAAACCCGTAATGGCGAACGCGGCTGAGTTTCTCTTCACCATCGACCATGGCGACGCAGCAACGTTTTCTGTCATTGGTTGATATAAAATGGCCGCAGCAACAGTTCCTGTCATTGGTTGGTAAATAAATGGCCATAACTTGGGAAGCACTTGTCCGATTAATATCAAACCTTGAAAAGGCACATCCTCAGGTCCCCAGCAATATATCTGGAAAGTTTCAATTAGATCGGACCAGCGGTTGTCGAGAAACAGCGGTCACAGACACACACACACACACACACACACACACACACACACACACACACACACACACACACACACACACACACACACACACACACACACACACACACACACACACAGATTGCTGGAATTATAGATAGATGATTGCAGATCCATATGATTTTACAACATATAACATATAGATGTTATATGTTGTAAAATTCTCATTTTGTCCTTTACAATTGTTCTGATCATTGAACGATTAAGGTATAACGTATGACCAATTTGGGAGGGAGTTTCACCTTTATCAGATCGTTTTATAAATCCAGTTTCATCTCCAATGTTAAGGTTCTTCATTACTTCTTTGCCGGAACATCACTGCAATGTCTGTCAGCCATGAGTAGGATTCGGTGTCACAGTAAAATACGTGGCACCATGAGCGTGGCTGCGAGCGGTACAGTACTGCACAGTACACGGGATACTGTAGATCACATGACACTCAGACTCTTTACATCTTGCGTAATCAGAATAAAGACCAATTACTGGACTGTAGCCCCAAGAAGGAAGCCAGACATAACAATACACACACACACACACACACACACACACACACACACACACACACACACACACACACACACACACACACACACACACACACACGACAGAAGTAAATAGATACCATGGTTTTTCAAGAATTTATTACAGCGCGTGCGCTGTATACAATTGCACCGACTTTGAAATGTCCTCGGCGTCATCTACCACGTCTCCGGTGGGTCCGGTGTCCCCCCCCCCCCCGTGCCTCAAGACAGCCAATGACAGCCGTCCGGTAGATGCAGTGCGTAACCTCGACGGAAATGGCGACAATTGACGGAAATACCCGAGTATTTCAATGGAAATTTGTGAAACTAATGTGTTATATATGTGAAAACCATTTAATTTATTGCTTGACGGAAAAAACGAAGAAACGCTCCCCTCATGTACGAACGAACGAACGAAAGACGTCATTTCCGTCCACCATGGCATTTCGTGCCAAACGCAGAAAGCTAAGTTCTTCTTATGCCATCATTCTCTTTAATATTAGCCATAAACAAGTGTTTCGTCACGCATTAGTAGTTGAAATTTACTTACAATCATTCTTTTGCAGCCTCCTGCCACGCTGTATCGAACGATTTCATTCCTTCTGTTATATATATATAAAGGTGCTTATCACAATAATAACAAGATTTTTACATTTCAAATATTAAGTATGCTTTTTTATTGTTTTTCAACTGAAAAAGCATAAATTGCATATTTTAACATTAGTGTACTCATTTGATTCACCACACGCGCTGTATTGAAGGATTTCACTTGTTTCTTGAACATTTGAAGTAATTATGATCCATTTTAAAACATACAAGTATTTTGTAGACTTGCCATTTGCAGGTTTCAACGCTTTTATTCTTTCAGGCATAGAACTACCGAGTTCTGAAATTTTCTCTTGTGAGATTTCTGCCCAGGCTTCGCGCAAACGGGTTAGCAATTCTGCCCGTGATGTTGGTTTCCTGGACTTTTTCCACACAGCTCGATCCAATATGGCCCAGAGGTGTTCAATGGGATTCATCTCAAGAGACCGACTTGGCCATGGAAGTCGCTTGATCCCATTTCTGTCCTGCCATTCTTTGGTCTTTTTTTGCAGTGTGGCATGGAGCTCCATCTTCCATGAACAGTGTTGTTTTTGACCATCTGATCAGTGGAGAAGACAGGGAGAAGTCCATCCTCAACAATAGAAATGTGTGTCATAGTGTTGATGTTGCCAACACACTCCACAAGCTCTGACCGACCTCCACAAGTGCTCCAGATTGCTCCCCACACCATCACTGAAAAACCACCTTGTTTGACAGTTGGTGCAATCAGTTCAAAGAAAACTCTTGACTGGGAAGTCTCCAGACCCATATGCGTCCACAGTCAGAAAATTGACCAAATTGGGACTCATCTGAAAAAAATGAGTTTTCCAAAACTCCAAGGGTCTGTTGGCCATCTCGTCAGCCCACTTCTTTCTCCTTTGAATGTTGGCTGTTCTAAGAAGAGATTTCTCCTCGCTGCTCTCCCATAATAGCTCAGTTGATGAAGGGACCGCATGGCAGTTCTTAAGCTAACTTGGACCTCTTCTGCAACATCTGCTGCTTGCAACGGGGAGTTTTCTCAATGGACCGCTTGACAGCTCATAGACACCTTTGTGAGGGCCCAGATCGACCAGAACAGGAAGCTGTGGATTCCTTGCCTTCACTGGTGAATTGCACAATCACCCAATTGACCATAGAAAGTGGAATGCCAAGGTTCTGAGCTGACGCTGGCTGACTCCACCTTCTGAATGCCCAACAATTCGGCCTCTGAAAATCGGAAAGTTTGTGTTCTCCCTGGGTTCGGGGCATAGTTAATTGTTATACAAGACCCAGGAACTTATTTCTGCAAAGAAATAGTTTAATATTCATACAAATCACGAAGTAAAACTGAATTGTACAGATGAAATGAATAAATTTAAGGTGTCTATTTACTTCTGTCATGTCTCTGTACATACACCATGCTCTGCTCAACCAATGAGTACCGAGTTGCTCCGCCCAGAAATGGTTCACACGTACGAGTGAACGTTCATATCTCGGACATAAATAATTAAATAAATAATGACAATAAAAACAGCTTATGGGGATTGGTTCCTAAGTCCGGACATTCATATGTCAGGGACTCCCTGTACTTAAAATGGCAGAAAATGAGTCAGCTCTCCAATGTGCCTCTCACATTCCCATCTATCGACTCCCATTTCCACCATTCATTTCATTTCCACAAAAAAGAAAACCCTTCAAAGTTTGCAATCAAATCCACCCTTCTTAAGCAATATGTGGATGGCTCCGTTGTGGTGCACACAATCAAAAATGTTTTCCAACAAAAACGTGTGCGTGTTTGTTTGTTTGTTATACTCACTCGCAATATGAATGACCCGGTTTGATGTCATTAGTAAAGTGCTTTGCTCGATTGTGATCTGTAAAGTATTTAGTGATCACGTTTTGCACTTGGAAGTTGGAATGTCCATTTTTGTGTTTACCTTTCTCATTAGGTTTTCCGATGATAAAGGTCCATCTTGCTTGTTTCACTTTCCTGCACCCAGGTTACCTGTGGGATTTAACATTTTCTGAAGCATGAAATTGTTTTATTTATATTTCCAGGTTACCACTGGTAGTTTTTTTTTTATTAAGATTTAAAAGTTGCAGCTTAAATTGCCATTTATCCAAATGTTGAACTTTTAAAGAAAACTTTAAAGCTTTCAATGTATACAAAAAGTGGTTTGAAAGTTGAGTTGAATAGTTTTACAAGAAATAAAAAAGTTTTTAAAAACAAAATGACAGGCAAAGGTCATTTTTAGGGTGATATTAGAATTTTTAAGTCTGGTTGGCCACTTGTAGAGATCTTCTTCCTCCCCCTTCCTCTTCCTTTTGATTTATTGCAAAGGAAGGGCATTCACAGCATTCGTACATACTCCATTCTCACAATTGCTAATGTTTGAGAACAAGTCTCCACAATCAGGAATAAAATACAACTTTTTTTTTTGTTACTTGTACACATTCTTCTACTTTTTTATTGTAATTCATAGGACTTTTTGAATGCCCACGCAAACAGCAAATTACAAAGAGACTTGCCCGTTAACTGTCCAAGCTACGATGGACCAGGAAATTGGCCAAACCAGGAAATTACAACAGATTCGCTTGAACAGCTGTGGAATCGAGGCACGCCTTTTTGTGGCCACAATTGTAAGCAAAACAGGCACAGTAAAAAAAGTCTTTCCTTCAAAATAATTGTCGTCCCAACATTTAAAATAATAAATAAAAAACGTTTTTGGAGTTCCTCGAGGCATTGAGTATCACAACATACCATTGGGGTACCGCAGAAGGCATGATAAACTTTCAGTCTCTTGTTCTTCTTTGTGTTGTGTACCATAACTTGTCGTCCTCTTAATCTAGATGATCTGCCCACCTTACACTTTATAGTCTATTTTTACTTCTGTGGGTTGTTCTTCCTGTCTTTCCAATTTCCATAAAGCCAAGCCACCTGAGGCTTAACCGAACAACCCAGCAACATTTGTGTTAACTGAAGGATCAACACTCCTGGGTACTTATTTAAAATAACTGATTGTGACATCTGTACTTATCTGTATTTAAAGCTTTGAAAGAGGACAACACACAAAAGCCTTACCTGTTGCACTTCCAGGTTACCACCAGTAAGAGAAAGAACAAGCAGGAAGATGGGAGGTGATGTGCTGTGGAGCCCCATCATAAAGTATCAAGGCCAAGTGCATCAACAAGATAACTTTTGTATACTGAGCGGACAGAGCTGTACAAACCATATCTATTTTTAGTGCGGTAACAAAGCATTAACCACCGTGCTGTGTTAACAAAAAAAAAGAAAAGAAAAACTTCCTTACCCATGGTGTGCTCCAGGGCTTAAGGGTTTTTTTTTACCTCTATGCAAATGTATAAAGAAACGTGCTGAGAAAGTGTCAAAGGAAACACAGGGGTCTTAGGTGGAGGCATTCGAGTTCCTGCAGAATTTCTTGTTGGTGCGACCATTTGACAATTTCTCTATTTGAGTGGGGAGGGTCCTTTTTTAGATAAAAACAAAAGCAAATGGTGATGGTCAGCGAAGCAAATTGTAAGAAAATACAGAAAATCCAGTTGTAAAAAGATTTGCCACGCTTTAAAGGCCTGAAGCTTCCCACTGAGCCACAGCAGGGACAGGAGAGATTTAATTTTACTTCATGCACTTGCTCTGCACACACATGCACAAAACCTCATTGTTAAGCTATCATTAGTTCCTTTCATTTACTTTTCTCCGTGCATGTTCGCAGCATTGCACAACCAGCACGAAACCCCCTCGACCCTAATGCCTAGCGGTCGAATACCTTTGCAGGGCCTTCTTTAGCTTCCACTGGCACCTTTGGACGGTCCGGGGTTACCAAAGACCTCTGGGCGCATTGACGAGGGTGATGCGCCTCCTTGAAGGGTCCTGGACACCAATGCTAGTTCTTTCAAGTATGAAACGGAGGCCTTTTAATGAATCCCCATGCTCTGGATTGTCACAGAAAGGTTTTCTGGGGATTCCAAAATGCGTTCTTCAAATATGCAAATGCGTCAGCATTTTAGGTGGATTCGTCGCCAATAGTGCGAGCACAGGGAGTTCGAGCAAATGTTTTTTGTCTTCAGTAATATTTTATTTCGAAAAGGTGACGTTAAACTTTTTCAGAGGAACAGAGATTATGCATGAAAGGCAAAAAAGGGTTATGAACGAAAATTGCTGATTTTTATTTTGTCAGGGCCATCAATTACGTACATACTAGGGTTCGTGAGAAGGGGAAAAATTGAGGTTTGGGAGCGGGCAGGGGAGTAATGTGTTGGAGCTTACTATGGGAGGGATGTGTGGATTAAAAATTGCATCACATTTGTCAAAGTAATAAATCGATGGTCCCAAATTTAAATATTATCAGAGGAAGCAAAGATGAAAAGAAATCGGGAACAATTGCCATTTTGTCTCAGCGCGTGCGTACATCGAGGGAAAGTGTAGAGGGTGAATTGGGGAGAGTTGTGTCCATGGTGGTCGCTTATCGAGGGAAATGCGTTCATTTTTTGGTTTGTACATCTTTGCTGAATTCCATTGCGTAGAAAACTAACACCATTTTTACATTACAAGGTAAAGAACACGCAATATGATTTTTCAACTCAGAAATGCAGAAAAGACGAGCGAGTGTTGATGCACGGTACAGTTTAGTCCTGAATGTTTGGCAAACCATTCAGAATGAAATGCGGTGATTTAATGCAAATTACCAGTGAGATAAAGCAAAATATACATTTGAGTGCTTCTTTTAAAATATACACTTTTACAATTCATTTCAGGATGAGTGTAAGCATGTGATGAATTACCGTACCAAGTTTGTGGCTACCGACCACCCTCTTCACCCTACCCACCCTCATCCTCTCCACCCTCACCCCAAACCTTGCTCACCACTCCCCTCCCTCCCAACCCTACTTTTATTTTCCTTTTATTCTGTCGACTCCCTGCAACGTGCCTTATAATCATTATTGTGCATCGCAAATAATGATAATCATAGAAACACAGCATTTTAATATGTTGTTGTGTGTTTATATATATATAAATATATATGTGTGTGAGAAATCACAGCATATCTAACTTTTTCTTTGTCTTAGCCTACAATGTTACTTCAATAAAGATGGGGTTATTATATTCATTTTTAAGGATTTGTGTGGCATCATGTGGTTTTACAACTGATCTACAAATGGTGCTCTCTCTGAGGCCACAAGTGTTAACTTTCCTTCCCAGTCACAACTTCATCAAATCTGTTCATTTGGCTGTGGCACACGCAAATGATATAAGGAAAGTTTACTTGGAGGAGTTGAAAATTAGGTACAGGATATTGGGTAACCGACTGGAAGCAAAGGGTTGTAAGGTAATATTTTCTGGTATTCTTCAGTGAATAGGACAAAAATAATATAATTCATGAAGAGAGAGATAGTCAACTTATGATTGGAAGAATGGAATAGACAGCAAGGTCGATCAACTGTGTTTAGGAAGCAGTGAGAATCATTTCAGGGTGTTTCCATAATGATGGCCATAGGCTGAACAGAAAGGAGGCAGCAAGGTTGGCAGTGGGATTTGAGCCTTTTTTTTGGGTGGAAGTGATTTAAAAGGAAGGAACTGTTGCTGAACACATGATTGGTTCAGGTCAAGAAGCAAAACAATTTCAGGAAGGGAAAAGGTATACATATTCCATACCAATGTGAGGATTTTAAATAATAAGATAAAGGAGATTGAAGATAAAGTTGATCCCAAGGAGGAAGATAGTTACAGTAAGTGAGACTTTAATAATTGAGGAGAGTATTTGGAGGACAGGATTAAAGCTACAAGATACAGTATATATACTTGTAGGTGTGATAAGAAAGATAAAATAGGAGGTGGAGTCTTTAAAAGACATTCTTGTCTGTCTGTCTCAGATTTGATCAACTGATATTCCTGCCCTTACGTACAAGGATATACACACAAGGAACTTTGACACAGGAGGCTATTTGGCCCATCAAGCCTGTGCTACATCTACATCGTGTAAATTCAATCCAACTGTTTATCAACTTAAATTCACTGGAGGAAGGGGATGTCACGGTAGAGGAATGGTGATGAGAACAGTGGGGCAAGCACAGATATCATGAGATATACAATTTGACAAACTATATACTATTTGAAATAATATAATATTTGTTTTTTTTTTTAACATTTTGAGATGGGGTGGGGGGGGGGAGCGAACATAGTTGTAGAGTAATGAATGACAGCACATTCACCTTTTGAGGAGACTCTCACAAACATCACAATCTTGACATGGGTATACAACTCATCCATACCTCAACTCCCTTCATACACCTTTAACCCAATGCTTCCAGGTAGCTATCTAACTAAAATTTAAATGCATCTACTGTTTCTGCTGCAACTACCTTTTCAGGGACACAATTCCACACATCATCTACTCTCTGAGTGAAAGTCCCCTGCCTTACGACCATCATAACTCTCCTCTTCTTCACTCTCAGGCTCATGCCCCTGGTCATATTGCTGTCCATTCTGCTGAAAACCTGTTCTGCACTGATTTTGTCTATACACTTCATAATCCCAAATATCTCAATCAAATACTTTCATAACACTGAACAACAAAAAATTTTTACTGGAGATGTGTAAAGTGATTTAGACTAATTTGGGTACGCTGATTTCAAAAATCATAACCGTTTTGCTGTATCACGTCAGGATTTTCAGTAACAGAAATATTCCCATTGCCTAGAAGTCAGGATTTCAATGAAATTTACAAAAATTCATTTATTCATTTATTTCATCATGAATGCTTCAAAATTATAGAAATTACAGAAAAACTCCACTAGAATGTAATTAAAAATGCTTTAGGCATTTGGCTTTGCGTTTGTGCTGCTCTGTGTCAGTTTCACGATGCAGGAACCAGCAGAAATCGCCCATCATGTTCGGGTTGTGCCGCCCTTGGTAACGCGTCTCCATGAGTGAAATCTCTTGGTGGAATCGCTCGCCGTGCTCGTCCGAGACTGCTCCCAAGTTGTCAGGGAAGAAGTTCAGGTGCTGGTGTAGGAAATGGATTTTCAGGGACATCCTGGAGCCAAGTTTCCTGAAGGACTCCAGCAGCTGCTGCACTATTTCTTCATAGTTGTCCGCGCGCTCGTTCCCCAAGAAGTTGTCCGTCACAGCTTTGAAGCTCCTCCACGCTGCCAGCTCTTTGGGGTTTAGAGTTGTTGGAAAAGTTTCGTCCTTCATAATCTGTCGGATTTGCGGTCCAACAAAGACACCAGCCTTGATCTTGGCCTCCGACAAGGTGTTGCCAAACTTTTCCTTGAGGTATTTTTACCTTGAGGTAAAAACCCACGCCCATTCAGATCCATTGCCCATACAAAACTTTTCATCAAGCCGAGCTTTATGTGGAGTGGTGGAAGGAAAACCTTGGCTGGGTCGACAAGGGCGACATGCTTCACGTTGTGTCGACCAGGTACATGCTCTTTTCGCTCTTCCCAATCTTTCTTCGTCCAGTGATTCTTGTCGTCTCTGCTATCCCAGAGACAAAGGAAGCACATGTATTTCGTGTAGCCTGACTGCAGCCCTAACAACAGCACCACCACTTTCAAGTCTCCGCAGATGTGCCAGTTGAAGTCATTGTACTTGATGGAATCAAGCAGCTGCCGCATAGTCTCATAGGTCTCTGTCATGCCGAACGCGTGAGCCAGTGGGACTGATGGTTTCTCGTTGCCATTGTGGAGCAAAACAGCCTTCAAGCTGTTCTTCCCCGAGTCGATGAAGAGGCGTCAGTCTGCAGGATCGTGATCACACCCAAGTTCTTTCAACAGACCGTTGATGTCACTGCAGAATGTCATCGTGTCTTCCATCTCAAAGAACTCAGCCATGTCTCTGTGACGTGCTCTGAACAAGGATATCTTGGTGTTAGGTTCAAGTAGATTCCACTGCTGCAGCCTTGATCCAAGCAGCTCTGCCTTCGCCTTTGACAGCGAGAGATCTCTTACAAGATCATTTAAGTCTCCCTGGTTCAGAAGGTGTCATTCTTGAGTGTCGGGTTCAAAAGGTTCATCATCACCATCCTCTTCACCACTGCTTACAGCTATGTTCTGATCAGCTGGAGGTGTTGGAACGGGGTTCTCGTCATCATGAGGCACAGGTTTACGAGCAGAGACGCAGTCAGCGTACTTGATGTGACCTTTATTCTTCTTGTTGAAGCCGGCGATGCTTGTGCAGCAGAAATAACAATCATCATGATGATTCTGCGGCTCACGCCATATCATGGGCACCGCAAATGGCATGCTCGCGCGTTTGCCCACCAACCACTGAGTCAAGGTTGTGTGACAGCTTGTGCAGCAGATGTGTGGTGCCCAGCTCTGTTCTTGGTCCCCCACCTTACACCCGAAGTAGTGAAAGTAGGCGGCCTTCATTTTCACTGCTGTAGATATACTTCGCTGTTGATCTTTTTTGGTATACCGACCACAGACATAACAGAAGTTGTCAGGATGATTGGTACAGGAACGCCTACTCATCTTTATCTGAAAGAAAGAAATATAACACAAGTTAACAACAATTGTACGAAATAGACATGTTAAAGACATGTAAATTTCATTGAAATCCTGACTTCTAGGCAATGGAAATATTTCTGTTCCTGAAAATCCTGACGTGATACAGCAAAACGGTTATGATTTTTGAAATCAGCATACCCAAATTAGTCTTAATCACTTTACACATCTCCAGTAAAAAAAAAAAATTGAAATTTGTTGTTCAGTGTAATCACCTTTCTAGTATGTAAAATTACCTCCTTTCATGCCTACTTTAGCCGCTCCTCATAGCTTCGTCGAGCTAGCTTGGAGCCTGATGCTGTACACGATATTCTAAAAGAGGCCTCACTAAATTCCTGTACAGCATTAACACTACCTCTTTTGATTTATAATTTTTCATTCTGTGAATACAACCTAAAATTGTATTAGCTTTTTCTCTATCTGCCTGGCACTGCACTGACTTTTTTCTGAATCTGATCACTCCCCCCACCCCCCAACCCCACCACCCTCTCTGCTATCTACCTTACCTCCAAGATTTGTGTCAACTTCAAGTTTAGAAAACTAACTCTTAACCCCACTATCCAAATCATTGATGTAAATTATGAATAATAACAGGCCTGGTGTTGGTTTAATGGTTAAGTTGGTTGGCTTAAGGTTTGAGAGTTTTGAGTTCAAGCTCCTGTCAGACTGTTGAATTAACACCAGGTGGGTTGACTCAGCCTGCCATTCTTCTGAGGTCAGCAAAATGAGTTCCAGCATGCTGGTAATGGTAACAGGGGAAATTGCATCAGTGGCATAGCACATGAAGAAATAAATAATGAATAATAACGGTCCCAGTACTGATTGCTGAGGTGCCCCACCACTTACAACCTCCCAACCTGACATCCTGCCATTCATCGCCACTCTTTGTTTCTTATTACTAATCCAATTACCTACCTGACCAGCCACTCCACAAACCCTCACTTGAGCCAACAACCTCCTATGGGGTACCTCATCAAATGCCTTCTAAAAGTCTGGATACACTCTCTCCAATGCACTTCCCTCATCTACCCAATCAGAAAATGTTTCATAGAACTCCAATAAATTTGTGAAACATCATTTCCCTCCATGCAAAATCCATGCTGACTAACTATAATTTGTTTAAATGTACTTCAATGGTTCCCCACCTGATCCTAATTAACATCTCCAACACCTTTCCCACAATTGAAGTTAAACTAACAGGTCTTTAATTTGCCTGGTGTTAGTGGCTTAACGGTTAGAGTAGTGGGCTTTGGATCCTACGGTCCTGAGTTCAAATCCCGTTCAGATGTTGAATTAATACCAGGTGGGGTTAACTCGGCCTGTCATCCTTCTGAAGTTGGCAAAATGAGTGCCAGCATGCTGGTATACTGTGTCAGAGTGACGACCCATCCAGGATTGTGCCCAATACCAAGGAGACTGCTAAAGCAGCACCAATGCTCTGCACAGAGTATGGTCCCCATCTTCTCTCCTCCTCTATAGTTCCCCAATTCTTCTCTGGATCCTTTCTTAAATAGTGGTGTTACATTTTCTACTCCAGTGAGCTATTGAAGATATCCATTAATATCTCACTTACCTGCTCAGGCACCTCCCTCACTACTCTCGGGTCCATATTATCTGGCTCTGGAGCAGTATCTACTCAGCTTTCCTCGCTGTTCCTTTACTTACTCTGCTCATCACTCTAAAAGCCTCCTCACTCCCTCGAGAATATCTTTTAGCGATTGGCAATTCCCCTGACTATTCATGTATAAATGTTGAAGCAATATAACGAATTAGTCAGCCTGTCATCTCACTTTCATCACCAACCAATTTCACTGTGCTATCCTCAATGGGCCCACACTTCTTTTAACTTATTGCTTATCCCTTATATATTTAAACAAAGCTTAGCAGAGGGGGGAGGGGGGGTTGTTATTATGCTTAATATTCTTGGCCATATCCTTCTTGTATTCTCTTTTGGCTTGCCTATTTATTTTCTTAACCATCCACTGGGACCATACTCTATGCATAACATCAGTGCTGCCAAAGCTGGCTCTTAGGCTATTGGGCACAATCCTGGACATGTCACCACTTCAACACAGGATACTCAAATGACTCAATCATCCAAGCAAGCTGGTACTCATTTTGCCAACCTCAGAAGGATGACAGGCTGATTCAACCCCACCTGGTTTTAATTCAACAGCCAAGTACGATTTGAACTCAGGACCCTAGGATCCCAAACCCACCATGCTAACCATTAAAGGCCCGGTCACACCTTGACGTTTTAGCCAACGTATGCCGATTTTTGAATTTTTTTTCTAAAACGCTGGCACACGTTGAATACGTTATGGGTAAGTTTTGATAACATTGAGAGCACGCTGAAAAACACTGCCATACGTCGTTGTATGTTGGCTTTAAACGTTGTACTTTTTGGTTGTCCTCAAATTTTTTCATGCTTGAAATTTCACGACGTATGCCGGCGTATGACTCACACGTTCCACTACGCTGGCCACAAGTTGTACGCACGGTCTGCGATCGTTGACAGACGTCAACACATGCTACTTGTAAGTTAATCATAAGTTGAGACACGCCGAGGTAATGTTTAGCGTACCCGAAACTTATTTCTAACCTATGATTAACGTGTTGTTGGCATGTTACGCGATCGTTGCCACACATCGACAGACGTTACTTTTAAGTTACTCATAGGCTGAAAGACGTCGGTATAATGGATCGTCCTTGCGTCAGCGTCCACGGCCAGGACACTTATTTGCAGCATTCTTCAAACTTTTCTTCGGCATGACGAGGATGTTCACACTTCGATGTCTAGCTTGGCTATGATTCCAATTGTCCATCGGCAGCGTCTATTTAAAATAGTCGAGTTTGAGCATTTTAACATGTTCAGAAGAAACGCTTCAAATTTCCAAACCCCAGCGTCAAAAAACAAAGGCCAGTGACAGCAATTTAAATCGTTCATTGTAAACAATGAAAATAGCTGAGTGGTACCGTTTAAAAGTCGTTGAGTGTAAAAAAATCCAATTGTTGAGCGCAAGCGTCTACTTTCAATAGTGGAGATGCAGCCATTTAAATCGTTGAGTGGCAGCATATGAATAGCAAACCCCACGTTACCGGCAAAGATAAACTGCCGCACGATATGGATAAGTTAGGCTATTGTTGGACATAGTTTGTGAACGCCGGCTTCACGATAATTATTCGTTGGTATATCGTATCTATAAGTAATCAAAGCGCTCTATGCACATTATTAGCTCATTGTGCATTTGTCCAACCCGTTATGAATAGACCTAAATAGTAAAAACAAGCTATAGCTCATTGTTGAAAAAGCCCCATAAAAAATTAGCCGCGAAGAACTTCGAACAATGGTGAAAAGATGTCTCCTACCCGTGGACACGTGGACGCAAGGACGATCCATCATAACTCACACCTTCCCCCTCACACTCACCTACTACTGCCAACATGAACAAACTACTACTAATACTAATACTAATACTGATACTTATACTGTTACTGCTGACATGGACATCGACTCAAAAAGGACTCGAAAACACTGTTGGGTTTCCCTTTTATGAGCAGCATTTTTATATACCAATTCCCAAAACCGCTGGGAACACGTCTTTATATGGCAGTTGTAAGTTAGAAACACGTTAATTTTTTTTTTTTTTGTCGACCGGAAGACGTCATTGGAATACGTCTACATACGTCGATGTGTGTTGGGACTACGTAAAGAATTGGTTCAAAGCACGTCAAACATAAGTTAGAAATAAGTTTCGCGTAAAAAAAGACATTACCGCGACGTGTTTCGACTTATGAGTAGCTTATAAGTAGCCTTTGTGGACGTGTGTAAGCGTCCACATATCGTGTGTAAAACTTATCCCCATCGCATGCGGAACGTGTGTCATACGCCGAGTACGTCGTAAAATTTTGAACATGTTTAAAATTTCTTGACGTACTCTACTTACTACGACGTATGATAGCGTACTTTAGCGTTCTACTCACGTATACCAAACTTACTCATACCGTATTTGACGTGCCCCAACGTTTTAGACACATTTTTCTTAGGTTGGCATACGCTGGCAAGATCGCCAAGGTGTGACCGCGATGTTGACACTTCCATTTCTACGGCAGTTATGATTCGAATCGTTGTGCGTCAGCCTTTTAATAGGCTACGTCACGACATCGTCGGCGATGCGTGCAACGCGCTATGCCTAAGTTAGACTATCGTTGGGCATCGGTTGTGTAGGCCGACAACAGGTTCAGCATTCGTTGGTATAAGTTATCTATAACACAACGAAACGTTCTGTGTCCGTTACCAATGCGTTATACATAAGACCAAGTCGCTATGAATACGTCCGAATCTTTAAAAAAAACATCAAAAGTTCAACGTAAGCCAGCGTTTTACATACATTTTAATACGTTGCCATCGCTGGCTAAAATGTGAAGGTGTGACCGGGCCTTAAGCCAACACCAGGAATATTTTTTTTACAAACCTCTGTTTACTCCTATACTGATTCGAGTCCAATTCCAATCCCGTTATTTTACCTATAATAATAAATGTGAGTGTGTCAGTCAGTGGGTGTGTGTGTGCCTCCTCCATAACTCCAAAACCATGAAACTGAGCGGCCCAAAACTTTGCATGCATACTAAAGGAACTCCAACAGAGTGTATGAATGACAACTGGGTGTTTGGGTAATTTAAACACCCCTTTTGAAGATAATTAATGGCCTTGCTAAATTAAAACAAAAGCAGGAGTTAACCTTTGTTAGGCCGCTGTCCCTCGCAGGGGTCCAAAGCTTTGTTTCAGCCTGCTCCCCTTGCATTGGAAAAGGTCACACAGGCCTCTGATGTACATTTAAAGACTGAACAATGCATCTTCTATCATTAAATGAAGGTACTTTTATGAGGAAACAAAGGTATATTTTGATTACAAGTCAGACAGAGGAAACAAGGTCATGCATGTTTTGTTCATGGCTTGGTAATGAAATGCCTGCGTATGTAATTAATTAGTCGGAAGGCCAGGAAAGTTCCCGAGAGATAGTTTTCTACTTCTTCTTTTAGAAGTTTTGATGTACATGAACACTTTGAAATGTACACGTCCACTTTCAAGTTATATGAAATGAACACAGCCACTTTAAAATTGTATGAACACGTCCACTTTAAAGTTGTATGAACATGTCCATGTGTAATTTTAACATATAGAACAAATCTCCAATTGGAACAAGCCGGTAGGCGGCGATGGGTCGCTGAGCATGGAAACTAAGATATAGAGCAAAATGGATGTCATATAGCGGATAGGGAATCACCTTAAGATTATGCATATCAAATCTCATCCAGTTCCATCTACTGATAACTACTCGGTATCCATCTATCGATCTATCTACAATTCCAGGTGTGTGTGTGTGTGTGTGTGTGTGTGTGTGTGTGTGTGTGTGTGTGTGTGTGTGTGTGTGTGTGTGTGTGTGTGTGTGTGTGTGTGTGTGTCCGCTGTTTCTCGACAACCACTGGTCCGATCTAATTGAAACTTGCCAGGTATATTGCTGGGGACCTGAGGATGTGCCTTTTCAAGGTTTGATAATAATCGGACAAGTGCTTCCCAAGTTATGGCCATTTATTTACCAATCAATGACAGAACACGTTGCTGCGTGGGCGTGGCCGATGGGGGAAGAGAACCTCAACCGCGGTCCCCATTACGGGTTACAACGTATGGAATTCTGGATAATGATGACCGTGTATTCTAATAATTTCTCGATTTCTTATGCGCATTTATAGATAAACACAATGCCCCAAGTTATGATCATTTTCATATTAGACGGTGCATAAATTTCGGTAACATCAGAGTTAGCTGGTATGCTCCAAAGCAGGAAGTAAAAAAAAATTTTGCATGCAAGTTATTTTTTTCCCCCTTTTTTCTCTTTGTGTTTTTCCTTGCGATGACATTGCGAAAAGGCAAAATACGTTGGCGCGAATTGAATAATTGGCCATTAAAACTAAATTGCGAATAATCGTAACTGCGATATGCGAACTTCTGGACAGTGAGGACAAAATAATGGGAGTACACCATTTTAGATTGCAGTTATGAATTTCAGATCACTGGCAATGAACAAAAATATAATTTAAGACCAAAAAATGTCTGGCGTAATTAGATAAGGCCGGTCTTATCAAGGCATAATTAGCGATTTATATGCACTTTCAAGTACCCCCAAAATTCTTTTTTATATGATCCATTTATCACTACTGATAACATTTCCACAACTTAAGACCAAGTTTTCCCCAGCATTTGTAGATAAGACCAGGTTCCTTGGGACCCTATAAGTATATCCAAGACCCCAAACACCCAATAATAACAAACTTGAGAACTTAATATTTAATTGCACCCAAATTTCCTTTAAGAGTGTGGAAATCCACTCCTCTATTGGTTTCACTGAAACCATTCCTGGTATAGCTTCATTCCTGGTATAGCAATCAAGTTATTTTTAAAACAGATGGTCTGTTTTCCAATAAAGCCCATCTTCCTATGGGTACATATTAGGGCATACAGACACCAAGGCCCGACCTAGACATGGATCCTGTACCCAACAATCCTGAGAATGCTACTAGTCAAGAAAGCAATCAAGCTGGTGTTGAAAAGTCTTCAGGTAAATTGTCCATTCATATAAAAAATTATCAAATAAAAATGATGCGTTTTAACTTGTAATCTTGTAGCATTAATCAACATCTTTCTATAGGTACAGATGAGCATGTTCCACCGACACCAAGGCCCGACCTAGATATGGATCCTGTACCCAATAATCCTGAGAATGCTACTAGTCAAGAAAGCAATCAAGCTGTTGTTGAAAAGTCTTCAGGTGAATTGTCCATTCATATTAAAAAAAATTATCAAATTAAAATATATATCCGAACTGCTCAAACAGTTCTGCGATATGGGGTTGAAGAATTGTTATTGTTTTTCAGATTATCGGCCAGACCACCAGCCAAAAAGATGCATCATTCACGTCATGGAGAAGGAGAAATCAAAATTATTCATTGTGACAAAAGACCGCTGGACCATGATAGTAAAATCGGCAAATGCCCGAAAACAAACTAAAAAGTATGAAAAATCAAAACACCGTGCACTGATCGAGAGCCTCCCTTCAGCGCCTACAGAAGAGGATGGCTATCACGTTTACAGCTATTCAATCTGCTGGCCCTGATCTAGACCAGCCATGTGAAAGCAAGCAATTGCGTTCATCGACGTCTCCTGTGCCAGGAACTTCACAAAGATCTGATGTCGGGATTTTTCCCAATGAATGTCTGCACTGCCATAAAAAACTTGAAAACTCTTCCAAATGTCACCAAGAAGGAGGGGTTATGTTTAGTTCAGACTAAAAATGGAGAAAACAAAATGCGTGAAGCCGCAAAACTGTTGTGGGGCGATAAAGTATTGACAACAATATATGCCATTGATATGATTGCCAAATCAGTAAAATATCACTGCTCATGTAGATGCAGCAAACTCTTAGCTGCCGCTAGAGTAAAGAAGACAAGACAACAAAGTAGTTCCCAGCAACCGGGCAAACGAGCAATGACAGGACTAGTAGAGTATGTGAAGACAAATGTAATCCTTGGTTCTCGATCGGAGTACTTAGTCTCAATATATGACCAGTATCGCCTCTTTTACGAGGAATATGAAGAGGAATCCTCTATTAGTAGCGTTCGTTATCTTGGCGAACTGCTGAAAAAGCAGTTCCCCACTGATTTGACAATCTCAGCACCAGGCGCCAAGAAGAGCGGTTCACTTGTCCACAACAGTCGCCTTGATTACATATCTATAAAAGAGGTTCATAATTTTAAGTGTTCTCCCGAAGGACGACTTGTGACGTCTGCCTTATTACTGCGCAAACATTTGAAAGGGGTTAACCAGAATCCATTAAGTGATCTGCTCGATGTAGATGCGCTTGTCCGTGGTGAAGGTGAAGCACCACCATTGGCATATATCTTCTTCGAAACGCTCTTTAGTGGTGGTAATAGAGTTTCAGAAACTGTAAAACGGCGGGCTACTGCGGCTAGCGACGATGCACTATTTAATGTTCATAATGGACAATTAATGCCCAAAAACATATTTTGCTAGCTATGCAAATCAAGTCTCTCACAGGAAGTCGCAAACTGATCACGGTACTAAATCGCTTTGGCGACTGTATCAGTTATTCCAAACATGAAGAACTAGAAACAGAACTCGCAACTGTTATACAAAACCGACAGAAAAGCACTCCAAAGGGAGTGAAGCGTGGAGTCACTATGGGAAACGCCTATGACAATTATGATGAGCTGGTTCATACCCTGTCCGGCCTCGACAGCCTCCATGACACCAAGGGCATTTTTTATCAAAATGTCAACATGGAAGCAGAGGACATTGATGAGGTACCTCAACCTGTACTGCCAACTGAACAGAAGAGAAGAAGCAGAAAGAGAAAACTCGATGTCACCCCAGTTTAAATAGCGCCATATCGCAAGAAGCCTCGGATGGACAAGTTCGAGTACCCAACTATAGACCACCAACCACTTGCCGAACTTTCCCGTCAATCGCTTAAACTGGACACATTGTTCATGGTGCGACACGCGATGGATACAAATACGGTCCCAATGTGGGGTGGCTTTAATGCGCGAGTCCACAAGGACAAGCTGCCGAAACAGATAGTCCACTATTTGCCCAACATCAACAGACCAATAAACCGAGATGATGTCGTAGCAGAGATGATGCGGACATCGATGAAATGTGCAGAAGAATGTGAGCAAATGTATGGATTGGTCACTTACGATCTAGACGTTGCCAAGACAGCCCACAAGATACAAGTGACAAATAGGCCAGAATTTGACAAGCTATTTGTTATGTTTGGAGTCTTTCACCTACTCATGTGCCTCTTCCGAGCAATAGGAAGGTTTCTTGCTGAGTCTGGTGGGCCTGTGATGCTGACCGACTCCGGCGTCTTGGCACCGGGCTCACTGAGGGGATTCATAGAGTGCAACAACTACAATAGATGCAAGCAACTACACCAAATGCTGGCCCTTGCCTTTGAAATTCTGCTCTTCCGCCAATTCATGCTCGAGTACGAGTATGCCGACTTGGTTCAGTTAGAGCTTCAGAATTTCCAGTTCAAAACGCAAGAAGAAATCGATGACGTCTGCAACTCTGCCATGTTTGTCCACTCATTTGAGCACTTTGAGAAGTATAAGCGAGACACAGAAAGCGGTGCCCTTGGTAAGACTGCCAAATTCTGGGCCATGTACATACAGTATGTGCAGCTATACATCTACTCGAGCACGCAGTGCGAGAAACTGATGTAAACCTGTTCATCGCCACACTGACTCCAATAACTGAACTATTCTTCGAGACCAATTGACACAATTATGCTCGATGGATGTCAAAATACCAACTTGATCTGATAAACATCAGAGACACACCCAGGTCTACGCCAGCTTCTGGACGATGGAGGCTTTTCAATCCGGCGGCCCAACAACAAATTCTCTCGCATACCAGTAGGTCTCACACTCGAGCAGACCATAAATGCTGATGCTGCATCACGTATGACAGGATACACATCGTCCACAAACTACAACGCACGCGTTCGATGGTGCATTCCGAAGAGTAGTCGGGCAGCCCTTGTCAATGAGGCTTTTGCAATGGTCGGTATGGGCAACACGAGAGATACTCAAGCTGACATAACTCCGGCCAGAATAAATAGAGACAATGAAGATCTCCAGAAGATCATCGCTCAGATCGAGTCCTCTACAGATCCGTTCAGACTAGATACCAGCTTACCACTAATTAACATTAGTACCGGGAAGAGTGTACCGGAGGCTGTCAGCAATTCACTATTGCACATTCCACAAGATGGTAAAGAAAGACACAAATCTTTCGTCAAAGAATGTCGCGAAGATGAAACCCGCTTTGAAAAGCCAATCCACAAGCATCCACTTTGAACGTTCGCCACAGAATGTGTTGTCAATCGAAAAGCCAAAAAAAAAAACACGAAAGAAGCACAGCTAAAGTGCACAAGTCAGCTCCTTGGTTGTATAGCCTTCACCGCAGCTACAACTGACATAGATCTTGAGTATGTCTTTTCATTCCCACTTACACTGGTTCCATTATCTATGTGTACAGGAGATGGCACGATGACACACCGACAAGAGCAAACTATTTGGCATTCAAGAAGGAAAGGTTGCTGAACATGGGAGTCCCACATACATCGGAACGCATCTAATAGAGGGAAACTTCCAGTTTCACTGTGTGTCACCAGATTAGCCTGTAACCTATGGGGATCTCTCACGTAACATATTGAGTAGCTGTTTGGCATATCGCTCAAGGAGAGTAGATATCAACTTTGATACATATGAGAGGCCATCTAACAAGGATTGTGTGAGGGTGTGGAGAGCGGCATATACAGGAGGAAAACTTGTAATTGATGGACCTCAGCAGAAGAGAGTTCGAAGCTTTAAGAAACAGCTGGAGGTGGAGGAATTCAAGAAGGAGTTGCCAATCTTTCTCATGAAAAATTGGTCCAGTTCCCACTTGAAGCCACTTTTGGAGAACAGAGTAGTGTATCTGGGCGTAATGGAAGAATGTACTCGATAATTCGTCGAGGATGGAGTGATAAAAGAAGAGTCAGTGGATTCTCTCAAGTGTAATCACGCAGAGGCGGACACTCGCGTAATTATTCACATGATCGAGGCCGACAAGTCCACCCCTGGAGACATTGTGATTAGAGCATCTGACACGGACATCCTAGTCCTCTTGCTCTACCATTTGCACCGCATCACTTCAACAGTCTGGATGGAAGTTGGAACAACCGGACGTGGAAATCGACGTTACATCAATGTTACAAAGATTGCAGCTGAAATAGGCCCTGCGATTTGTGCCGCTCTACCTGGACTACACGCATTTACCCGATGCGACTACATGTCAGCGTTGGCAAGGAAAGGAAAGAGCAGACCATATGAGATCATCAATAAGACTGCCAAGTTTCAGAAAGCTCTTGGCTCCTTGAGCCACACGGTTCCAACAGTTGGAACAGTCAAGTATTGCAAGATTTTGTATGTGTGTTGTACGGGGCGAGGAAAGTAGTTCCACTGAATAAGCACAGGTTCAATGTGGTCGATCGTACCTACAGGCGGAAGTCCACTTCTGCACATCCATTTGACAAACTCAAAAGCATTGATGGAAGCAGAACTTGCTCTCCATGTTGATAGAAGTGCTTTTGTTGCAAGACTGTGGGGTAGCGCACACCAACGCTACATGGACAAAATGCCTACCAATGGATGGGACAATGTAGATGGTGAATTTCGAATCAATTGGTTTGAGGGTGAACAGTTACCTCGTGTTCTAGTACCAGCGCTTCATGTTGATGACACCACTGATGGAAATGAAAGCACCCCACCCAGCCACGCTGATGACGAGGAAGATGAAGATTATACTCCGCTGCCAACAGAATTGGAGTCATCCGATGAGAACGATACTGATGATGATGGAGTAAGCGCATAGATTACGTACAGGAGCCCCTTTGTTGTTTGTTGCCACCAATTTTATTTAAAAAATCATATTGTCATCACAAACCATAGCGTTATTGTATCATTATTAAATCATCAATTAGTTCTAATTAGTATCCTCTTTTGTATTTTTTTATCCCAAATAGATTTATAGTTCGGAATGGCCGAGCAGTTAAAGTCTTAATCACACCTTGGAGTCCCAAGGAACCCGGTCTTATCTACAAACGCCGGGGAAAACTTGGTCTTAAGTTGTGGAAATGTTATCAGTAGTGATAGATGGATCATATAAAAAAAACAATTTTGGGGGGTACTCGAAAGTGCATATAAATTGCTAATAATATAATATAATATATTATTATATTATTGCATATAAATTGCTAATTAGGCCTTAATTAGACCGGTCTTATCTAATTACGCCAGACATTTTTTGGTCTTAAGTTGTGTTTTTTTAGTCATACAGGTGATTCAAGCAAAATTAGCTTGAATTGTAGGGGGTACTCAAATTTATAAATAAAAGTGACTTTAGGGTCAACTTTTGGGACCCCCAGGGGCCAAACGCCGAGGTTGTGCAACTTAAGACTGCCCATTCATTTATCAGCATGAAACTCCAAATCGAATGAGGTAATCAAACAAAATGTACTCAATAGTGCAATTAAACATCTGCTGGCTCCCCAACTAATAGAGTATGGACAAGTTATCAATGTGCTGGCTTTGATGGGCCTAATGGACTCCTCCTGCATCAAAGTTCCTTGTAAGGGAACAGAGATTATTCTTGTGGGAATGCCTTCTAGGAGGTAACTTTGCATAATATTGCGGTCATTATTTCCCAGATTGCATGTTTTCGCATAAGTGTGAGGTAATTTAATTGCGATTATAGAATATGCATCGTTTTATGAATAGAAAGCTGTGAGAAACCTTCCCCACATGTTTATGTCTAATCCTACCTTTCTCTTCAAATTCTGCTGATGGCATTAAAGGTGAACTCCACACATAGATTATTATTGACTACCTCTACTCTCATAGCTAACATGTGGCACTCAACAGAATCCTTTCATCTCCTTTCCCTGTCAAAGCTGGAATACCCCATGACAGTGTTCTGGACCCCATCCTAATCTAATTTTTATGAACCCTCTCTCTGACTCTCTGGAAAATCCTCTCTCCCTTTGCTGATGACTCCACCCTCTGCAGTGATATCCCTCATCCTTCAAATAGGCAGGCAGCAGCCTCTCTTCCCTCTCTGCCGACATTGATAGAATCACGAGCTGGTCAACAATTGCAATACATCTTTCAATCCTGCCAAATCTCACACTCTCACTCGGTCTCTCTGAAAGTACCGTCTGACAAACCCATCCATCTACTTTCTTCACAATCATCTTGAAGAAGTTCAGCCACTCAAATCTTTGGGCCTCACTATCAGCCATGATCTTTCTTGGGTGAACCACACTTTAAGTTGGTGTCCAAAGCCATTCGCCGACTGGGCATCCTCAAATCATGCAAGGTCCTTACTTAGCACACCTGAACTCTTATCCACCTGCAAGGCCTTCATCCACAGCTTCATGGAATACTGCTCACCCCTTTGGGCTGGTACCCCTGCCTCACACCTTGCTCAGCTTGACATCATGGAATCTCCTGCAATGAAGCTTAGTCTATGGGCCAATCACACTTTCACATAAGGTTGGTGGTCTCCTCCATCTTCTACCATTTCATTTCTGGCCTTGCACTCTCTGCTCTATCCATGCAATGCCCTCCACCTTCCCAAACCCCTGAAATCCCACATGTTTCTCAAAATCCATGATCACCGCTCAGATTCACTCATTCATTCCTCTTTTTCCCTACCTGTGGAATCAACTTCCACATTCTCTTCAATCTCATTCTTCCTTCCAGGTTTTCAAAACAGCTGTTCACTATCATCTCTCATTCACAGCGATGATGTTTTATACCCAGATTAACCCTCCCCAAGCCATTCCACTTCTGTGATTGAGAGTTTGTGGCTGTCTCCATCTTGTTCACCCCATGTGTCCTCCCCTTGCCCTTATTCTTCCCCACATCCCTTATTTCTCCAAGTCTCCCTCTATTTGGTCCCTCAACTCTGTTGTTGGTCTCTGTCTCTGTCTCTCCCCCACCCCCCCCACCCCCCGTGTTCTCCATGATCACACACTGCAAAAATATTTGTCTTCGTTATAAATTTATTGCAACTGCCTTCAGTGCTCATGTTCTTCCTCCATCTTAACATGCCACATAATGTGACATCTGTCCTGGTTTCAGAAGTCGAAGATTGTGCTGATGGATTTTGGTGAACTATTTATTTTGTGCTTTTGCTTCGTTAATGATAGGTTTATGATAACTTGGGAAAAGTGTGTGAATTGTAAATAGAGTTGGTTTTTCCATTGCAAAAATTGTGGAACGAGTTCCATTTCAATAGCATATGGTTAACCGACCTGTTGACTCAATCCCCTCGGAATCCAAGCAGCAACTGGCTCCGTGGTTCAGGGCTCCATGGCTGGTTGCCGTCACCTTGGGCGTGGTATCCTTATTGGGCACTGTTGGTGGTTGCAACCCGCAAGCAGAGAAATATATAATTGGAGAATTGTAAAATGCGTTACTTTATTAAACAGCCACTTTTTATGTTTCATTATTTATTGATGTTTAAATTTGTTTCCCATAATCGCACGACTCCGTAAAATAAAATACACACATTTTGGGATTCCACCACGATTGTTTTTTGTTTGGTAAAAAAATTATTTATGACATTTATAATCACAAGCTTTGTATACAATAGTATTTTCTTCTGCAATTATAAAGAATACTTCCTTAAAAAAAAAAATAATAATAACTTGTTCTATTTAACAACTTGAAAAATGGACTTGTGCTTCTACAAATGGCATACGATAAAACTGTGGTGTTTGTTTTGGCTTTGAAAAGATCCTCCATTAATTAGGGTTAGTTTTCCAGCTATTTCTCAAACATTCTAAATGGCAAAACATTTCCTTAATCTCAACCAGGGATGATGTCATTAACAGCAAGTGTGGACAACTGCTCTGGAAACCTTGTGGAAAGTGCCAAGTCGTCCATTTCACATTTTGTTCATCTGTCAACCTCAACCACACGCTGGGTTCTGGTTTGGCTCAATTGCCCTTTTTTTGGAGAATAATGTGGTGATTGCAGGATTAAATGGCAACGGCACTCACTAAAAGCGGCATAAGGCATCGCAGTCGTATTGCGATGCAACCTCTCCCCTCCCTTTGATCTCACTCTCAGTACGACTCTGCTGTTGATGTTTCCCTCTTTTCCATTCCATTCTGCTCTTGCTGTTCCACGAGTCTCGACTGTGTCGACAACCAAACAACTGCAGATTATCTACACATTCCAGATTGAACCGCAAACTCGTCAACATCAACTGAATGAACCTTCAGCTGAAGCCACAGTAAAGGCTTCAACCGCAAATATAGTTCATCGGAGAAAACTGACACCAGTAAGGTCGGTGAGAAAACTAGGACATGTCCTACTCTTCACATTCAAAGTCCTTTGATTCTTGTCCATCGATGAACAATGAGGAAAACTAACATACGGCATGAGATGCCCCTTAATGACTGAACAAGGTGGCAAGACCGTTGGCATCTCATCGAGCTCTTATTTGGGGTTAGATGAAAAATGACAATCAATAATATATGGGTCACACCTTGTATGAGTGGTGACATCTAAACAGCTTCTGACGATGCTTTTAAACACAAATTGAACTTAATGTTTCCATGTAACGTTCAAGTTATGAGACTGAATAAGAAGACTTTACCATATTTTATAAGGCAGGCAAAGTACAAGTCCCTAGCAAATTGTGGCAGGTTATTATATATATATATATATATATATATATATATATATATATATATATATATATATATATATATATATATATATATATATATATATATATATATATAAAATCTTTTCTCTCTTTCATTATGTGATGTGGAATGAAAACTTCAGTGCAATTAGTACAAGAAAAAGGTGAACAGCAATGCAATGTTTTGTTCATCAATTATCTGTTGAACAAATGCAAAATGATACATGGGTGAGTTACCTTGATCTGTACAACAAAAAAGGTGAAGGTAATGCAAGATAATGCCTCCAGTCCCCCTCCCCCTCCCTTTTACCCCTGAGGCTATCAAAAATGCAAATTATACAAGTGATGCAAGAAGCTTAGAGGTTTAATCGACAGCAAATCCAATCCAATCTCTCAAAAAGGCACACCATTTACCTTGAGGTTATAGTGGCAGTTGTAGCTTTGTCGGAACATTTGTAATGATGCAACACCTATGCTTGAAACAGAATTTGACTATAAGGTACTCTTACCTAAATACACACCGCCATTAGATGTTTAACATCCACAGAACTGCTCGCTCCGCAGAACCGACCTTCCAAGAGATGCCGTGCTCTCTGATGCAGCACCCCATCAGCAATGCCCCATGTGGTTTCATTCGGATCGGATTCCACCGGGAGTCAAACCCAGGCACAGAAGGTCGCTTGTGTGTTGCTGCATGTTGTGGATTTAAATGTGTTCCACAGACATGATCCTGCCATTGAAAGCATTTTCCAGTATCTACTGAGCTTACTAATTTTCGATCCATTACTTCATATAACCTGACCCACGGGCATGCACAGCCATTAGTGATTTGCAGCAATGTAAAGTCAAAATTAAAGGCCAATACAAATCCTGCTTTCGGAATCCAAGAAATGGTCATGGTGCATTCCACGCAGCATCACCTCCATCTACAAGTATTCCTTCATCCTGATCCACATGCTCATCCCTCCCACCAATTCTGCTCCCTCGCATGCATTGCCATAGAAACGGTTGCCATAACAACTACCAAGCTCAGCACCCAGTCGTAGCAATGACGTTATCAGTAAGATAGCCACAGGTTAAGAAATGAACCAAGGACACGGGTCCTATCAGAACCAATGTCATTCTCATGACGGATTCACGCAAGTTGGACAGCTATTAAAACAAAAGAAAGAAAGAGATTTTAGCTGACTCGTCTCCATTCCTTATTATAATAATTATCTCCATCTATCCAATACTTCGTGTTTGTTACTACCTCAACCGCTTTTTCTTTACTTTTTAAATCGGCTCATCCTGTCTTGCTCAATGTTTGGTGATGGTTAACA
Source organism: Eptatretus burgeri (assembly GCF_056783735.1). Classification (NCBI taxonomy): domain Eukaryota; kingdom Metazoa; phylum Chordata; class Myxini; order Myxiniformes; family Myxinidae; genus Eptatretus; species Eptatretus burgeri. Next base: position 22,760,527 of record NC_140976.1, on the reverse strand, counting down.
TGTCAATCATGGGATCACTCACGTTGTTGAGCAAAGGATGCTGCCCTTTCTTGAAACAAAATCTCGGTTTGGAGAAGAGCAAGGTGAAAGATGAGAGGTAAAATATTGTCAGGGGGTGGTGAGGAACAAGAAAGTGAATGAACTAATGGAAAAAGGAGAAGAGAGAGGAGGGAAGATAACCTGCAGGCAATAACATGAGTGTGGGAGGGTTAATGGGGGTAGAAATTCTCATGGGTAGAGATGGAGGACAACATGAGGTGGCAGAATACTGCCATGTTGAAAGTCTAGAGGGAGGAGTGGGACTGCACAGACTTGGGCAGGCAGTTCCACAGGTGGAAGAACAGTGGAACAACGGAGATGAGGCGAGTCGGAAGTAGGGTTGAATCCAGGAGGTCGTTGGTGTTGTAAAGCCTGAGACAGCTCTCTCGAACAAACCGGTGGCACAGAAACAGCCGATTGATCTCCCAGGCGTGACCCAGAGATCCCCCACATCCAGGATGGTGTACCCCCACCTTCACAAAGTCAGGGCCACAACAGAGTTAGAGAGAGAGAAGAGACGGAAACAAAAGGGAAAGGGCTGGTCCAAAGGGAAAGGGCCGGTCCAAGGGGACCGATCAGCACTCTGACAGTGACCGCACTGCCCTGACGAATCCAGGCAGCAGGGAAGAATGGGGAGGATTTGGCCCCCGACTTGCATTGGGGGGTGCAACCACCGTGAAGAAGCATCCCCGATAGTTACATCCAGGAGGTGCTAAATGCTCAAAAAACAGGTGAATCCAAGAGGTGCTCAAACAGCAATGAGGGGAGGCCTGGCAAGACCAGAAGAGAGAGGTGTTAGAAATATCGAGGCTATACACCTATCTGTAACAAAAGATAAACATAAAAACCTTGAACCTGGTGTTGGCTTAGTGGTTAGGGTGTGGCTGGGGATCCTAGGTTCCTGAGTTCAAGCCCTGTTTGTACCATTGAATTAACACCAGAGGGTTGACTCAGCCTGTCATCCTTCCGAGGTCGGCAAAATAAGTACCAGTGTAGCAGCCAAAAGGCTGCACACGAAGGGAACGGGTATTGGTTTGGGCGGAATTCCGCATGATGGGCGGAATGGCCTCCTCCCGCACATAATTTCCTGGTAATACTTTGTGTCCTTTCTTCTTGGAGGAAGATAGACAAAAATGTTGAAAGAATTGGATTACACAGGATGCAGGTGTAAGTGTGAAGTTGGAAGCCCATTCAGGAGAATAGTATTCCAGTGAGTAACCTTGTTGGCCCTATGCATGCCAGACTGATCAAGGAAGGACTTGGCATGACAGATGCAACTTTGGAGGCCACCTTTGATACACATTTGAACCTCATTTGAGGTTGTGAATGAAGGTGAAGTGTGAAGGTTTGAGGGAGTAACCCTTCCAGTAGCTGATGAAGAAAGGAAGTAGACAGGTGGGTTTGCTCGACAATCCTCCCAGAGATGACAATGTGAAACTTGTTTGGATTGAGTGACATGTCATGTAGCATCTAATTATTTTCAAAGCCTGGTGTTGGCTTAACGGTTGAGGTGGCTGTCTTAAGATTTAAATCAAGCTTATGTCAGTCCGTTGAATTAACAGCAGGTGGGTTGACTCAGCCTGTCACCCTTCTGAGGTCAGCAAAAATGAATACCAGCTTGCTGGTAACAGAGGGCATTGCATCAGCAGCACAGCTGTGCCCCCAGAAAATGATGCAGTCAAGCAGCCATAGGCTGCATACAAGTAAATAAATAAATAAATAAATAAGCCTTTTTAGATGTGCTGAGAGGGATGCAGCTGCTGCCAGTTTATCTTTGCATTGGTATACCGTATGCATACAGCATAACATCAATTCATCTGCAAGGTTGAAGTTTGGTTTCCTCAGGTATCGTAGATGTTATTTATGTTTATGAGGATCAAAACTAGGTCCAATATGCTGCTTTGGGGTCACTCCAGCCTCCATTAGGAAAGTAGATGAAAGAACCGACTTTACTATTTTGTTGATCACTCTACCCTATGTAGAATGATACGTCACACTCGTGAAAGGCTGGCCTCTGCTTCAACCCTTTGGAAAGACCTGGAAAAGATAAGCCACTGCTCACCTGCTTGGAACATGATATCAACGCCAGAAGTCACATGCTCACACACCGTCTCTCCACAAGGATCATCAATCAAACTATCCAAGTGACTTCGAGGAAAGCCACTGGAACAGCTGTAGTCCCTGGAACTCCTTCGCCTCTTTATCTCCCATAAACTTTCATGGGAGGATCATATTGCAAAGCAAGCACAAAGGATGGTTACTGTCTGGGTATTCTTCGTAGAGTCGAGGCATTTGCGAGCCGCACCGAGAGGAAGCTCAATTGAGTATTGCTCCCCACTTTAAGGGGCTGTCACACCTTGACGACTTAGCCAGCATATGCCGATTTATGAAAAATTTGTCTAAAACGCTGGCACACGTCGAATACGTTATGGGTACGTTATGTGTACGTTAGGTGCACGCTGAAAAACACTACCATAGGTCGTATTACACTGGTTTAAAACGTTGTACTTTCTGGTTGTCCAAAAAATTTTGCATGCTTGAAATTTTACGACGTACTCGGCATTTGGCTCACACGTTCCGCTACGCTGGCCATAAGTTGTAGGCACGTTATGCGATCGTTGATACACGTTAATTGTGTATTACTCATAAGTCGAAACATGTAGAGGTAACATTCGCGTACCCAAAACTTATTTCTAACCTATGAGTAACGTTTTGTAAGCACGCTACACAAACGTTGTTCACACTTCGCAACACGCAACTTGAAAGTTCCTCATACGTCGAAACATGTCAAAGTAATGTTTAGGGTACCCGTGACTTATTTATAACCTATGAATAACGTGCTTGGGAATTATTACGCTATGCATACGCTAGAATATCGTTGGGCATAGGTTGTGGACGACTAAATCACGATAAACAAGCGTTTGGTATAACTTATCTATAAAGTTATCGAAGCGTTCTGTGTTCATTACTCGTACATTATGCATTTGTCAAAGTCGTTTTTAATACTTTAAAAAGTAAAACAAAGAAATATTTCATCGTGGGAATGAGGAAAAAAAATTAGCCGAAAAGAACATCGAACAATGGTGCAAAGTCGTCTCCTATTCGTGGACGATAAGAGGATCCATCACCACCCACACCCTCCCCATCACGCTCACATACTACTACTGACATAGACATACTACTACTACCAATGCTACTACTACAACTACTACTACTATTACTACTGTCACGCACACCAACTGCTACTAATAGTATTACTACTACTGATACTACTGGCATTGACATCTACTCAACATGGAGTCTGGAACACTGACGGGTTCCTCTTGTGAAGCCCATTTGTATATACCAATTCCCCTTAACGCTGCCAATACGCCATTATACGGTAGATGTAAGTTAGAAACACGTTCAGTAAGTGCTGTGGTCGTCCGGAAGACGTCAATCTAATTCGTCTACATACGACAATGTGCGTTTCAGATACGTTACACATAGGTTCACAGCATGTTACTCAAAAGGTTAGAAGCACGTTATACTTTGGTTCAAAGCATGCTACACATAGGTTAAACGCACGTTACTCATAGGTTCATAGCACGCGAGTCATTGGTTCAAGGCAAGTTACAAATAGGTTCAATGCACGTTACTCATAGGTTTCAAGCACGTTAAACATAGGTTCAGAGCACGCTACTCACAGGTTAAAAATTAGGTTGCGGGTATGTTAAATATTACCTTGACGTGCTTCGACTTATGAGTAACCTACAAGTAACGTGTGTCCATCGTGTGTAAACGATCGCGGAGCGTGCCAGGAACATATGACAACGCATGCGGAACGTGTTAGCCATACGCCGAGTACGTCGTAAAATTTTCAGCATGCTTGAAATTTCACGACGTATTACACGTACCACGGAATATGACAGCGCACTTCATTGTTTTCCAGCCTACTCTTAACGTATACACAACTTACCCATACCGTATTCGACGTGTGCCAGCGTTTTAGACACATTTTTCATAGGTCGGCATACGCTGGCTAAATCGTCAAGGTGTGACTGCAATGTTGGCACTTCAAATTATCAGGCGGTTATGATTTAAATCGGCGTGCGGCAGGTTTTTAACAGAGAACGCCACGAGTTCGCCAGCGATACGTGCAGCGCGCTATGCGCAAGTTAAACTATCGTTGGGCATAGGTTGTGAACGCCGACAACAGGCTAAGCATTCATTGGTAAAAGTTATCAATAACACAACGAAACGTTCTGTGCCCGTTACTAATATGTTATGCATACGACCAACACGTTATGAATACGCCCAAAACTTTTTTTAAAAACATCAAAATTTCAGCGTACGCCAACGTTTTACATACATTTTTATACGTTGCCATTGCTGGCTAAAACGTCAAGGTGTGACAGGGCCCTTAGACTGGTGTTCCTGCTCCCGACCTTGCTCCTCTTGAAGTGGTCAAACTCAAAGCCTGCCACACCATTGGAATTGTGAAACAGGAAGTGGATTCCTAAGGACTGTGACTTTCCCATTCGTGGCAAGCTGGTGGGCTCTCTATTTTATACAAGTTTACATCTGACCTGTTCCTCCTGCCATTTCCTACTTTTGCCCTCCACAAGCCACCTGAGGTCACATGACTTCCTCAAGAAACACATCACCTGCTCACCCTTCCAAGGTCCATGCTGATTCCCAGGGTCATCGAGAGCTTGCATGGGCTCCGAGGCAAACAAGCTCAGTGCCCCCATCCCACTCTTTCTCTCTTACATTTGTATTAAAAATTACAGTTACAGGGGAAGCTCGGGCCCCTCAATGGACCCCAGGCCCCAAGGCAGCGACCCCGACTGCCCCCCCCTCCCTCTCGACGTCCCTACTGATTCCCAACCTGCATTAATTTGTCCTCTTGTTCTCAAAATTGTGGAATCGTTTCCATAAACATTGTCGCAGCCTCCTCACTTCGGTTTTCCAAATGTTCTTCAGTATTTTGGGAACCAAAGTGCCCATTGATGCCACAGGCAGAAAGCTTGGCAAGGGTGCAGAATGGTCGACAGTGTCGAAAGTTCCCAATTTGCCCAGAGATGTAGTTTTGACCTCTTGTGAAGTTCATTGACAGAAATGGAATCCAAAATGATGATTCACGATCGAGCTATTCTCAAACAGGAAACTTGATGTAAACTGCAACAATGAATTCCATGACTTTGCTTACAACTGAAAGCAAGATTACTGTCCTGTAATTGAGTGAATCATTTTTTTTTTGCACCCTTCTTGTTATTGCAAGTGGTTGGTAGTCTTCCGAGCTCCATGCAGATTTAAAGCATCTTAAGCTAAAGGACAAAATGAATAAAGCCGCAGAGCTGGATTTGATAAACACGAGCAATGATGGCAGAAGTAAAGGGAGGTGCAAGATGCAGTTTTGTACCTCCTCGGGAATTTATTTTTTCATTAGTGTTGAGGAGGTAATGGGAGAGGGGTAGTCAGGTGTCACTGCTGCAAGCAATGTCTTCAGTGGAGCAGTTTGTGTTGAGTGATGGGATTGAGAGAAAGCATATGCAAAAGAGGTAACAAGGTACACCCAGGTTTCTATGAGGAAGAGGGACAGGTTGGAGAGCTCAACTTTAATAATGACTGGTTGTGGTTTTCTGGCTTGCCCGAGGATGGACTTGCAAAATGACACAAGGTTGTCCGATCAGTTGAGTTCACGTTCCAGTTGAGAAAGAAAGACCCTCTGAATGCAGCAGCCTTGCGACAAGATTGTATACCAGTGCCGTGAAGATGGATGGGATCGTTGCGAATGAGATGGGATAATCTTTTACCTGAGAGACAACAAGCATTTTTGAACGCACTCCCAGACAAAGTCAATTTCAGATTCAAAGGATATTGAATAGCAGTCTTTTCAAAAGAGGGAAGGGCAGCAGTTCCTGCCAGTCAGCCTTTTGGCAAACTGCAAGAATCTGTTGTGATCAGGAAACTCCAAACCTAAAAGTACAGTTAAAGATTATGGACTTCAAGGTCAAAAGAGACGCCTGGTGCAGCAGAACAGGAGAGTGATGAGGGAAAGTTCATCATTCTCAGGTCCAGAAGGGAGAGATGTGTCATGTATGGCCTCCAATGGGACATGCACTCAAAATCCAAAGAAAGTGGTACATTCTAACCACCTCCAAGTCGGACAGAAAACCTCGTCACTCTTTCTGTTGTCTATCTCATCAAGCATGCCATCTCAAGCTTCAACAATGGAATCTGCCTCACCAAAGCCTTCAGCCCAGCACTCACAATCTTGAAATTAACATGGTATCAATATTCTTTCGTATGCAACACAAGGCTGTGGGGTAGCATCATTGGCTGAGGGCGTGGGTGTGCCGCTGATGCAATGCCCTCTGGAAGTCAAGGCAGGAAAAGGATAGTGATAGCTCGCCTACTCTTCACGATGGGCACTGAGGGATGTTTAACGTCCACCGAGTGCCGGTAGATGGGACGCCCAGTTTAATGTCCATTCGAAGGACGACACACAAATTGATGAATCAGCCTACCTGTGAAACACCGGGATGAGAGTTTATAGTTGGGCTGACATTCAAACCCAGGCTCGACAGCACAAAGGCAAATGTACCTCTTGGTCATCCTGCTAGCTTACTATCAATAATCACTTGTGTCAACATAATTAATTACATTCTTCAAAATAATGCAGAACATCCAATTGTGAATGTATCATAGCCTCATAGGAACTATCTTTTTCTGAAGTTTGGAAAAACAGAAGCCTCCTCGCATGACTTGAAGGGATACGAATAGTGTGAAGGACTTCCTCGGTGGTAAGAAATAAACAAGGTAAGGCTCTCTTCAACCTCTGCAGCACAATACCTGCCACCTTTACAGCTCTAATTGTGATAATGGACAGGTAATGTCACAACAGAAGGTGACATCACCATTATTGATGGTCATAGTGTGGCTTAAGAATAATCACACAAGAGAACATGGAAGCTTGGTGGAATTATATGTACCTGGCAACAGAACTGCATTGTTCTCTGTTCCTGTTGAAGGCTCAACAATAACTAATGGTTTACTTGGGATGCTGTGGCAGTAATAAATCATGAAGGGTCAAGAAATAAAATGGTCAACCTTATACACCATTCATGCAGGCAATGTGACAGGCCCATAAAGCAAGTGCAGCCAGATAAAACAAACAGCTTAATATCCTCTTTAAAATATGGTGCGATGGCCAGTGCAGCGCTGACTGCAGGTACTGCTCTCGGCAGCAGGTCTGGTCGGATCTGATTCCACCAAAATTTAATCTCAGAACAGACAGTTCTGGGGCAAACCTGCCACCACTGAGCTTAACTATATATGCAGACATGTATGAAATCGTAAACACGTTTTTGTAAGGATGGTAACACCGCTTGCAATGGAATAACGGCATTATTGCTTCTCGGCACGACCTTGTTGCCCGGCTGTCGGTTCATGCCAATGTAATAAGCCATGTCCTTGATCGACGAGTCAAAGTGTCATCGCATCATCATGCAGCATCGTAGCCACGGTGTTACTGGCATGTCCAGCTACCATTTCAGTCACCATAGATACGATTCTACCAAAAAAAAAAACACGATTTGGGTACAGTATATGCACTCGGTGAGCAAAATGGTCATTTTAATGGAGAGAAAGAGAAAGAAAGAGAGAGAGAGAGAAAGAGAAGATGTGCATGTTCAGGGTATACTGCTGGAAAGGAATTTCCCCATTATCAATCCAGACATTGAACAAGATGCTTCTCTGATCATGGACTTGAAATTAACAACTCCCATTAAGTTACCATTTACAGGCAAAGTATCAACCAGGTTATAAAAAAACAGTTTACATACAAAACTTTGGCAAGCATATGTCTGTCATTCCATTGTGCAGATAAATTATTACCAAAACTAGAACGGCACTCGGTAGAACACATACATCCACCGGGCTGAGCAGTTTACCTTTTGTATCCACTGATAGACCAGATCTTCATCCGGATCTGAACCAAAATCAAATAAGCTTGTTCTTGTTACCTACCAACTCATCCACCTAGTTTTGTCAGAACCCGTCCCTAACGTTTGAAATCTCTTAATGGGGAAGAATCACTTAAATTTTTTAAAACATCCGGATCCAATATAGAATCAATTCTTCCTTGTCGTATACCCAACCTATCCAGCAAGTTTTGTCCAAATCTATGCACAACTTTTTGAGATATCCTGCTCACAAAGAAACAAACAAAATAAACAAGAAAGATGCCATGCATAGCAAGATACTTGCAAAAATCCAAATAAGATGCTTCTCTGTTTTGATTGGTGAACCAATTCAGTGACCCAACAGGCAAATTTTGTTCAATCGAGAAGGGCACTCGATAGAGCACATACTTCCGCCACGCAATGCCTGATCCATGAGAACATATTGGGCCCAATAGAGATCTCAGATCTGGATCCAGATGTTCAAAATCTAATAAGTTCGTCTTTCTCACACACCCAGCCTGTCCACAAATTTTCATCCGAATTCATCCACAAGTTTTTGAGATATCCTGCACACAAACAAACAAAGACCGAAAGGGGTGAAAACAAAACCTCCTTCACCTTTGGTGGTGGAGGTAACTAGCAGAGTACCTAACCTCCGTGTGTGTGAAAATTGAACATTACTTGCTGAAAAAGTATAGTCTGTGTTTTGCAAGAAGACTACACATCTGTGTTCTGTGCATCGAAAGGAGTCTAATGGGTCTAAACGGTCGAAGGGGTGAAAAGGGTATAAAAGGTCTGAATGGTCAAATTAAATGGAAGACCAAGAAGGAATCCGAAGAAGTAAAGAGCAAAGATCGAGTCATCAGGAGGAACTTGGATAGGATTCGGGTTTCAGCCGCTACTCCACAACCCTCAAACCCATCCAGGCACAGCCAAGTGAGCCTTCCCAAAACAATTCTGCAAGAATTCACTTCTCCTTAAAGAGATAGAAAACGAAAGAGAGAAATATTGAGTAAAAGAGATGAAAGAAAAGAAAAAGAAAGAATTAGAATGAACAAAGAGAATTGTGAAAAAATTAGAAAGAAGTATGAAAGGAAGAAAGAACAAAGATGTTGGGAAGGACCCGAATGGATAGATTTCAGCAGTTACTCGATCGGCTCAAAGGCAGCGACATGTACAAGCTACCCGAGGTCCGTCAGCGGGGAAGCACAGTCCACATGTCCGATAAGTGTTTCAAATAGGGCTCTATATTGGAAAGGGTCTTAAGTGATATAAAAGGTCCAAAGGGATCTAAAGATCGAAGAGGTATTTTCCAAGAGTAGTTAGGGTCTAAAGGGGTCTAAATGGTCTCAGGAGTCAAAGTGTCAAAATGTCTGAGGGTCAAGGGGTCTAAGTGGTCCAAACGGTGTCGAGGTCTTTCGGAGTCTAAGGGGTCTAAAATGTTTTAAAGGGTCTTATGGGGTCCAAAGGGATCTAAATGGAGTATAAGGGGGTTGAAAGGATTTTAAAGTGTCCAAAGGATCAAAATGGTCTAAAACATCTAAAATGGTCGAAAACGAAAGTGGGGTTTAAAGGTATAAAGGGTGTGTCCCAGCAGTCGTTACAGATCTGAAGAAGCTAAGGGGTTGGAAGGGTTTACAGAGTTTAAAGTGTCTAAAGAGATTCTAATTGTCGAAAATGGTCTAAGGAACAAGGTGTCTAAGCACTGAAAGTGTGCAAATGTCATTACAATTCTAAGGGGTCTAGACTCTAGAGGGTCTTAAAATGTCTAAAGGGGTCTAAAGGGTCAAATGAACCAAGGGTCAAAGCGGACTAGAGATCAAAGCGGACTAAGGGTCAAAGCAGTTGAAAGGGTGCAAATGTCTAAAGGGTGAAAAAGTGTAAAGGGTATAAGGGGATATAAAGGGTCATAAAAGGTTCAAAGGGTCTAAAATGATCTAAAGGAGTCTTATAGATCTGAAGAGTGGAAAGATCTAAATGTCTAAAAGGGATGTTCCAAGAGTCCATAATTAATAGACATAGTCATGGTCGAATAATATATAATTAATAGACGTACTAATGGTCCAACTCACATTCAAACAGTATGTAATTAAGACACTCACGTGGGTCGACCAATGCTTCACTTTGACGAGTGTTCACTGTCTGCCCATGTTTTTCAGTTTATATACAGGATGTATACTGCACATACAGGTAGTGGACAAAAAAATGGAAACACCAATGTAAAGTCGCTTAATTGGGTGTTGGGCCACCACGTGCAGCCAGTAAGGCCTGTATGCACCATATAATAGTATGGTGTCCAGCTGCATCTGGAATTCTGCAGGAGGGATGCGTTACCATTCTTCCAAGAGAAAGTCAATCAACTCACACCTGTTTGATGGAGGTGGAGAACGTTGCCTCAGGCATCGTTGCAGAATAGCCCATAAATGTTCCGTTGGGTTCAGATCTGGTGACTGAGAACATGGATAAGATGTTTCATGCTCATCAAGCAATTGGACGGCCACAGACGCTTTGTGGATGGGGGCATTGTAATCCCAGAAGACACCCCTCCCGGCAGGAAAGAAATGCTACAACATGGGGTGAAGATGATCACTCAGTACCATTAAGTTGCGATTGGCATTAACCTTGCCTTCTGAGGGAATGGTTTCTTTAGGTTTGGGCTACACGTGCACTCGTCCATTTGTCGAAAACATGGTGAAGGATGATTCATCTGACCATATCACATTTCTCCACTGCACGGTAGTCAATTGCCTGTGCACTTTGCACCACTGGACTCGCATTTGTTCATTGCCAGGTATGATGGGCGGTTTGTGCACTGCAACCCGACTATGGTATCATGCTCTGTGGAGTTCTTGGTGGACCGTTTTTGATGAAACTGGCTGCTCACGTGCCAGGTTGAAATTTACACTAAATTGATCTGCAGTTACTCATCTGCATTGCCTTGTACTTCAAATGAATGCACGGACATCACGATCCTGGAGTGTGCGCTTCCACCCACTGTTGCCCTTTGCTGATGATGTTCTTCCCTCAGAGTTCCACGCCGACATCACCTCCGACACCATCGCTCATGAAACATCAGCAACCTGAGCTGTCTTTGTCACTGAAGCTCCTGCCAAACACGCCCCAACAATCACCCTTCTTTCAAAGTCACTGAGGTCTCCTCTTGCAGTCATGCTATCCATAATTTTAGGTAACCAGGCCTGTGTAGCATTTTAATACATGACCCTAAGCATGCTGGGATGTTATTTGCTTAATTAACACGTGGGCTACACCTGTGTGGAAGCTGTTGCTTTCCATATACTTGGTGCCCCTCATTTATCCAGGTGTTTCCATTTTTTGTCCACTACCTGTACATAGATATCAAGTGAATCAGATAAAAATTCATGATTTATGACCTTGACCTTTCACCTCAAATACAATAGGCTTCCAGCTTGTCAATACCTCCACTAGGTGGTGAAGTTTCGTGAACATCAGAGCTAAAATGTGACTGGTAGGCAATTGACAAACAGACAGAATAAGAGACCAGACCAACAAATAAACTTGCATATCTTCAAATTTTACTTGACACTCCTTGGCTGAATGGTTAGTACATGTTTTCCATTGGTTAAGAAAGATGTGTCTGGATTGCAATGTTTTTGCTTTGAACGTGCTGCAATGCACAAGAGGATGTTTGGTCCTGTGAATAGGGCAGAATTGTTGTGGATCTTCCATTCGACGACGAGTGTGCTGATTTTCAGAAGGTGACACAATTGCTGCAGTTAGTTGTTCAACAATCTGTGGCAGCAATTCACCTGTGACTTCAGTCTTGCCGAGTCTGACCCTTGGGCGAGTGCAACTAGTGAAGGCAGACATTCTGTTATTCGTGTCGAGTGCAGCTTTCATCTGAGTCGCTGAAGAACATGACCTGTCATCATACCCCAAGGAAAATATCAGACTGAGGTCATTTTGAATCTTTACATTGTGCTGAATGTAGGATGCAAGCATCAAAAATGGTGGAAAGGTGACATTGTGGGGTTTTTTATACTTGAAGGCTGCCATCCTCCAGCAATCCACAAGGTCAGGTGGATGCTTCATGATGATTGGTTTGAGGAACAGAGGTATATCCAAAGCTGTAAGTCCGGGAAGGGAACAATCATTTTTGGAAGCTTCTACTTCCTCGATGGTGTCGCTAAACTTCTGCAAAGTTTTGTGGTCATGAGGAGATATTAGAGGCAAAAGTTCCAGCTTGTTTAGCAATGATTGTGTAACTGCTTCACCACTACCGAATCTTTCTTGAAGGTGATTACAGATCTGCTCTAAACCGACATCAGATAAGACATGCAGACTCGATTAAGGTGCTCTCCAAATGCTATGCATTCTGAACCATCCACCATATGTTAAACCATGAGGTTAAGCTGTACATCGGATGCTAGCGGTACTCCTCTGATCATGTTCTGGAAGGCCGCACACCATGTCCTGAATTTCTCAGGCTTATCGTCAAACACAGACATCCTTTGTGAAACTAAATCTTAACGAGACAGATAGTAGTAGATGATAAATGGGGCTTCTGGCACACCCATTCAAATGAATGTGGGGAAAGGGAAAAACTTTCTGACCCAAAGCCCAAAATAGGAGACTGATTTTCGCCCCACCTATCGCCTCCCCCCCCCCCCCCCCAATACAAGCAAATGTAAAATTGAGACTGATTTCCGCCCCACCTATCCCCTTCCCTCCCATACAAGCAAATGTAAAATTGAGACTATGAAAGATTGAGACTTACTGATTAAAGCACTTCTTCCCTTTCATATTTTCATTCCACTCAAAGAGCGAACCAACGAATATTTGCCCATGTTCTACTTTAGGTAATAACTTAATTTTCTAATAACATTCATTTCGTTGAGTATATTCACAAAGAATAACTTGAAACTTGGTTCTTTGTATAAGTGTCTTTGTTGAGCAGAAATGAAATGATAAACGTCTCTTAATGCTCTTATTTTTCATGGTGTTTCCAAATTCAATATTATGTGTTATTTTATGTAAGTTTTCTCAAAATCATTCAAAGCAAGCTGTTTCATTTTCATGTTAAAATGAGTCAGTCTGGAGTCAGCCAAGCTGCCTCGCCCGAAACAAGCCAAAAAAATTCCGAAGTCATTTCCTATATGGGACACACCCTGAAAAACCCATTGTTGTGTAATCTCCCATTACGTCAGTGGTCCCCAACCTTTTGATCCCATGGGCCGCATTCACTACTCCCAAGGATGTTGGGAGCAAGAAAAAAAATTGATGCATTTTATTGAGAAACTTGATACTGTCACACAATGTTTGTGTTGAGAAATCGATACAATGTTTGGGGTTTATTGGAGAATTGGTTTTTTTAATTAATAAATTTTACATGTATTCGATCAATCGATTGTTCACGCACTGTAATTCTGAAGAAATTTCCATTTGGGGTGTAATTAATTTTAAATACTGCCACAAGATGCCAGAAGGTAAAATCAAATTGATTTGATTCCTCCCGGCGGTAAGCGGCAGTGGCATGGTGTAAGGCTTTTCAGGTCACGGCGCCGGCCGGCAGTGGCATTGTGTAAACCCCTTTAAAATTGCTACATGGAAATGTGTTTTGATTGGAAAGTCCTCGCGGGCCACAGTAGAGGGCTCCGCGGGCCGCAGGTTGGGGACCAATGCATTACGTCATCAACAGGAGGATATTTATAGCTTCGTATTGCTCGGGCTTCGTATGGTTTGTTTAGAAAATGGATTGTGCAGATAATTTCTCCGACCTTGCGGATCAATCATTTTCACAAGATGACAGGTGAGATCCTTGAACCCATTCATTATTTGTTGTTTTATACAGAATTATATCACGATACAACCAATAATTATTGTATGTCTTTTTCTAACAGGTTGTCCCCAATAAGAACATCGTTGATAACTGATCTAGAACAGGAGGCCTTTGAATTACACGATGAGAGGCTAAAAATGAATGACTTCCTTGAAGACATTCGATCGCTCAGAAGAGAATTGAATGACATTTTTGTTGGCTGGAAAAAAATTATCTCACATCCTCTGACCTTGAAAGAGTCAGTCAAAGGGGAGAAATTATCCCTCTGTATATGTGTGTTTATGCGTGTGAGTGTGAGTGTATGTGTGCGTGTGCGTGTGCGTGTGCGTGTGCGTGTGCGTGTGCGTGTGCGTGTGCGTGTGCGTGTGCGTGTGCGTGTGCGTGTGCGTGTGCGTGTGCGTGTGCGTGTGCGTGTGCGTGTGCGTGTGCGTGTGCGTGTGCGTGTGCGTGTGTGTGTGCGTGTGCGCCTTTGACTTATTATTTTATTTTTCAGTTTAAACACCTGTCCGGATGAACCAAACACAACTTAATCTTCTGGTGGAATCTGACACGACACTCAATCTTCTGGAGGTAAATGTTATATTTATTATTTTATTAATATCATAATATAATCATCTTTATATACCCTAATTGTTCTTCACTCTTTGTTTTGAACAGAATATGTTGATCGAGTTTCAAAACCAACACAAACCATCAGACTGCTGCGAAAGAAGATTTTGTTCAATGTTATTACTTTTGTTTAATTATAAATGCTTTCCTTATAATTATCTGATTTTGAATGACAATAAAAGAATTAAGGAGATGTAAAGGGGAGCGGTGGGGGTTGGTGGAGGGTTAGGGTTGGGGGGTAGGTGCGTTCCCCCAACGACCCACCACCCCCCTCATCCCTCATCCCTCTCCCCTCCCCGTGTGTGTGTGGGGAAGGGTGGGGGTAGGATTAGGGGGGTGGTGGGTCAAAGGTGGGGGCGCACAGGGGGTGGGGCTTGTGTGGGTGTGTGGGGCTTGTGTGGGTGTGTGGGGCTTGTGTGGGTGTGTGGGGCTTGTGTGGGTGGAGCTTGTATAGGTGGGGCTTGTGTGGGTGTGGCTTGTGTGGGTGGAGCAATTTTTTTAATTAAATAAACATGTTGTGTGTGGGAACTAATAAAGTAATCACTAATTATGTGGATATGATGGATGTGGATGTGGCTTGTGTGGGTGGGGTTTGCGTGGATGTGGCTTATGTGGGTGGGGCTTGTGTGGATGTGGCTTTTGTGAGTGGGGCTTGTATGGATGTGGCTTTTGTGAGTGGGGTTTGCATGGATGTGGCTTATGTGGGTGGGACTTGTGTGGATGTGGCTTGTGTGGGTGGAGTCTAAAAAAATTCCCCATTTATCTTTGTCTTTTGTAATTCCTGTGAATAAAATGAACCTAAAATCTCTTCCCCCTTTAAATCACATAATTTGAAAGCCCAAGCAACTGTACCAATGACATCAACAATTTTACAAAGTTCATTTGTCCATCGCTTGGTATAACCTTTTTCAAAATGAGATTCTCACCTGTATATTCTTACTACATCACCAACTTTGAACTTAGGCTTTCTGGCATTAATCTCTTTTTCATATTTTAATTTTGTTAATGTGTCTGATGGTTTAATTTCCGTTGAGGTATGAATCGTATCATTGTACTTATCAACAATGTCCTGAATTAAAGATAACTATTGTTGAGAACCGAGTTGAGTGAATTTTTGATATAGTCT
Organism: Eptatretus burgeri; assembly: GCF_056783735.1. NCBI lineage: Eukaryota > Metazoa > Chordata > Myxini > Myxiniformes > Myxinidae > Eptatretus > Eptatretus burgeri. The sequence goes on along the minus strand of NC_140976.1, from coordinate 22,744,986 downwards.
CTCTTTTAAAGTGCGATTAAAATGCTCAATAACAACCGCTTTTCCTTCATTAAAGGTGCTGTAAAATGTAATGTTGTTATTTTAAAATGAATAAATGTTTTGTTGTGAAACTCTGTACCCTCATCAGTCCACAATTTTTTAGGTTTTCTCTTGCTTTTATTGAATATCTGTTGGAAAGCTAACATAAGAGTATTACCTGTTTTGTTTTTCAAAGGGACAACCCACGCATATCTACTCCTCAAATCAATAACGGTTAAAGCATACTTGTACCCCTTATCATAATTGAGTTCAATTAAATCAGCGGACCAGATATAATCAACTTTCTTGGAATAAACCTTCCTTCTATGAAACTTTGTGATTATTGGTTTATGTAATTCATCAGCTAATTGCTCTTCAATCTTAATGACATCATTAGAGCCTATAAGTTTTTTGAATTTCCAAGCCCAAGTTTCAATTTAGCACTGATCATCTTCTTCACGATGAACCTATCAACTTTTTCTCTCAAGGTCGGATTTTTTTATCAGAGACAAATTATACAACATTTCTCTATCGGCTTCATGTTTTTCTTCCAACGTTGTGCTATTTCCATAATAAATATCGTGCCTCATGCACACTTCATCAACCCTATTGATAGGGTTGCTCCACGGTTTAGGATTGTCAGCCTCATATAATCTTTTATTCAAGTTTGTTCCTGGACCACAGAAAGAATACCCTGGTAGATGTAACTCCGCTGGTATTCCAGTTGTTGTAAATTTACTTCCTGATAAAAGCTATTGTATATCTCCCCCTTGTTTGTGTTTGGTGAATTCACTCTTTTTTGAGCCACACTCCAAACATGTATCTTTTTGTATAACCCTATTATTTTTACTTTTAACATAAGAGATATTTTTACTCTTGGTTTTCTTTTTACATTTTAGACAATAACTCATTTATTTACGTGAAAAATTCCAACAGAGTGTGAAAACCTTTTTAGTTTCCAACATGCACATTTGAATCTTAATTTTTAAAACATAAAGAATCCTTAGAAATGTCTTCACTCTTTCCTCCATTTATTTAAGAAAAAAAAAAATGTAAAACTTTTACCAAAGTCAATTACACCAATAATATAATCTTTTCCTTCTTTCTCTTCTTTATCCCCACTTTCTCGTTTAAATCTTCTCCCTGAAACCGAGGTCAATAGTCTTGACGCATATATTTCTAATAGACTTTCCAATTCTGTTTTCCTCCTCGGTGTGCTGAGATTTATTTATTTTCTGTAATACCTTTGATCTTTTTATAAGATCACTGGTTTCCATATTTTTATATTTATTTATTCTCTCCCTTTCCTCCTTCTCTCTCTTCTCTCTCTTCTCCCTCTTCTCCCTCTCCCCCTTCTCTCTCTTCAACTCCTTCCTCATCCCTTACTCTCCTTGAACCACTTTCACCCCATAGAATATCATACATATATTCATCCAGATTACTTGATATTCCTGCATCCAAAAGAAAAAAAATTTACAACAAGAAACTAATTAATTTCTTCTGATTTTCTAAAAGCCTTGCGTTTTCTAAACTTTAAAATTTTCTCATTATTTAACATTTTCGTTAAATCCAAAGTTGTTGGTTTATTAACATCAGTATAAAGCCAATCTTTTATTGAAAATACCTCATTCTTATGTTGTAGAACATATTTATTAAAATACCGAATACCCTTTTCTTGAAGGTATGCTTGGACACAGAAATGATAATTTTCTTTAAGCCTTCTTGCTGTCATTTATGTATCAGAAATATATGACAGATTAATATAATGACAGGAAATACCTCCCCATCTTCCCATAGTTAAATCAGTTTGTATTCCCTTCCTTATTATATATAATCCTGGTCTTTGTGTTTTCATGATATAAACTATGGCAAAACCATTATTGATTTTACCCTTATTAAATTCTTTTGTTTGTTGTTTGATAATAGTGCTTCCACAAAACTCATTCTCGGCACCAAGTGGATAATATTCTTCCTTACGAGACTGGTTTAATTGTTCCAGTTATTCTAGGTTAATTTTAAATGACCAATTATACCCTAAATCAATCATATTATATCCCCATTGTTCTATTCTCATACAAACGATATTCCCTTCTTTATAAAATTTTATTTTAATTAGAACTGTGAAGTCTGTATGACCTGGAGATAAAATAAACACTTCTGTATCTTTGGAATACACATATATTTGTAAATATATATATATATATATATATATATATATATATATATATATATATATATATATATATATATATATATATATATATATATATATATTGTTGTGGTTGACCAAATTCGCAAACCACCATTCAGGTCCCTTAGGTGAGATATCTCGGTAAGTATATGTGTAGTTAGGCCCAAACCCGTTGTCTAGTGGGAATACATGTCATTCATGCGTGCTGCGACTCTTCAGGATAGCCGTTTTTCTTTTACTATCTTTATTTTGGACCAACCGCCATTGTTCCCACCGCCAACCGCGTCTCAACAGTCATCACAACATCAACCACCCACCGCGGCGCCGCTTCACCACAACAGCCACGACCTTTCCAGTCACACCTCGCAACCGTCGCATCGCCACCGTTCTTGCGCCGCTTGTGGGTACCGGTATTGGACTCGTGCAGGGCGCGCGTGCTGAACAGCGTGTACAAAACCACGGATTTTCCGCTCCAAAAACGGATCAAAAACGACACACGCCCACTTTTGTTCCGTCCAATCGGTGAGCGAGGGGCGATTTGGCCCCGCCTCCAGGGCGTTGGAGGGCGGTCGCTATATGCAAATTCATGGATCAAAATGCATTCACGCCCACTTTTTCTCGGGCCAATGGGGAGCGAGGTGAAAGGTCGAAGGCAGGGGGTCAAAGGCGAAGCCACGGGGCTTATATAAGCGGCTGCGTTCGTCAGAAAAGTGAGTGGTCGTTGGTTGGTCGTCGTCGTCGTCGTGTGCGTTGGAGTCGGAGCGAAGAGGACGGAGCTGTGGAGAGGCGGCGAAGGCAGACGAGGGGGTGCTCGCGTCGTGCCGGGAGCTGCACACCAGGGAGGCCGACGGCGCGACCTGGTCGAGGTGGAGACGCTCGTCGCGGGACCCGAGACAGAATAAAAATCCTCCTTTCCCCGAGCATCAGCAACCCCCTCCTGTTTCCCCCCCGCGCTGAGATAGTGCGACCAAAGGGGGCCCCTTTTCCCACCCCCTACCAGACACTGTCCGCGAGGCCCGCGGAGTTGAGGCACCATCGCCGCTCCGCGTCTCATCACCAGACGGGTAGGCCCGACCCGGTCTCGGCCTCAGGCCCGCCTCATCCTTGAGGGTGTTCTTTTTCTTGGTTTTGGGTATGTGTTGTCGGCGCCGTCTGTGAAGTAGAATTGTATAAGTGTTGCCGTGTGCTCGGTAGTCGGATAGCTCTGCATTGTGTCTTCGCTTTTACATTTGCTTTTTGTGTAAAATGGCATTGTGTTTCTTTTCCTTCTATGTGCTTTTGGTGGAATTGTATATGTGTGCTTTCCGTTCATCGCGAATAAATGTGCTTTATGTTGAACTGCTTTCCCGCTTCGCTTCGTCATTTCTCTCATTGAATCCTCATCTTGCTTCACGTAAAGGGTTGGTAGTGGGCTGAATACGCCCGATAATTAATCGAACCGTCGAGGCCGACGATAACACCGCTCGGTTATCCCGATAGTACGGAACGGGTCGCTTAAGTGGCCCGTGTCCGAAGTCGACCTGCGGCGAGGTGCGATCGCCCGGTCTACCCTCCGTGTGGGTACTTAGGTAGGTCGAATTTGGCGAGCAACCCTATCCCACGCGGGGGCCGATTGGCTCGATCGCGGTGAGACCGAAAGGTCCACCCGTGACTGGTTCCCGGCGTTAGTCCGAGAGGGTCACGACTGGATTGTCCGTCCGGTGGGCGACGTGCCGCGATTCGAGTTACGTGGCCGTCAGCACGCCAGCAGGCGCGAATCCGTAACACTGGTGTCAGGTCGTGCGATACAAATCCATCGCCCTCCTCGCGGCACTGGTATCGGAGAACAGGAAAACGGGCTCTCTTGTCTCCAGCTAAATTCACGGGAATCGGTCCAGGGGTGAGAGAAGCGACCCCCGATTCCCTCCAAATTACGAGCGAGCTAAATTAACCCTTTAAGAGAAGCAAGATGGCGTCTCAAGGCGAGCGGGAGCCGGGGGTATTAGAAATGGATGTAGAATGTGTAGAATCCATGGCTCAGGATGAAATCCCCGTGCAGGAAATGTTGGTTGTACAGGAAAACGAACTCGCCCAACTGAACCCAGAGCCCGAAATGGGTGCGGCAGCGGCCGCGGTGTATGACACCTCCCCTCCCCCTCTCCACCAAAACCCTTCCCCAACCCCTGCCGAAACGGCTCACTCAAGCGCACCCGACATGGCCCAGCTATGCGCCATGCTGGCGGAAATGACAGCGAAGATAAATGCGAACATGAACGAAAAGATGGATGCGAATACAAAGCAAATAAACGGAATGGAAGCAAACATGAAGGAGGAAATGAAAGAGCTACGGGGTGAGACGCAGAACATGGGCCGATGCCTGCAGGCGGGCATGAAGGCCGTGACCAGGGAGCTGGGAATGGCGACTCCACGTGTGGGAGCAAACGAGCTGGAAGGGGGTGCAACGGCTGACAGGCCCGCGGTGGAGGCGGGTAAAAAAATAATTCGGGGGGCGTGTTGGGCGAGGGTCGTGACAGAAGAATCGACGGTGACCAAAAGGGAAAAATTAAATGTGGAGACCAAAACGTGTGAGACGAGACACGAGGTGACGACAACAGAAACTTATAAATGTATAGAGACACGGGAGACAAAAAAAATAGAGGAGAGACTGCACGATGAAGACGGGGTAAGCGACGCACACACACACACACACACACGGAGGTAGTGGAGGACAATGGGGGTGAGCTCGCGGAGCGTGAAGGGACCCAGTGCGAGCACCTGGATGGCCTCCTCCAGGAACGAGGGGAGGGAGTATGCCCCCTTGAGGCGAGTCACGACCAGGTGAGTTCGGTCGTGCTTTGCGAGGTTGAGGGGGACGAGTGCTGTGGACGGGTGCTTGGAGAGCTTGGGGGGTATAGAGGCCCCGGAGACCCTTGTGGGGACACAAATCCCCAGTGTAGTTGTCCCTGTGTGTGTGGTGCAAGGTGTGAGTGCGTCCCCGTGTGTGGAAGCGACCCCGTGTGTGAGTGGTGTGGTGGCGATGGTGCCGGAGTACGTGCTTCCCAGCACGCCGTGTGTGGATGAGGCACCGTGTGTGAGTGAGGCCGTGTGTGTGGATGAAACGGCCAGTGTGGATGAGGAACCGCGGTTGAGTGCCCCCGCGTGTGTGAGTGAGGCACGGTGTGTGGATGAGGCACCGCGGGTGAGTGCCCCAGCATGCGTGAGTGAACGGCCGAGTGCAAGGGAGACCGTGTGTGTGAGAGAGCGGTATGTAAGGGAGATGTCGGTTGGCATGCGGGAGCACGCAGCCGCGTCTCCCGGTGTGAATGTAATGGTGTGGAGTGTGAGCGTCGTAACACGCAGGTGTGCGTGGGTGGAATGGAGGCGACGACGGCGACATGGGAGGAACGAAAGCCGAGTAGCGGCTGTAGTTGTTTCGGGGACCGTGCCGGGTTCACCCAGCAGTGAGCACGCGGTCCGTGCTGTGCAACGCACGAGGCCGCCACGTGCTCGCTTGCGAGAGTGAAGTCCCGGTCCGGAAACGCACGCGGTGGATTTGCCGATCCCGCGGACGGACAAAGTTTAGGCAGGACTACGGATTTGGACCGGACGGGTTCTCCACGCGATCGTGTGTGTTAAGCTCCAATGGGCAAAGCACATGCGTTCGCGTGGGGAACCCCTCGAGACGTGGGGCTTGTGGTTTTTTTTTATGCGCACGGTGACGCCATGGCTGCACGTGGGGTTGGAATCCGGCAGGAGGGGTATCTCTGCCGGATGGTGCCGTCCAAGGAGGGACGAGGAACACGTGCAGCTGCATGACGTCACGGGCAGTTGCAGGTGTAAAGTGCGCGAGTTGCCGCGCTGGTGGTGCGCATGAAAAAAAAAAAAAAAAGAGGTGGAAGACCCCCTTACCGGGGCACAGGATGGAAACTAGTTAGGGGGAAGGGTTAGCTTAGTTAGACCGACTTCATGGGGCAGGGGTAAGTCCTCATGGAGTCCGTAGAATGGATTAGGTAGAGGGATTTAGTGAGCTTTCGGTTGGGAAATAAAATGATTTATTTGGAGACAGTGACTGACAGTGAGTGTGTAGAGGGGACGTAGATTAGCTACGTAGTGTTAAAAGGAACGTGCTACTAGTTTAAGGGACGACGTGGGAGCACGAGTTAGTTAGGGGATGCAGATAGAAGGATGGCAGAGTTCAGCGGTGTGTGTGTTGAAGAGTTGTGGGTTGTGAGGTGAGTACGTGTACATGAGGAGTGAGTGAGGCCAGCGGGTCTGTGTGAATGGAGTGAATGGGGAATGCATGGTGCGATGAGTGATTGGGGGGAGGAGTGACTCCCGCCCAAGGGACCCCGGAGTCAGAGTAAAGTGAGTTAGCTGGGTTAGTCAAATTAAAAAATGGAAGTCGTTTTGTTGTTGGTGGGTGTGTAGGCTCGAAACCCGTTTGGAGGGGTGCAGGAGCCCTGTTGACGGGCTTGGGAGCGTGGCTGCGAAAGGTGAGTATCGCTGAGTGGGTACCCCGGGCACCAGGCTAGTCGGCCGTGGTAGGTCAAGGGCCCATGGGGGGCCGGGATAGAGTAGTGGGCACGGGTGCGCCTGCTTGGTGCGGGGGCCCGGGGTGCCATTAGCCGCGTGGGCAGTGTTGTGGGCATGGGTGACCCTCGGAAAGGGGCCCGGGAAGCCAGCCTGCCACGTGTGCGTTTCAGGGGAGGTGCCAGGGGGGGCACTCCCCGGTGTTAGGGAGCTGGTAGGCTCGGAGGCAGTGTAGTGCCCGGGGGTGCCATAGCGGGAGATTCGGCAGAGGGTCGTGCCTGCCAAAGGGAGCCACGTGTCCCAGCCATGAGACCGTGTGAGGGCACGGAGAGAAAATTGGGGGGCGAGGCCCGAAATTGTGAGGACACCAACACAGGCGACGGGAATATGGGTTGTTAGAACCAATAGTTTAAGCGAGAGGCGCTTCTTGAAAGCCCTGGGGTAGTTTAACAGTTAATGGTTAGGGTAGATTAGGAGATGTACCCCTCCGCACCATCCATCCCCTCGCTGTCGTTGTGGGCCGCTGGACCCACTTTGGTTATAGATCGCCGAACTCTGGGGAGGCCATTCTGAGGCTTGAGTTGGGCCTCGACACAGGACGCTAGCTCTCCCTTATTCCCCTCCGGGAAGGGAATGTAGGGGTTGGGAGTAGGCTAGGTGACAGAATAGGTTAGCCGAACAAGGACGATAAAGGGGGTTAGGGGACGATTTATAGTGGGGAAGTAAAAATAAAAACAACAAAAAAATAAGTTGGGGCTAAATTGGGGTTTGACAAATTAAGGGAGTGGGTATGTACAGTGACAGGCAAAGGCGATAGGTGGGAGGGAGACAGGTAGGTAGGTCCGAGCCCGCCTTCCAAGTGGCCAGCACCACCGCACTCCCTCCACCAACCTCCACTGAACGGCAAAGGCTGGCCAGCTTCATCTGTTGGCTGCGTTGCTGCAAGGCAAAGGCCGGCCCACTTCATCGGCAGCTGTTGTTTTGCTGCAAGGCCTGTGCCGGCTGGATCGTCTGCAGCTGCTGTGCTGCAAGGCCTGTGCCGGCCAGTTCATCTGCTGGCTGTTTTTCTTCAAGGCTTGTGCCGGCCAGTTCATCTGCCGGCTGTGTTTGCCTGCAACAGCCTTCTTCTGCGGGCTGTGTTTGCCTGCTGCCTTTGCCATGCCATGCCCACTGCCCATGTTCACCAGCCCCGTTCAATTTTGCTTTGCCCCCCCCCCCCTGTTCATTTCCATGTGCGCCAGGATCCGCAAAGCAACAGTTTGCAAGCTGCGAGAACTGCCCTGTTGGCAGCTACAACACGGGCCTGCAGTGGCGGCCCGTGCACCGTGTTTGTGTCCATCCATTCGTTGTGCTCATTGCATGTGCCACTTGAGCTGGCACGGAGACTGCGTTGTGCAGCCCATGCACCGTTGTGGTTCACTGCGTTCAGTTCAAAAGGGAAGGCCTTGGACTGCGTGTGAGCAGCCAGCCACGTTCCCTGTCACCTGCATTGTTTTGAGCCAGAGACTGCATGCGAGCAGCCTGGCTCCCAGCTAACTGCTTTTCTTTTGCAGAGTTCAGTGATCCTGGGCCATGGTTTAGTGTAAAATTTGTAAGTTAAGGTTAAGATGTACTGTAAATATGAGTGCGCCCCCGGCATGTCTGTCCTAGCGCCGGCAATTTTATTTAAGTCGTCCGTGTGAGTGAGTTTGTTTAGGTAGTTACGCAGCCCTCAGGTTATTTATTTTGGGGACACGAATACCATGAATGTCGCACTCAGGGATCCGTAGGTAAAATGTACTAGGAGAAAACTACACATGATGGCACACGAAAATTTGACGACTCGGGACGAGTCTGTAAAAAGGGGAGGGGGTAGTGTTGTGGTTGACCAAATTCGCAAACCACCATTCAGGTCCCTTAGGTGAGATATCTCGGTAAGTATATGTGTAGTTAGGCCCAAACCCGTTGTCTAGTGGGAATACATGTCATTCATGCGTGCTGCGACTCTTCAGGATAGCCGTTTTTCTTTTACTATCTTTATTTTGGACCAACCGCCATTGTTCCCACCGCCAACCGCGTCTCAACAGTCATCACAACATCAACCACCCACCGCGGCGCCGCTTCACCACAACAGCCACGACCTTTCCCGTCACACCTCGCAACCGTCGCATCGCCACCGTTCTTGCGCCGCTTGTGGGTACCGGTATTGGACTCGTGCAGGGCGCGCGCCGAACAGCGTGTACAAAACCACGGATTTTCCGCTCCAAAAACGGATCAAAAACGACACACGCCCACTTTTGTTCCGTCCAATCGGTGAGCGAGGGGCGATTTGGCCCCGCCTCCAGGGCGTTGGAGGGCGGTCGCTATATGCAAATTCATGGATCAAAATGCATTCACGCCCACTTTTTCTCGGGCCAATGGGGAGCGAGGTGAAAGGTCGAAGGCAGGGGGTCAAAGGCGAAGCCACGGGGTCTATATAAGCGGCTGCGTTCGTCAGAAAAGTGAGTGGTCGTTGGTTGGTCGTCGTCGTCGTCGTGTGCGTTGGAGTCGGAGCGAAGAGGACGGAGCTGTGGAGAGGCGGCGAAGGCAGACGAGGGGGTGCTCGCGTCGTGCCGGGAGCTGCACACCAGGGAGGCCGACGGCGCGACCTGGTCGAGGTGGAGACGCTCGTCACGGGACTCGAGACAGAGTAAAAATCCTCCTTTCCCCGAGCATCAGCAACCCCCTCCTGTTCCCCCCCCCCCCCGCGCTGAGATAGTGCGACCAAGGGGGCCCCTTTTCCCACCCCCTACCAGACACTGTCCGCGAGGCCCGCGGAGTTGAGGCACCATCGCCGCTCCGCGTCTCATCACCAGACGGGTAGGCCCGACCCGGTCTCGGCCTCAGGCCCGCCTCATCCTTGAGGGTGTTCTTTTTCTTGGTTTTGGGTATGTGTTGTCGGCGCCGTCTGTGAAGTAGAATTGTATAAGTGTTGCCGTGTGCTCGGTAGTCGGATAGCTCTGCATTGTGTCTTCGCTTTTACATTTGCTTTTTGTGTAAAATGGCATTGTGTTTCTTTTCCTTCTATGTGCTTTTGGTGGAATTGTATATGTGTGCTTTCCGTTCATCGCGAATAAATGTGCTTTATGTTGAACTGCTTTCCTGCTTCGCTTCGTCATTTCTCTCATTGAATCCTCATCTTGCTTCACGTAAAGGGTTGGTAGTGGGCTGAATACACCCGATAATTAATCGAACCGTCGAGGCCGACGATAACACCGCTCGGTTATCCCGATAGTACGGAACGGGTCGCTTAAGTGGCCCGTGTCCGAAGTCGACCTGCGGCGAGGTGCGATCGCCCGGTCTACCCTCCGTGTGGGTACTTAGGTAGGTCAAATTTGGCGAGCAACCCTATCCCACGCGGGGGCCGATTGGCTCGATCGCGGTGAGACCGAAAGGTCCACCCGTGACTGGTTCCCGGCGTTAGTCCGAGAGGGTCACGACTGGATTGTCCGTCCGGTGGGCGACGTGCCGCGATTCGAGTTACGTGGCCGTCAGCACGCCGGCGGGCGCGAATCCGTAACAATATATATATATATATATATATATATATATATATATATATATATATATATATATATATATATATATATATATATATATATATATCTTTGGAATACACAGCCGTTTTATTTAAGGATATATATTGTGATAAATCACTTAATCGCACCAAGATATTCGCGTCAGTCGGGCTTGGATAATTTATTAATTTATAAGCATTTTTCATATTAATATTTTTTGCTAGACTATATTTCTGTCGTTCAGCCTGTGCCTTTGTGTAATAATTTGATAAATCAATATCCAGTTCTTGGGATACACCAAAAATAGAACCATCTTTTCCAACATAAGTCATTTATATTAGATTAAAAATAATGTAATTTAAAAAAAATTTTGTTGAGTTGAAATAACATACAGACATAATTGACCACAACACTTGGAATTTAATTCTTGAACTTGAAATGTTTGATAAACACCATTCTGTAAGAATTTTATTACTTCAACAGGTGGTGGAAGACCAAAACTATCAAAATAATATTTGTCTTGACTATTAAAAATACAAACCCAATGAGAACCGTTCCCATTATTATCTTCGAAGTTCATAATAATATTATTTGTATGTTTAGACACGTTTGTTAATTCATCTCTCATACAAATAACCACATTATGAATTTTTAATTTCTTACAATATTTGATAAGTTCTAAATTTGATGTTGTATTCTTTCCAAATTCTTTAAACCACTCATCAATGCTCATTTATTTATTAGAAAGATATAATCCATTACCCCTTTTAGTTAATTTTACACCTGCTTGTGTGATAGAAGAAAGCATACCTCCAACTAGCAATCTCACTTTATCAGGCAGACTTTCAAGTTTTTCAGCAAAATCTACAATTACACCACTTCCACTAATTTGTTTCTCCAACTCTTTGTTGTCTTTCCAATTCTTTTTGAGCCCAGAGTTGAGCTTTCCTTTCGTTGGCAGTTTTCACCGCTGCTGAAATACCACCAGTCAATGCTCCAGCCACACTGAAACCAGCAAATAAAGGAATTAGAAATGGGAGAAATCCTCCACTCGTCTCTCTTATTGAATATTTCTTCAACATTGGTTTTGACATTTTAATTTTAAGTGAGCCAGTATCGTTCAAGATTTTCACCTGTTCTCTTGTGAGCAAAACATCAATTCTTACTGTTCCTTTTCTCTGAATTGTATTAACGTTAATCGTACAAGGCTTTTGATTTTGAATACAAGATGATAGTTTATGAAGATTGATTTGATTAACATATACCCCAGTTGGCACTTTACTACTCATTTATTTATTTATCAAAAAAAATTATGTGAGACTAATCATAACACCATTATCTGTATTAATCTGCAATTCTGTTTGTTCCAAAATGAAACAATATGTATCAACTTCTTCACTCTCTTCTCTTTCAATGTACAGGGAAGTATCCACTCAATTAGACTTTATAGGTTCCTTTTGAGCACTCAGGGCAATCGCATAGATTGTATGCAGACTTTTAAATGCTGTCATATCCAAAATGGGTCCTTTATTTCCATTGCTTTCACACACCTTTTGGTAAGACTTGTATGCTTCAGCATATAATCATTTTTTCTCCCAATTAATTTCCAATCTATCTCGTGGATAAAATGTTCCATCATGAGAAACGCGAAGTTGTTTCACCTTAGCATTATCACTCAATGCATTATTCTTATCAGAAGCAGTATCACCATCTGTTTTTTGTTTTTTTTAATGAGCCACAGATATCGTGGCTTTCCTTCCAGAACACCCAAATTCCACGTGTCAGTGGTTTGGTTCAGTTTAACATGTTGGCATCTTCTCTTAAGGTAAGATACATTGAGTGGCTTCTTTAAGTTAAGTCTTCTATTCAACATCTCTTCTGTTTTAAGATTAAGAGTACATTCATGAATATACCAACTAATTTCATCAATTAGAAATTTATTCTGAGCAGCAAAAGCATTGGCCACACCAAAAAGCAATCTATTTTCATTATGATTCCTTTGCAGTTGAAATCTAATTTTGAGACCATACAGAACTTTATCATGATCACAAAATCCAAATATACCTTTAAGAGGAACTGCCACAGTAAAACTATTACCTGTTTTTGTATCATCATTATACATTCCTTTCCTTTGACTAAACCCAGGGTCTGTGTTTGTTCCCGTTTCCATATCAGGAATAAAACATTCGACAGCCCCCTTTCAAATTCTTTCACGAAATGAATATAGTGTAAATTTCATCATTTCAGATGTAGCAGAGACATAATCAACCACTTGAACTTATTGTGTTCCAATGTACAAACAAACACTATCAAACATTTTCCAGAAGAAATCATTTACGAGTGCAGCGTTTGTTTTATTCGCAGCCTTAGTGAATGTAAATTTACACAACAAGAAACTTTCAGCGAGATTCAAATAAGTTTGTTGATTATTTGTTTCAAAACTTTTTGTTCCATTTGCATTCCAGTCTGTTCCAGTTATTGCATTTACCTTGAAGTAGTCTTCTTTTTTAGTAGAGTTTGAGATGACAATGGTATCATCAAAATCATAGATACTATCAATTGCTTCCATACTTGTATTTATTTAGGAACAAAGATGTTAAAACTTTTGAAACACTGACCCAAGTATTTGAATTATTTTCTGTCGTTCTTGGGGAGACAACTGAGTTTTATCTGTCTTAATTTCTTTTATTGCTTGCAATTTATGAGATTCCTTTTGGGCATCTTTTATACTCTTTATAGCACCCACTACATTTCCCACAGCAGAAGCAGTTAAACCAATTATGTCTTTATGTTTAAGAATAGTTGAACCTATACCCATTAGAGTATCAATTATCCCATCTCCTTTTTTTCTAAATTTATGTCCGACACCCCATTGTCTCTTTGGTTTATGGTATCCTCTACCAAGATACATACCTTCACCCTTGTAGTATGGGGAAAAGGAACATCCCATCCCCTGTAATTATTTTATATTTTCCCAACTCGTGTTTCCTCACAATAACCATAGTATTTATTTATTGGAAAACTTCACGTAGGTGAATTCTGATGGATAAAATTTCTCTGAAAATGAAAACTTGATGAATACAAGTTATCGGCTTTCATTTCTTTTTATATCTCTGTGCATCACAAAATAGTTGTATTATATCTTCAATGTTGTAATCATTTTGTTTGTTTTGAAGGTTAAATAAACCAATTATATCTTCTTTTTGAAGACCAGCATTAAAACCTTGTGAGAGTAGTTGATACTCAGGTTGAAAACTTGACTTTGTGAAAATTATTAAATTATCATAATCTAAAAAGTTGGGAGTAAGGAGAATCTTAGAAAGTATGCAGGTTTTTCCACATCTGCTTGAACCAACTATGAGACATCTTAATGAATTTGGACGATTTTTATGGTTGTTAAATTTTATCTTATCTTCCCAAATGGGTAAAAAAAATGATTCATTTATATATTTGGAAAACAGGTTATTTAATTTTTATTGGCATTTTTGGAAACTATGTTTTATCCAAAGTTCAGGTTTAATTTCAAGATAATCCAATATCTTGTGTTTAAATATTATTTATACAATATCTTGTGTTCATATTTCCCTGAAAATGACAATCGTTAATAATATAAATCATCAATCCACGAAACATGGTCGTCATTTGTTAAATCTCTTCTCTTGTAAGAAAAGGTGTATTATTACCCTCATACTTTACATTCATTTCTCGAATCAATCTTGTTAAGTAATTCATTTTTGGTGTAAATCTCAAAGAAGTATATTCCTTTTTATATTTTTTATTATCATTAATGAGAAGATAATCACAGAACATACATTGTTTATAGGCTTTTGACTCTGTGTTTAATCCCCATCTTTCACACACAGGACAATTCTCAAATTTGTCATGTGGAGAATCAAGAAATTCAAGAAGCTCAAAATCTAGTAAACTATTCATAGTTATAAAGTAAAACTTTACTTCAACTAAAATTCATCTTCTGTACTTTGATTGGTGCTTTCACAATCATCTTTAAAACTACTTTCATAACCATCGTTTGAACACAAACTCTCAGTTTCATAACTGTCTTCTGTTCCAACAGCGATACTATCATCACTCTCATAATCTTCAAAATCTTCAGTTGAATAATGACTCTCAGTCATATTTAATTAGTAGAAAAAAACATTACCATCTATATCTATATACTTTTTTTCATAAACTGATTCAACTACTACATTTTTTTTATATTAAAGGTAATTTTAAAATGGTCCGTAATTACTTTTGAACAAAATGTCATTTTACATGATATATTAACATCCTTTATTTCATCAGGATTTACATCTTTAGGGTTGTTGAAAAAAAATACAAAATTTTCCTTGCATATTACAGATGGTTTTATCTTTTCTTTCTAAAACTTCATCCATGAGGTTTTTCTTTTTTGATTCTTTTTCTTGTTTCATTGCTTTTTCTAGTTTTGAATATATTGTTAGAAGGAGAGGAGAAACTTTTGTTAGAGCTACTTTAATTGATGTTCTTCCAGATATACTAAAAGCCCTTCCACTGATGGAAATTGAAGAACTCATATTATTCACCATAATTGTTTTTATCCAATAGTTGTTATATTTATCTTTATTCAATTTTACATCCTCGACATATTTCTCAGTATCTTTTACAAATGAAGGGCTTGATTGAAACTTGTCTTTTGTGTCTTGATACATTGTATTTATTAAGTGAAAAAAGTTGGAGGATAAAATGGTTTTAAGCACAGATTCACGTATAAATTAAACGAAATTTTCATCAAGAAAATTTAATTTAAGCAAAGTTTTGTTGTATAAATTTGGTGAATACAACGTACTGCGATGTTTGTAATCATGAATATAAATGTTATAAAAAACACCTTCAAACCAACAAACACACATTCAATCTTTTCAGACAAATATCTCTACTTGACCAAGAAACAAAACATTGTGATAGATGTGATAATGATATTCTTTAAAAATATTTTTTTATAATAAACACCTTCAATCACGCAAAGACAAGAACAATGAAGAAAGGGAAGGTGCCACTAAATTCTCCATTGAAAACACCAATGGGGCATTTAAAGTACATATAAAAATAAGATTGTTTCGCTTTCAAGACCCTGGACCATCTTCAATCATGGAAGCTGTTGATATGGTTAAACAAAGTATTGAAACTATAATTAAAAACACATTAAGTGGAATGAAAATTTAAGTTTTATGTGGGAGTGAAATTGAATATGGTAAGAGAAGGCGATGAAACTACTCCCTTTATGAGGACAAACCCTCACTTCATCTCATCATTTCAAGATTTTGTAAGATGTGATGTTTACGATGAACTTCAGAGACAAGAACAAGATGTTAACACTGTAGTCAGTAGTGGATCTGCTATTACAAAAATAATCTTTTTAGATATACACATCTTAAAATCAGATCCTCTTCAGGCTTCTTCTTATATTGATTTACCAAGAGATAAAACTTAGGAAAATGGTTGTTAATATTCAAAACAAAGATAATAAATGTTTTCTATGGTCTGTTCTTGCTCACATACATCCTCCACAATGGAAACCTGAAAGGGTTGAACATGATAAGAAATACGAGAATACATTAAATGTTAAAGATTTAGTTTCCAATGTCATTGAGAGATATTCCTAAATTTGAGAAAATGAATAATATATCTGTTAATGTAAATGGATTAACGGATACAAACAAAGTTCAGATATTAAAAATTTCAAACAACTATAATATTGATGAAACACACATTGACCTTCTCTCCTTTACTTCAAAGGAAAAATCAAATTGTGCTTTCATCAAAAATTTATCAAGATTAACCAAATCACAACTATACAAGAGAAAATGTAAAACGTATCCTTGTAAGAGATGTCTCAACTCCTTTCACACAAAAGAACGATTAAATCAACATTCAAAATATTGTAGTAATCCTAACTCAACTGTAATCAATTTCCAAAAGCAGGTTCAAAAATATCATTCAAAGATTTTAACAAATCTATAAAACATCCGTTTGTGATATATGCTGATTTTGAAAGTATCCTTGAAAAGATAGACACTGTTTCTCCAAATCCCAATAAATTCTACACAAATAAATATCAAAAACATACTCCTTGTGGTTTCTGTTGTTATATCAAATCATCTGTTGGTGATGAATACAAGTTAGAACTTTATAGAGAAGAAGATGCCAAAGAGGAGTTTGTTAGACGATTGGAAAAAGACTGTATAAGACGAAGAGAAATAATGGTTAAAACCTATAAACCAATGTCATTAACAAAGGGAGAGAAAAGGAATTTAGAAAGAACAGCATCTGTCATATTTGTGAGGAGAAAATTGAAGGAGAGGTCAAAGTTCGGGATCATTGCCATCTTACTGGAAAATATAGAGGTCCAGCTCATTCCCATTGTAATCTTCATTACAAGCCGCCAAACTTTATTCCTGTCTTTCTTCACAACAATGCTCACGATGACACACATTTATTTATAAATGAACTTTCAAAGACATCTGGAGATATTTCTGCCATTCCTAACACAGATCAAAAATACATCTCATTCACAAAAACAATTCATACATCCCCCATAACCCATATCAGATTTCTTGACACATACAAGTTTATGGCAAGTCCATTATCTAACTTAGCATCAAATATTAAAAACTTACCGAATCTTAAATCACATTTCTCAAATCAAGAAGGGATTGATCTCTTATCACAAAAGGGAATATATCCGTATGACTAAATGGATTCATTTGAGAAGTTTCAAGACACAACTTCATTCAAGGGAAAGTTTCTATAGCAAGTTATATAAAACTCATATTTCCATTAGAGATTATACACAAGCTAAAAAATGTTTGGGAGAAGTTTAATACAAAGAATCTTGGAGAATATCATGATTTGTATCTTAAAACGGATGTATTGTTATTGGCTGAAGTGTTTGAAACTTTTAGAACAGTCTGCGTCAAAATAAAAATTATTATGGATTAGACCCCGCTCATGATTACATAGCCCTGGGTTGGGCTTGGAGTGCTATGTTAAAATGACAAAACAGAATTTGGAATTAATCAGTGATATAGATATGCTTTTAATGATAGAGAAGGCTAAAAGAGGAGGAATGTCTCAAGTATGTTCCAAGAGATATGCTAAAGAAAATAACAAATATCTTCCTGATTATAATAAGAATGAGGACAACTCTGACCTGATGTATTATGATGCTAACAATTTGTATGGGTAGGCTATGTCTCAATCTTTACCTTATGGAAAACTTAAATGGGTTAAAGCAAAACATTATGAAAAAGTTTTACAAGACATTGTTGTCTCCTCTCAAAAAGAATTGGATGAAGCAGAAGTTGAATATTATTTTGAGGTTGATTTAAAATATTCAGAAGAACTTTATCACAAACATAAAGACCTACCTTATCCCCCTGATAAAGAGAGTCCAAGAAAAGAATGGTTAAGTGATTACCAACAGTCATTTAATATAAAAGGCAAATCTCCAGAAAAACTACTTACTACATTAAATGATAAAGAAAGTTATGTTTTGCATCAAAGGAACTTGAGACATTATTTATCTGCTGGGTTGAGAGTGAGGAAAATTCATCGGATTTTGAAATCTAAGCAAAGTCATTGGTTAAAGAAGTATATTGATTTTAATACAAAAAGGAGAACAGAAGCAAAAACAGATTTTGAGAAGGAGTTTTATAAATTAATGAATAATGCTATATTTGGAAAGACTATGGAAAATGTAAGGAATCGACAAAACATAAGACTTGCGACATCTTGGAAACAGGCTTCAAAGTTAATTAATAGACCAAGTTTTGAGCGAGCGGAGATGTTTTCAGAGAACTTTTGTGCTATTCATTTGAAAAAAGAGAGTATTGAAATGGATAAACCTATTTCTATAGGAACATCCATTCTTGACTTGTCAAAGTTGTTAATGTATGACTATTACTATAATAATTTAAAATGCAAGTATAAGGACATTGTGTCATTGTTATATATGGATACAGATAGTTTTATCCTAGAAATTAAGACAAGTGATGTATATGAGGATATGATTGATAATATATATATATATATATATATATATATATATATATATATATATATATATATATATATATATATGATACAAGTAATTATAAGTCAGGTGATGTGTTGTTTTCATCAAAGAATAAAAAGGTTATTGGTGAATTTAACGATGAATTGGGTGGGGAGGTCATGAGTGAATTTATAGGATTGAGAACAGTCTTATGCTTTTATGTATATTGATAATAATAACATTGAAAGTTGTGATTAGAAGCTAAAGGGAATAAAGAAAAATATAATCAAGGAAACAATAAACTTTAAACATTATTACAACTGTTTAACCTTAAAGAAGGAAGAATACAGAAAAATGAATACAATCAGAAGTTATAAACATCAATTATATACAGAAGAGATAAATAAGAAAGCATTTGGAGCTTTTGATGATAAAAGATATATTTTAGAGAATGGAATCAATGGTCTCCCTTATGGTTATAAGTATAAGTGTTAAGATATTAGGTTGGGAATTTTAACAGGCTACCGCCGTCTTTTTACTGATTTATAAATAATAGAACCAAGCAATAACCAAACCAAAGAGTGGAGATGTAATCAGCCTTGGTATTTAAATAGGAAACATAAAGAATGTGAGAAATATCAAATAAGTCTTATTGAAGAAATAACCGGGGTAAAAGTAGATAAAACAAATAAGCGGGTACAATTATTTACAAATAAGTTGGAGGATGTAAAGAAAAAAATATATATCCTAAAATGGACTGAAAACTTTGATGGTTATCAATTGAACAATGGAAAAACAATTTACTACAATCTCAAAATGATATGTGGCTCAGGAGGTGGTCAAATAAGAGCATCAAGAGAAGTTTATCATTTCATTTCTGTTCAACAAAGACACTTATACCAAAAACCAAGTTCCAAGTTATTCCTTGTGAATATCCTCGATGGAAATGAATGTTATAAGAAAATTAAGTTATTACCTAAAGTAGAACATGGGCAAATATTCGTTGGTTCGCTCTTTGAGTGGAATGAAAATATGAAAGGGAAGAAGTGCTTTAATCAGTAAGTCTCAATTTTACATTTGCTTGTATGAGAGGGAAGGGGATAGGTGGGGCAAAAATCAGTCTCAATTTTACATTTGCTTGTATGGGGGGGGGATAGGTGGGGAGAAAATCGGTCTCCTATTTTGGGCTTTGGTCAGAAAGTTTTTCCCTTTTCCCGCATTCATTTGAATGGGTGTCGCAGAAGCCCCATTTATCATCTACTGATAGTTTACACAGTCCTGCATATCAGACATCACTGTTGGCATGATTGATGGTTTGACGTCTCGACACAATAGCGAATGGGTCGACACTGGTAATTTTATTGCCAGATGTATGGTGTATTTTCTCGCAGCATAGGCAAGTACAGCATGGGTGTACAATGGATTTGATGAGAAATAACCCAATTGGTTGTCGGTTGTAATCCCACTGGATGGTGATGTCAGGTCAATATACACGGTGAGATGAGACCGAGCGGTCGTAACCGGAGCCGGGTTTGTGACCCCCGAGCTCATAACAGGGCACGTTAACACAGTGTGGGTTGATGTGCAGCCATGGCACCAGGCCCGTAGCCATGGCTCAGTATTAAGGGGGGCATATGAACTGGATGGGGGGGCACAATTATTTTATTTAATTTTTTGATAACCCGGTATACTATTGTATTCATGCAGCATTGACACATCTATACTGAGGTTGCCGTCGCATACTAACCAAATTGATCTCAGCTAGATTTAATATATTCCGATGTTTTTGGCCTAAAATTATTCGAATGCAGGAGAGCCGCAACAAAATGGCACATTCACAATGCAAATATTCAATGATTAGACAATTGGCACCAATTCAGGTGCACTGAAACAAGGTGTTGTGAAGAATTGGCATTAGAAAATTAATATACCAGAGATACAATGACTGAACGGGGAGGTTGGCACCAGAATCAGTGCACTTTGAAATAAGATACAGTAGGCTTTGTAAGATATACATAATATGTAAGTAGGCTATGTAAGATACACATAATCTTACATATGTAA
Organism: Eptatretus burgeri; assembly: GCF_056783735.1. NCBI lineage: Eukaryota > Metazoa > Chordata > Myxini > Myxiniformes > Myxinidae > Eptatretus > Eptatretus burgeri. The sequence goes on along the minus strand of NC_140976.1, from coordinate 22,724,633 downwards.
ATATGTAAGAAATAAGATACCTGCGATCATCACATTAAACTATCAACAGCAAATACGACCAGCCTGAAGATACCACAAGGTCCGCATTTAAAGCAGTCAATTACACAGAGGTAGGGTTATGCACAAAGCACTAGATATGGGAGATGCAATGCACCAAACACAACATTTAACTTAAACATCAGAAGTACAAAGCAGCCGACCATGGCGGGTGCTGACCACAACCACAACCACACACGCATTACCAGCAGTCACACACACAATCTGAACTCCTCGTATAGTTTTTATACCGCTGTACTCGCTGTCAGAAGAGCTGCAGGCGACATGTCTCGGTGTGGAATCTTCTGAGGACCTTCTCCTTCCATTCATTCAGGCAACGAGGTCTCTCTCGAAGGCCAGCTGTACCAGTTGTGCCTTGCGTGCATGGCGCATGGACCGTCGATGGTAAGTGAAGACATTCCTCAATGTTGAGAATGAGTTTTCACACATGGCAGTGGACGCACCAAATGTTAGTCCAAGTTTCATAGCAGTCACTACACTTGGCATGGCTTCCAGCGTTTTGTGGTATGTTGAGAGGAGTTTTTGTGTTGTCCATCTCTCGTTTGACTGCTTTTCTGTCTGTGAGCGAATAAACTGCTTTGCAACCACACACTGTTTCACTGATGGTTGACTTTGTTAATGTCATGATGTGCTGGAGCAAGTGGGGATCCAAAAACGTGCCATTTTCAGGATTCAAGGCAGCGAGTGAACGGGCGAGTTGTGTGTTGCGCTCACTGAAGCGCTGAGCGATCTCTCCAAGCACAGTGTCAATTGCACTGTAAAAAACCCTCTGCAGTTCCGTCTTGTCATTGTCGTTGTTTTGTCCTGTCGTCTCCAAAACTACAAACTGTTCCAAGTTCTTATGCATCGTGCGTCTCCGTTTTGGTGGTGCAGGTGTGGAAGTGCGAGCATCGTTGGCCTTGTTCCACAGATCAGTGAACTCATCCTCAGAGCGGAGTTTCTTCACGCACTCTGTAGCACTCGCCACCAGTTCCAACCCCGTTAGCAAGTCCATGTCCTCTGCCTGCAAGAGTCTGTAAGGGCCATCTAACAACATCAGCAGTTTTTGTACAAAGATAGCAATGAACATGAAGGCAGGCCCAGAGACTTCCCGCAAAAGTCCAATAGCCTCCATCCTCATCTCTGCACCATAGGCGCGCTCTGCATCAATCTCCGACAGTAAGGATGTGATATCCTCAAAAGATCCTATGATCACAGACACGGTGGCTAAATGTCCCGTCCACCTTTGATCAATAAGTCGTTTTAACCGCTCACCTTTATACTGTGCGGAAACAGTGGGCTTTCTGAAGAATTTGTACAGGCAACAACAAACCTCGAGGAAATCAGTGACAGCTTTCTCTGCTGCCAGTGCGTGGATAACTACCAGATGGAGTTGGTGATTTTAGCAGTGCACAGAGGGGATTTCTCTTTCCAATATCTCTTGCAACAACTTTTGCACCCCACCGTGCTTCCCAGCCATTACCGAAGCCCCGTCGTACACCTGACTTAATATTTTTGACGTGTCAAGTCCTGTTTTTGTCAGCTCTGCAATTATTAGGTCTGTCAATGTTTTTGCATCTCCAGCGTCGGCTGTAGCTATTGTGAGTAGACGCTCTGTTGCTTCATTTGATGCCGATACAAAGCGAATGATGATTGATATGTTCTCACATTCAGTGGGGTCCCTCGTCCGATCCACCTTGATGGTAAACCACGATGTGCCTACTTCTTCCACGATGGCATCCGTCACAACATTACTCAATGTGCCGATCAGTTCATTCTGCCTTTCCAGACTAGTATAGCTTGCGTTTCGTGGGATATGCTTTATTATTTCGGCTAGCTCGGTGCCTTTTTTGAGTGTGTAGTTTAAAAGCGAGAGGAAGAGCCCACTGTGCCCGTCTGACATATCTTAAAAATTATCAAGGCTCCCTCGAAAAGGTATCTGATTTTCGGCGAGAAATCCCACAACATCTATAAGAGCAGACACATAGTACCGGTCTCTATTTAGTTGGTCAGCATTGAAGAGTGTGGAAATCTCCTCACCACAATCTATGCGCCTTTCATTCTCCTTCCACCTCAAAACACAAGTTACATGTTCCTTTGAAGTTGCGTATTTGTGAAACCCCCTGTCTTTCTCAACGGCATGTTTCCAATTCTGGTAGCCTCGCACTGTGAAAGTAGAGTCCACTGGGCCACGTGCGGTGTTAAACTTCCTACATGGATAGCAGAATGCTCCATCTGTCTGCACACTGTATTCCAGCAATTCATTAGTCTGGTACCACGATGACACAAAAGAGCGACTCTTGTTCTGAAACAGATGGCCAGGGTACTGCTGCAGAACAACTTGATTCGATCTCTCACTTCCAAGGTCATCGGGAAGCGGTTTGACAGTCACACCCGACCCCGAGGCCGCCGCCGAGCGTGGAAACTCGGCTGCCTGCGCTGGGGCTACAGCCGCAGGGCTGACGTTGCTGGCTTGGCCAGGTTGGCCAGCTTCTGTCGGTATTTCATCGACATGATCGTCTTTTCCTCCTCCTCCTCCTCCTCCCACAACATGTCTCATCATTTTCTTCATTTTCGTCGCTTGCATTTTTTCCTTTTCTGAGCCATTTTCGTATATCCATCATCCACGTCTTTTTCTCCTGCTGCAAGCTCGTGCTCTGTGATTCGTCCCTCGTGACTCGCGTCACTAATCTCGCAACTCGCGTCACTAATCTCGAGACTCGCGAGATTTGACGGTTGACGGTTTTATTTATTAAATGATCCATGCATCAAAAACAGGTTTTATCTGCATAATTTCAAATGTAAGCACGATTGCAAACACACATTTTTAATTTTTATTATAAAATTACT
>NC_140976.1:22694247-22716747 GCF_056783735.1 Eptatretus burgeri | reverse complement strand
GTTTTGAAAATATCACCAGTTTGACGCAGAACATAACTCACTCGGACAATATTGTTGTGGATCCGGGTCATGTCGGTACTATGAGGGATGGGATATCCTTGGTTTCTCCCCGGACTCACTGGGAATCGAGGCCATCGCTTAAAAATAAGTTCATGTCATGGCAGGTCACTAGTCGACCACGAACACCAATAATTTAACCACGTGACCCAGTGTCCTCCATCTAATTAACATTTAACTCTTCCCTCCAGATCTTCAAAACAGCTGTTCACCTCCACCTCATTTCTTCCCCCATCCAAAACCATGATATTTTCTACCCCCACTAATCCACCCCACACTCACCTCCTTCAAATTCCCAGCTTTTCTTCCTGAAAGTCCCTGTAGCATCAATCTTGTTTACCCTGTGTGCCTCGCCCCATCCCTCTCCCTTCTACAGATCTCCTCATATCTGTTCCACACTGTTTTTTCCTTACCTCCCCCCCCCCCCAACATCTTGTTTCCTGCTCCCATTGTTGCACGTTCTGTGTGTTAGCTCTCATACGAGCCTCGACAGTATATTCAAAAAAAATTTTTAATTTTTTTAAACCAGGAACACAGTCGCCTTATCGGGGAAATCGCTCCCTCGATGTGTACTTGTATTAAACTTACCATATCAGGTGCAGCCGAGCAGAGCTGCCAAGTATGCACCTTCTAATAAGTCGATTTTTGAGGTATAACTTCCCGGCTATGCAAATGTGCGGACCACGTTGGACGAATGAAGGAAAAGACGAAAACGAGCTGGGTACATTTATAACAAAGCAAATTTATTATAACAAGACGAGGAAAATTATGTAGCACAGAAATGGGTTTATTTACAAAGACGTACAGCAGGAGAAAGCAAGGAATTTGTGGGTGTGACAAAAGAAATGCACATATTTACACAAGAAGACACAGTGCAGAGTTTTCCCAATAAACTTATACAGTCTTAACTTATGCTACACAAAACAGGCGCCATCACACACACACACACACACCCTAGGAAAATTCAAGGTAGCCCAGAAAGAGGAGAGATAGTTGAGGTGTAGCGACCTCATTGTTCCTGGCACGGCTGACAGACTGGTGCAGCCCAATCGCTTAGGAAGGAGGAGAAGGGAGGAAGACTGAGTGTGTCTACGGTGTGGAAGTGGAAGGTGCAAATGCAGTGCAGCGCGTCGTGCAGCGTGTCCTGCAGCGTGATGCAAGAGGAAGGTGTGAATCAGTAATGCTCTCTTAGCTTGTGCGTCCTCAGTGGACGAGACATAGATGGGAGGAAAAGATGTATGAGAGGTATGTAAATGTGAATATTGGCTGTTGAATGCAGGTGAGGGAAGCATTGTGACATCTGCAGTAAAAGTGAGGTGATTGTGGTGATGAGGTTGAAGTAGTTGGTCATAGTTGTGGCACTTGTGCTGAAGGCATTAGATGTAGGTTGTTGTGGGTATTTTTAGGTGTTTGGGGTGGTTATGGTAAGTGTTGTAGTGTTGTGGTGAGCATCGTTAGAGTCTGAGGTGAGGCGTCAGTTGGATTATGGTGGAAAATGGCACGAAATATTGAACGGAAAATGGCACGTGTATGAAAATGAGCTTCCGCCTGTATCCCCTCATCGCTCCTGGTTTCATTACCATTCTGCGTGCGTGCTTGCGTAGTTTGTGTATGAGATAAAGGGAGGTAAAGAGATGAAATAAATGAAAGAAGAAAGGACTGAAGACCTAACTAAAAGCCTTACGCAACTCATCTTCCCCATTTACCCACTCGACATATGGAAAGGACAAACTAAACAAATACTAATGAGATAACTGTCTTACGATCGCTATTTGTTGGGTGCCATTGCCTCGGAGGAGTGGCGGTTTTACTGAGCCACAACAATATTGTCAGCGGCATTCTTCATGTTGTTGGACAGCATCTGCTGCCCTCGTAACTTATTTCTCAATGTCTGCACCTCGTCTTTCCGTGCTTGCTCCACATAGCATACTTTGTCTTTATGTCTCTTGAGATTGTACTCCTTGAAACATGTGACACTGTTCAAGCATATTGAGCACAGGAAAGAACATTTCTGTTCGATGAAGTACTCTACCATCCATTTTTCTTGGAACATACAGCCTTCGTCACCTCACTTCCTAATCTTACTTGAGTTTGACATGATCAGACGCAGCTTCATAATGATCGCAGATTAGTGTTGGTTAAAAGGGTGACACCACCAGACTACCAACATGCGGCGATGGTGAGATACACTAGTTCAGAACAAGATCATCACGAGTGTGGAACGGGGGTGGGGGAGCCGCATTGAATAGAATTTTTAAGGGAGGTAAGATGAGGGATGAGGGAGGAGAGGGGGAGGTAGGGAGAACTGTTAGCAGTGTGTAGGACAATGCAGAAGAGCTTGGGGAGAGAGCAGGGTGAGGGGAAGAGGACAAAAGGCGAGGTGGTGATGGGATGAGGTACAGTGGTGAGTAACATGAGAGAGGGCAGAGGGAAGTAGAATATTGGAGGAGGTGGAGGAATGAGTTGGAAGAGAGAGTGCAGGAGAAGGAGGCAGCTTTGTGGATGTGAGGGGTAACAACTTTGAAAATGAGGCAGTGAGGGGGGAGATTTGAATGGGAGGGTTGAGTGGGGAGATTTGATGGAGAAGGAAGAGGGGGGAAATTTGAGGGAGAAGGAAGAGGGGGGAAATTTGAGGGAGAAGGACGAGGGGGAAATTTGAGGGAGAAAGGTGTGGGGAGAGCTTTGGAGAAAGGTGGGGGGAAGCTTTCAAAGGGAGGGGAGACGATGAGAGAAGGCATAGCCACAGGTGAGGAGGGAGAGGGTGCGGGGAGAAGTAGGATGAGGCAGGATAGTGGTATGGTGAATATGGAAGTGGGTGGGGGAAGGAACAAGATTTGAGGGGATGGGAAGAGGGGGAGGGGTGAAAATAGGAAAGAAAGAGCATGAGGGAGATATTGAGGAGTGTACTGATGAGGAGGAGATATTTGATAGGTTGGAACGGAGCCCACAGATGTTTGAAAACCACACCAATTGGGACACCAGAGGAAGAGTTGTTAGTATAGCAGAGGGCAGTGCAGAGGTGCTAAGAGAGGCAGGATGAGGATCAATATGGGAGGTGTAAAGATAGGGTATAACGGGGGAGGAGTTAGGAGGAGGTAGATTTGAGGAGGTGGGGTGAATTGGCAAGAGAAAGGAGGGTTCGGAAGGAAGAAGTTTGCATGGGAAGATGGGGGAGGGAAGTTTTGAAGGGGATGGGGTAGGGGGAATGTGGTGATGGAATGGGGTCGGAGGGAGTATCGGAAGGGAACATGCAGTGGGATGCTGGTAAGGGATAAGGTAGGTAGGATACGTGTAAGTAGAAGTAGAGGAGGAGGAAACAGACAGGGAAAGGTTTGACACTGGAGATGGACAAAAAGAATGATTAATGGAAAATGAACAGCCGCCGAAAACTGGGGTTCTTGAGATTTTCAAGTCAGATACATTGACGTTAGGGGAGGTGTGGAATAATGTTGAGTTAAGAGAATGGAGAAAGGAAAAGCTGTAAGAGTTCGATTTTTTAGAGAGAGAATGATTGAAGGATCGATTTGAAAGCAGCCTTTTGAAGAGGAAGAAAAGGAGTGAATTCTAATAAAATATATTATTCAAACATGGGAGAAGGATAAAGTTGAAACTTAAAAAAAAAAAAAATACAACCACCATGAAAGGCCAGGTGGAGCATACCTTCAACAAGATTGTGGAATTGTATAAGGTCAATTTGTTAGTACAGAAGGCAGCACTATGTTTTTATTTTTTTTAATTGCTTTTTTTTTTTTTAAGGTTAGGTAAGGAAGGGGTAGAGTAAAGGAAAAGGTGAAAAAAAGATCGTGAAGGTATATGTTGAATACAGCAGACCCGTCCCGAACAAGGGTTTCTGTATCACGGTTTCACTCCGTCGTGGTTGAATTATCATGGTAATAGGTGCCGATCGCGGCGTGGATCCCTCACTCTATCGCGGTCTGGCACAGAGGAATATACAAAACCACATCTGTCTCACCTCACAATTGCTCTTTCGATATCCTGCCGTAGAGACTATCACGTGATTTAGTTTGATATCATGTGAATTTGTTTGTTATCGTGTAATTCATTTTGCTATCATGTGATATTGTGTGATTTATTTTATCACATGATATTGCATGATTTAGTTTGTCATCATGTGATATCATGTAATTTCGTTTATCAAGTGATATCACATGATGTAGTTTGATATCATGTGATATCACATGATTTAGTTTATCATGTGATATCGCATGATTTAGTTTGTTGGCATGTGATATTGCATGATATAGTTTGTTATAGTGTAATTTAGTTTATCATATGAATTGGTTTGTTATCATGTGATATTGTGCGATTTAGTTTATCATGTGATATTGCGTGATTTAATGTTTTCATGTGATATTGTGCGATATAGATTGATTGCGTAATTTCGTTTGTTATCACATCATATCGTGTGATTTAGTTTATCATGCGATATCATGCATGATTTAGTTCATCATGTGATAGTGTAATTTAGTTTATCAAGTGATATCACATGATTTTGTTTATCAAGTGACGTTACATAATTTAGTTTATCACTTGATATCACACGATTTAGTTTATCATGTGATATTGCGTAATTTAGTTTTTCACTTGATATCACGTGATTTCATTTGTTATCACGTGATATCACTTGATCTATTTTGTTATTGTGCAATATAGTTTGATATTGCATGATTTAGTTTATAATGTGATATCGCACATGATTTAGCTTATCGTGTGATATCACGTGATTTAGTGTGTTATTGTGTGATATTGTTTATCATATAATATCACATGATTTAGTTTGTCATTGTGTGATATGTGATATCGCATGATTTAGTTTGTTACCATGTGTTATCATGCGATTTAGTTATCACATGAAAGCATGTAATTTAATTTGTTATTGTGTGATTATTGCATGATATAGTTTGACATCACGTGATTTAGTTTATCAAGTGATATCACGTTAATTAGTTTGTTGTCGTGTGATTTAGTTTATCATGGAATATTGCATAATTTAGTTTATCATGTGAGAGCGTGTGATTTAGTTTGGTATCATGTGATATCACGTGATTTATTGTGTTTTCATGTGATATAGATTTATATCATGTAATATTGTTTATTATCACGTGATATCGCATGATTTACTTTATCACATTATATCAAGTGATTTAGTTTGATACATGATTTAGTTTGTTAACATGTGATATCACGGGATATAGTTTGACATCATGTGATTCAGTTTATCAAGTGATATTGCATGATTTCGTTTATCATGTGATATATATATATATATATATATATATATATATATATATATATATATATATATATATATATATATATATATATATATATATATATATATATATATATATATATACACACACGAATATCACGTGATTTATTTTGTTACCATGTTACCATATAATTTGATATTGTGCGATTTAGTTTGTTACCGTGTGATATCATGTGATTTAGTTATCATGTGATATCATGTGATTTAGTTTATCGTGTTATTGCACGATTTCATTTATCATGTGATATTTCGTTATATAGTTTGACATTGCATGATTTTGTTTGTTATCATGTGACATTTGTGATTTCATTTATCACTTGACATCATGTGATTTTGTTTGATTCAGTTTGTTATTTCCTGATATTGCATCATTTAGTTTGTTATCTGTGATATTGTGTGATTTCGTTTGTTATTGTGTGATATATTTTGTTATCATGTGTTATTGCATGATTTAGTGTGTTATCATGTGACATCGGGAGATTTGGTTTATCACATGATATTGCATGATTTAGTTTATCTATTGTGTGATTTAGTTTATCATGGCACCTTCTACAGAGGTCCATTAGGACATGCAGAATAAGGCAAAGCAGACAAAGATCACCTCCTTCCTCACAAAGTCTGATGACTCCGATGACCCTAAAGGCGCTGTCACACCTTGACGACTTCGCCAGCGTATGCCGACGTGTGAAAAATTTGTCTAAAACGCTGGCACACGTCGAATACGTATGGGTAAGTTTTGTATACGTTAAGAGCACGCTGGCATACGTCGTAGTACGCCGAGCTGTTAAAAAAATTTCCATGCTTGAAATTTTTCGACATATGCCAGCGTATGACTCACACGTTCCGCATAACGCTGGCCTTAAGTTGTAGGCACGTTACGCGATCGTTGACACACGTGACTTGTAAGTTACTCATAAGTCGAAACACGTCGAGGTAATGGTTAGCGTCAGTGTTCCAGACTCCCTGGTTTTTTGGGTTTTTTTTTTTACTTCGGTATGACGGTGATGTTGACACTTCGATTTCAAGTGCGGTTATAATACAATATAATTACTAGGCTGCCGCTCAACGATTTCAATCATAACCGCACTAGAAATCAAAGTGTCAACATCACCGTCATACCTAAGAAAAAAATAATAATAATAATTAAAAAAAAAAAAAACAGGGAGTCTGGAACACTGACGCTAACCATTACCTAGAAGTGTTTCGACTTGTGAGTAACTTACAAGTAACGTGTGTCAACGATCGCATAATGTGCCTACAACTTATGGCCAGCGTATGCAGAACGTGCGTCATGCGCCGAGTACTTCGAAAAATTTTCAACATGCTGAAAGTTTGTTGACGTACTCGGCATACTACGACGTATGCCAGCGTGCTTCAGCGTGCTATTAACGTATACAAAACTTAGCCATAACGTATTCGACGTGTGCCAGCGTATTCGGCAAATTTCTCATACGGCGGCATACGCTGGCTAAAACGTCAAGGTGTGGCAGCGGCTTGACACTTTGATGTCTAGTGCGGTTACGATTTGAATCGTCGAGCCGCAGCCTATTAATAGGCGACGCCACGTGATAGTCGGCGATACGCTGCCACGCTATGCATAAGTTAGACTATCGTTGGGCATAGGTTGTGAACGCTGACAACACCCTCAGCATTCGTTGGTATAAGTTATCTATGTGTTATCGAAACGTTCTGTGTACGTTACTAATAAGTTATGCATACGTCCAACTCGTTATGAATACGTCCAAAACTGGGAAAAAAACATCAATAGTTCAGCGTACGCCAGCGTTTTTACATACATTTGATACCTTGCCATACGCTGGCTAAAACGTCAAGGTGCGACAGGGCCCGAAGCCAGGGACGTCAACGTCATCTTACCAACTCCCAATGCCCTTTATCATAATCATCATCGTCATCATAAGTAAGTAAAATTGAAGTGTTTTTCATCTTTCCTGTACAGCCTCGTACAGTACTAGTTTAGGTAAAAAAGTCCATAAATATTAGAGTTCTTTCCCCTACCCATATTTCTCTCATAAAGTATTAACTTTGTACATCACGGTTTTGCCCAACATGGGGTTTTTCAATAACATAACCCCCACGAATAGAGAGGGTCTGCTGGACATAAATACATGGGGAGCATGGACCACAGCACGTGGCTGCATCCACTTTCCACCAGTACTCCAGGGGCTTCCATCTGGCCATCTGCCAGGCAGATGCCTAGTCCATCCCCATTTATTTAGGGATAGGACATTCCAGGCACCCACCTGAAGGGACTGCCTGAGGTTAACTTTAGGAGACTGCCGTCTGGTGGACGACACCTCAGCACCAAGCCACCACACACGACTTTGTGTGATTTTGTGGATCGAAGTGGTTTAATGCTGGCCAGAGTGCAAATCCTGCCACCAACCTCCTAGAAAAAGGTAACCCAACTGCAGGAGGATGTCTACAGACACAGTGGGGTACCAGATATGGATGGTCGTTGACTCATAAGAAGCTCCTCTGCCATTTGACAAGTTTTATTTTTCATCCTGCTGGGTGTCCATATCCATACACCCTATTCACCCAGGAAATCTGGTGGGGGGAGCCAGTTTAGTCGCTGACACTTGACCATGAACAGGTTAGTACAGGTTTTACCTGATACCTGTAGCAAGTCACAAATCTGATCTGGCCTGACCTGATAATCTGGGTTGGGTGCCACTGTAATGGCCAGGCTGCTCTGTACCATCTAGTGCAGCACCGTGCAGAGCACCCATCCTCAAGCAATCCCCCATCCAAGCCTCCAAGTATCTGGATTATAGGCACAAACCACTACACCCAACAAATGTTGAATACCATCACAATCAAAGTAGGAGTGGAAAGGTGGATCAGCAGAAGAGGGTAGAGAAGTCGTGTGGTTGCAGCAAGTGTAAGGTGAGAAGGAAAAAAAATTGTTTTTTTTATTTATACTTTAAGACATTAAAATGAAGGTATAATTGGAAGGGATTGTAAGGGTCATAAAAGGATTCTGGTGAAAAAAAAAAGCTGAAGGTAATGAAGAGAAAAGACAAATCAAAACAACCATGCACTGGAAGTGCACACAAATGAGGAAATGACTAATTAGGCCTCAAGTAACCTGATATGAAAAGTCTGGTGATCATATGGCAGCTTAGCTGCCAGGGGAGCTATCATTTCTTGAAGTGTGACTGTCGCTGATGCAGTGCCCCTCTACCAGTACACACTGGAACTGGTACTCATTTCGCTGACCTCGGAAGGATGACAGGCTGAGTCAACCCCCTGGTGCATTAATTCAGCGGCAGACGGGGCTTGAACTCAGGACACGAGGATCCCAAGCCCCCACCCTAACCACTGAGCCAACACCAGGCTATGAAAAGTCTGATGACTACTCGCAAATTGGCACAAGTTTTCAAACAAAACTGAACTATAAACACACAGTAAATCAAAAGACAACAAAAAACACCAGGAAAACTTGAGAAAGTCAGCAGAAACCATGAAGAACATGACCGAAGGTGAATAACCACAACAATAGCCATAACCAGTGAATAACTCTCCAACCAAACCACCAACCGGACCACTTTTCCATTCAGTGAAGAATGACAGTTTTGAAATGTGGTGTTGTCGACAAACGTTACAAATTCCATGGAATGCAAGAACAACAAGCATATCAGTGCTTCAAGAAATGATACCACCACGTACAGAATTGGCAACTTTTCATACAATGAGTACATGCCCGTACGTGCAAAATAAAAATAAAAAAGTTTCAAACCACGAGCCAGAAACAACCACACAGGCCGTTCCTTCGCTCTCGTGTGCACGTACGTGCATGGTGGTACGTGCAAACCAAAAAAAAAACTTTCAAACCGCGAGTCAGAAACAACCACACAGGCCGTTCCTTCGCTCTCGTGTGCACGTACGTGCGTGGCTGTACGTGCAAACCAAAAAAAAAACTTTCAAACGCGAGTCAGAAACAACCACACAGGCCGTTCCTTCGCTCTTGTAAACGACGACTGGATTGGGGCATTGTGTTTATCTATAAATACGGATAAGAAATCGAGAAATTATTAGAATACATCAAGTCATCACCATCCGAAAATAGTGCGTGCCCGTACGGAATGTTCACATCATTCCACGAATTATCGCTTTCATTGAAGTAACAACTGCTGTGATACTTCCACACACAGAGTCAATTAAAATCCAAATTAAAATCAAGTTTACCTCCCTGTCTTTGCTTGCCATGACATTCGCTGCCATTGACCATTGCCACTCCAACGCCACGGGAACGAAGGCACCGATCGATCCCCATCGTAACCGGCACGACACGTGACGTCATCGTCGGCCGGCCGCGCATCGGCTGACGGGAAGTTAAGTCCTCACTGTCCGGAAGTTCGCATATCGCAATTACGATTATTCGCAATTTAGTTTTAATAGCCAATTATTCAATTAGCACCAACGTATTTTGCCTTTTCGCAATGTTATCGCAAGGAAAAACACAAAGAGAAGAGAAGAGAAAAAATAATAATAACGGTCATGCAAAAAAAATATATATTTTTCCAAACACCTACACAGTCTGTTCCTTCGCTCTCGTAAACGATGACTGGATTGGGGCATTGTGTTTATCTATAAATGCGCATAAAGAAAATCGAGAAATTATTGGAATACACGAAGTTATCACCTTCCAGAAGTCCGTACGTTGTAACCCGTAATGGGGAACGCGGCTGAGGTTCTCTTCCCCCATCGGCCACGCCAACACAGAAACGTGTCTTGTCATTGGTTGATAAATATCGGGCCACAGCAACGTGTCTTGTCATTGGTTGGTAAATAAAGGGCCACAGCACCGTGTCTTGTCATTGGTTGGTAAATAAATGGCCATTACTCGGGAAGCACTTGTCCGATTAATATCAAACCTTGAAAAGGCATATCCTCAGGTCCCCAGCAATATACATGGCAAGTTTCAATTAGATCGGACCAGAGGTTGTCGAGAAACAGCGGTCACACACACACACACACACACAGACACACACACACAGACACACACACACACACACAGACACACACACACAGACACACACACACACAGACACAGAGACACACACACAGACACACACACAGACACACACACACACACACACACACAGACACACACACAAACAGATTGCTGGAATTATAGATAGATGATAATAAAAATAGGACCACTGGACCTGTAGTTTTTGCTCTCATACAAGCTTCTAATATACAAAATAATAAAAATAAAAAAGAAGTGCTGATGCTAAAATAGAGGCTGTCATACTTTGGACACATCATGGGTTCAGAAAATGAAATTCTGGAAAAATCAACCATGTTGGGTATGGTTGAGGGAAGAAGAGGAAGAGGCACCTAGTATGTGCTGAATCGGGATGGATGGAGTGAAGGTTGCAACCAATCTGTGTCTGCCAGAGCTTCTGGGAGCAGTGCAGGATGGGTATGTTTGAAGAAATCTGATCTTGAATGTCACCACAAGTCAGACACGACTCGGCAAAACGAGATGCATCCGATGATTTACTTAGACTTGCAAATATCCCATACTTATGGTCGGGCTAATTCTCATGGAATTGGAATCTTTTCATATAATGACAACAACTTTTCATATAATGACAATAATAATGATAATAAAAGGACCACTGGACCTGTAGCTTATCTGGGCCCTGACACAATGCTGTAGCTCAAATTTGGTAGCATTCTGACGAGTGAGTCTGGAGTGGAAGGTTTTTGAAGGAATTTACGTGATTTTCCCAACCATTTACTAAGTCCACCATTTTGACACACTTTCGGTCATCTGATCGGCATGACCTCCGGAATTTAACATCAGGACCCTGTCCTAATGTTGCAACCCAAATTTGGTGGCATTCTCACATGTGGGTCTGGAGAAGAAGATAATTAAAGGAATTAATGCGGTTTTCTCCAAAGTTCACTAAGTTGGCCATTTTGACACACTTCCGGTCACGTGATCAGCATGACTTCCACAATTTAATGAACACCCCTTCCCTGACCTAATGTTGTAACCAAATTTGGAAGCATTCTGACTAATGGTCATGGAGAAGAAGATTTTTGAAGGAATTTGCACAACCACCTTTTTGACACATTTCTGGTCATGTGATCAGCTTGGCCTCCACAATTTAACATCAGGACCTTATCTTAATGTTTAAACCCAAATTTGGTAACATTCTGACTGGTATGTCTGGAGAAGAAGATCTTTGAAGGAATTTACATGATTTTTCCCAGAAGTTGACGAAGTCAGCCATTTTGACACACTTCCGGTCAAGTGATCAGTATGTCTTCTGCAATTTAACATCCCTACACTGGCCTAATGTTGGAACCAAAATTTTGTCTCATTCTGACTGGTGGATGTGGAAAAGAAGATTTTTGAAGGAATTTGCGTGACCGCCATTTTGACACACTTCCGGTCATGCGATCAGCATGGCCTCTGTAATTTAACATCCGGACCCTTTCCTAACGTGTAACCAAAATTTGGTAGCATTCTGACTGGTGGGTCTGGAGAAGAGGATTTTTGAAGAAATTTACTGTCAGCCATTTTGACATGCTTAAAATCATGGGACCAGAATGAGCTTTGCATTCCCTGTATCATTCAGAAGAGGAAAGTTACTGCCAAATTTCAGCTGGATCAGCCCAGCGATTTGGCCGAAGAAGTCGAAATAGGAGACAGACACACGGACGTTGCGTGATGACAATACCTTATCTGGAATTTAAATTCCAGATAAGCTAATAATATGAGTTCTGTCACAAGGAACTTCAAAGCAGGAGAAGGCCATTAGGCCCTACAAAGCCTTCGTTATTATTACAAACATACGGTTGTTTGTCCATGTTCTATCTGTTTTTTTTAATGCTGCGCATTGTGGAAGAAAACTCACTCACAGGTGTTTTAAAATAATTTATTCAACACAGTTGAATCACTTGAACATACGCATGGAGGCAGGCACTCCAGCAATGGTGGAATCCTCTCCAAGTGCCCCCAACAAATACCCCTTTTATACACACAAGCAAACAATGATGCAATGAGACAGTTTGAGCAAAACTCAGGTTTACATGATACCTACAGCAAGTCACAGATCTGATCTGGCCTGACATGACGAAACCAAACCTTGAATAAATAGCTGATGCTTTTAACAATTATACATTTCTGACAATGCATGAGTGATAACCCAGGGAAAAACGCATGTTTTGCAACACCCAAAACGATTTCCCATTGACAGTAAATAATTCAAACATTTAATAGAGGTCTTAACCTATCCTTTTTAAATAGTGGGCATCAGATTTTAAATTCTGGCTAATTCTCTTCAATCTCATTCCTTCTTCCAGGTCTTCAAGCCAACTGTTCACCACCATCTCAGATCGTCCCCAATCCAAATCCATGATCTTTTATAACATCATTAACCCCCCCCCCACACACACACACACACACACACACACACAAACCCCACACCCATCCCTTCTCCTTTGAAATTACCAGTTTTCCCTCCTGAGAGTTTCCATCTGTATCCTTATCCACCCCATGCATCCTCTCCTGCCCCCCATTC
Organism: Eptatretus burgeri; assembly: GCF_056783735.1. Taxonomy (NCBI): domain Eukaryota; kingdom Metazoa; phylum Chordata; class Myxini; order Myxiniformes; family Myxinidae; genus Eptatretus; species Eptatretus burgeri. The sequence goes on along the minus strand of NC_140976.1, from coordinate 22,703,832 downwards.
CTCCCTACACCCATTGTTTGTCCAAATCTACCTCTACCTTGGCCTTCAACTCTGCTGTTGGTGTTTTCCCCCTCCCTCTACAGTTATTTTGGTCCTGTTGCATCCTCATTCGTTTAGTGTACTTGTAGTAGCTCTTCCACAATCCTCAAATATGTATACAAAAAATAAAACCTGAGTATAAAATGATTTAAAAGTGTGACATAATAAGTCAATGAATAGAAAAATAGAGAGTTCATAGAACACGTTACCCCTCACAGTTTTTACCAAAAGGGCATGAGCGGGGTGCGTGAGCGCCAAATTTGATTGGTCAAGATGATGCAAAATGCTGTAATATTTTGTCCAATTACTGATAAACGGAACGGTTTTGCAAGTGCTAAAAAGGCAATTTGTGTTCTACATTATTCAAGTATATAATTCATTTTAAATAAGATAAAGATTTTAAAGTTTGTGAGAAAAAAATTCTAAAGTTTGCCATCGTTGACACAGCGTCTTTGACGCGGTCTTATTTAACACGTTACTTTAGTTCTTCATGCCTGTTGCTTGTGTTCTTTATGACATCCTTAAAAAACAGCAAGTTTCCTGTTTGGAATGATTTTCAGTTTTGTTTCCTGCCAGACAGACAGGCAGACAGCGTAAAACTATGACGACACTCAGTAGAGCAGATACCTCCGCCAGGCTAAATAGTGTACGTTTTTTATCTCACCGTTGGCCAGATCTGGATCCGGACCTTAACCAAAATCTAATCGGCTTGATCTTGTCACCGACACAATGCATCCACCAAGTTTTGTCATAACCCATCCATAACCTGTTGAGATATCATGCTATATTTCGTTTTTGACCCTATTTCTCAATGGTGCCTGGTGTTGGCTTAATGGTCAGGGTGGTGAGCTTGGGATCCTAGGGTCCTGAGTTCAAATCCCCCTCAGTTGTTGAATTAATATCAGGTGGGGTTGACTCAGCCTGTCATCCTTCTGAGGTCGGCAAAATGAGTGCCAGCTTGCTGGTATCCTGTGTTCGGAGGGCGACCGATCCAGGATTGTACCCAATTGCCAAGGAGACTGCTGAGGCAGCACCAACGCTCTGCACAGAGTCTGGTCCTGATAGATCGATCTCATTGGTGAAGAATCACTGAAAAATTACAGGATCTGGATCTGGATCTTCAAAAAAAATCTAATCAATTCGGTATTGTCACACACCCAACCTGCCCACCAAGTTTAATCCGAATCCATCATTAAGTTTTTGAGATCATGTGATACAGAACTACATTGTTTTTGGCCCGATCACTAAACGGTGAAGAATCACTTAAAATTTTCAAGTATCCGGATCCGTATCTGGATCTTCACCAAAATCGAATCATTTCATCCTTTGCTCACACCCAACCTCTCCACCAAATTTTGTCTGAATCCATCCACAGCTTTTTGAGACATCCTATTCACAGACAAGCAGACAGACAATCAAACAGACAGACAAACAGACAGGGATGAAAACATAACCTCCGTCCACCTTCGGTTGGTGGAGGTTAATATTATACAGTACTGTACTTCAAATTCAGAATCAAACTACTGCTAAACTACACGATCATCTTCCGATTCATGTTCTGATTCATGTTCAAAATATAACGTTCAATTGAAATGCAATTGTTCCTCAATCATAACCCGACGTTTGTACACAGACAGACAGAGTGATCCAATTGCTTAACCCTGCTTTTCGCTTCATACACGGTGGTGGAGTGGGGATGATAATAATAATAATAATAATAATAATAATAATAATAATAATGCAGAGAAACACATTGTTTCCACCATGCTTTTCCAACAGTTCCTCGTATTACTGTCATATAATGGGACAGATAAACTTCAGCCCAACTACAATAAAGCAGACGGTATTTTATGCATCGAAAGGTTTTCAAACTAATTTTTCCATCAATTCCGATCCTTGAACAGCATTTGCCACTTTTAGGTCAATTCCTTCACCTTGTCTTGTATTGTCATTCTCCAGCCTGAACAAAAACTATAATCTCATCATCATCCATAATCCCCAGATGAAGTCGTGAATTTTAACAATGCACACATTGATTTATACAAGCCCTAAATTGTGGAAAATATGCATCAAAATAATCACTCGGCGAGACTGGAAGCTCAATTTGTTGCTTCAACTTCATAATCCAGGAAAGCCATTTGCTCGTACAACTGTACTTCAAATGTTTGTTCACTTCTTGACCTTGTCTGCCTGCTTATCAGCAAATGAATGGTGCATTAAATAAACAAACTCAGTAATAAATATTATTTTACTTCCATTCTGATGCATGATCTTGATCAGCAATACATGAAGTGTTCAAAGTGAATTTGCCTTGGAGAAATAATATATTCAAACGATGCATATTGTCTATAGAAAAAATAGTGCTGGGACTCAGTAGCAAAATCCAGCTTGGTAATTCTGGCAAAAATTGCTGCGTTCTGGATCAGCTCCGAACTCAGGTATGATTTCAATTTTTAATTTTTTTCACTTACTTTTTCAAACTTTTATATTGGTCACGTTCACCACTAAAAGCTGGCTAAAAGTGGTGCAGAAAACGAAAGTGGGAAGGCTAACACCCATTTGGGGGGTAATTAATGTCGCTCGAATCTCTAACATTGTGGTTCGAACATCCACTCTGAGTCTGGCAGGTCGATGATTCGAATTCTGGACGAGTCATACCAAAGACTTTAAATATGGTACAACCTGCTTCCCTGCATGACACTAAGCATTTGGAGACTAGTGCATGGATATATCCGTGGGTTGGCATCTCATGTGGGAGAGGGGGAAGAGGATTTACCCTTAATTATCCCGTTGACTGAAGAGTAGAAAAATAGATCCAACCAGATGGCGTCTCTGGCACCCAGAGTGCTCGGGGAAGTTATGTCGCTTCTGTCCAGGTCATGGAGTGTATGTCTAGTCAGATTGTCCGATGTTGTTTAATGTGTCTGCACTTAGCTCCTTCAAGAGCCTTGAAACTGTAAAAAGAAAGGAAAAAAATTAAAAAGAAGATGCAAGATTAAAAAAAAAAAGTGGACAGCAAGACACAATGAAAGAGGGGACAGAGATCACAGGTCGATTCAGGATGTATGATAACCTTGCGTGCATTGAGCGACATTGTCTCAAGGACAAGAGACAAGGCATCGGATGCACCGGGTCCGTGGCTCGTCTCAAATGTCAATGCATTCGCATAACATTTGATATTTGTAATATTTCGAAAAACATACAACAGGTCTGAATTTGCATTTTATACAACCTTTAAGATTCTATGTCGGGCGATATCTTTGATTAGTCATTTTGGATTGCTCTAATTTTGCTTGGACTATCAGGCTAGGAGTTTCAGGACACCTCTTTCCAGTTGTTAGACTCGACCTGCATGCATGTGCATCTGATTTATATCAGCAGATGGTCAGGGAGTAGTCACATTGCTCAGAGCATCGCACCCAGAAGAAGAAGTCCCAGTTAACCAAGTTCCAACAAGGAATTCTAATTGGCTGGCAAGGAGTGGCCACATATGTCAGGATAATTTCAACTGTCCACGTGATCTCCAAATCAACGACAGGGAACACCGTTGTTGAATGGAAGAGCACAGCCAACACTAACCTTCTGGTGAAACTCCGAAAATCCAGGATCACTGCTCACCTCCACGCATTCGTTCCTCTTTTTCCTGACCTGTGGAATCAACTTCCACATTCTCTTCAATCTCATTCTTCCCTCCAGGTCTTCGAGACAGCTGATCACCACCATCTTAGATCAACCTCAATCCAAAACCATAATCTTTTCTACCCTGGTTAACCCCCACCCCACGTCCACCTCCTTCAAAATTTCCAGTTTTCCTTTTCCTGAGTTTCCTTCTGCATCCATATTGTCCAGCCCATATGTCCTTTCCTTCCCCCTTATTCAGAAAGGATTATTTCCTACCCCTCATTGTCCACACCCATTATTTGTCCATCTCTCTCTCTCTTGTCCTTCAACTGTTGGTGTGTCACCCCCCCCCCCCCTGTCTGTCTGTCTGTCTCTCTCTCTCTCTCTCTCTCTCTCTCTCTCTCTCTCTCTCTCTCTCTCTCTCTCTCTCTCTCTCTCTCTCTCTCTCTCTCTCTCTCCCTACTGTTCCCTTTGTTATGTCACCACTGTTCTCTCTCTGCCGTTCATCCCAATCCATTCAGTGTTCTAGCTCTTCCACAAGCCTTGACTTCAACAAAACGAGAGAGTTCATAAACCACGATACCTCTCACAGTATAACTTAAATTTTAATAAAATAATAATGATTTTAACGATCATTTAAAAAAAAAATCTAAACTTTATTAACCTCCACCATCGAAGATGGACAGAGGCTAATGTTTTCACCCCTGTCTGTTTGTTTGTTTGTTTGTGAACAGTATTACGGAAAAACTCCTGGACGGATTTCGACGAAACTTGGTGGGGGGATTAGGTATGGTCCAAGGATCATGCCATTCGATTTTGGACTTGGTCCAAAGTCCAATGTCCGCTATGGCGGCAATTTTGAAAAAAAAATTGAATTTTTTTTTTTGCATTTCTACATGTTTTAAGTGATTTCAAACCAAAAAAAATTGTTAGAGAAAAAAAAAAATGCAACTTTTTTTTCAAAAAAATTTCGATTTTTTTTTGGACATTTCTCCATGCGCGTCGATCTAGTATAGTTTATTCAATCGTGGTTCAGTAGAGTCTGATCCGTTTTGACCGACAATGAATAGGATATCAGGTTCACTTAAGTGACCCAGCAGTATTGGCGGCAGAGGTTTTGCACTCAACCGAGTGCTCCCCCTCTAGTTGCTATTGAAGTAGTCCAGAAGCAATCCTTAACATCACCTTTATACACCACCCCATTGAACATTTACCCTGGCCAAAGGAGTGGTTATTGTATTTGGGTCTGTTTGTATGTCTGTTTGTTTATTTGTTACTTGGTGAAAAAACATTTTGGCCAAGTATGTTTGTCTGTAGTGTTCGTGTCTGTTTGTCACATGATTTTTGGCTACAGTTTTCAAGCAATTGTTCTGAATTGTGTGTGTGTGTGTGTGTGTGTGTGTGTGTGTGTGTGTGTGTGTGTGTGTGTGTGTGTGTGTGTGTGTGTGTGTGTGTGTGTGTGTGTGTGTGTGTGTGTGTGTGTGTGTGTGTGTGTGTGTGTGTGTGTGTGTGTGTGTGGAGGTGACTGGCCCAGGACAGCAACGATAAATTTTGATGAAGATCCGAATCCAGATCCGGAGCTGAGAATTTTTTAAGTGATTCTTCACCATTTAGAAATGGGGCCAAAAACGAGATATAGCACAATATCTCAAAAGGTTATGCATGGATTCACACAAAACTTGGACAAGTTGAACGTGTGACAAGGACGAATCGATTCAATTTTGGTGAATATCCAAGTCCAGATCCAGATTCGATAATTATTTTATTTTTAAGTGATTCTTCACCATTGAGAGATCAGGCCAAAAACTATGTAAAGCATGATATCTCAAAAAGTTTTGGATGAGTTATGACAAAACTAGGTGGATGAGTTGGTTAGGTGACAAGAACAAGCCGATTAGATTTTGGTTCAGGTCCGGATTCAGATCCGACCGATCAGTGGGATACAAAATGTAAACTGTTCAGTGTGCCGGAGGTTTGCGCTCTTCCGAGTGCCATTCTGTTTCGCCAAGTTGTCACTCTATGAGTGATTTTTTTCATTTGTTTGTTTGTTTTTCCGCACAGAAGGTGAGTCCGGTTTTTCTCCACAACCACCCTGACCATTTTTCTTTTCAGATTGACACAATTTTCACTGTCGGAGCAACTACTCATGTAGAATGTTTTCCAGATAATTATGACGTCATCGGTAACGTGGTGTGACAGCCATATTTGATTGAACAAAAATCTTTAAAAAGCTATTTCTCTTGAATTGCTTCATCGATCGACATGCAACTTCACAATTATGATCTCGTAGTGATGTGGAATGTATGTTTTCAATTTCAGCCTGATCAGATGCATGGTTTGGCAGCCAGAAATTTTTTTAAAATCTGGGTTCTTTTTGATTTTTTTTTTTTGGAATAAGGCTCACTTGACTGCACCTGGATGGGTTTGAGGGTAGAGGTTGAAAATCGTTGTATCATTCGTAGTTCTAAATATGTTAACAAAAGTTATTCAGGTCTTTTTGGAACAAACTGTGCAGTACAATTAAATTGAAACACGATAACGATTGTAAAAGTCAAATAAGTACATTAATTCCATGTTTTACCGGCATCTTCTGCAGTGTCTATGACATCACCCGATCTAACTCATTACATGAGTTATTTGTGCCTGGTGTATGTGTCCATCATGACGTCATTAAAAACAGTGCATTTTCTGTTTGGAATGATTTTCAATTTTGTTTGACTGCCAGGTAGGCAGAGAGAGGAAAAACATCTCACTCCTCTCAGTGTATGTGCGATCGGGACCAATTCAGAGCCAAAAATATGGTAAAACGAGAAACTTGTCTCCCTATTCATGTTCAAAATATAACATTCAATTTAAATATGTTGTTCATCGATCACAAACTGATAGGACAGACCTGGACAAATAGACGTGAACTAATTGGATATGAACCAAATGCTTAACCCGACTTTTCGCTTCACATGCGCGGGTAAAAAAATAATATAAAACTTTCAATTTGGTCGACCATAAATATAAAACTTTCAATTTGGTCGACCATAAATATAAAACTTTCAATTTGGTCGACCATAAATATAAAACTTTCAATTTGGTCGACCATAAATATAAAACTTTCAATTTGGTCGACCATTGAAAATCTAAACAGGGAAATCAACCATTTTATAGAAAGTTAAACAAAACGCATCAATTATCACCCTCACCAGAGGCGAGAGTATTGCATTTGAGTCCATTTGTTTGTCTTTTTGTCTGTCTGTTTGTTTGTGGCTCTAAATACTATACTCTGTTACTGAGGGTGCTGTGAGATGTGGTGATACCATCTCCGACTTATTTCCAATTGTGAGCGGTGTGCACCGGCTCCCACACATTTCAGTGCTAGTATGGACTGGATTCAGGGAAGGATGTTGGAGAGATCAAGCTGCGGTACATTGTTTGGGAATGTAAAGATCTCCAACCTTGATTTCGCAGATGATGCAGTCATCTTTGCAGAGACTCTGGATATCCTTTTGGGGGCCCTCGAGGTGCTGAATGAGGAGTCAGAGGCGCTGGGATTGTGGGTTTCGTGGGTCAAAACTAAGATCCAGGCCTTCAATGACATATTGGATGCTACTCTCTTATCTGTACCTGTTTGTGGTGAGGATGTTGAGGTCACAGAGAGATTCCTGTACCTTGGCAGTGATATTCATGTCTCTGCTGGCTTTGAGCGAGAGGTAAACAGACGTTTGGGTCGGGCCTGGGGAATCATGGGTTCACTGAATCATGGGGTGTGGTGCTGCCTGTACCTACGCAGGAGGATGAAAGTCTGAGGCATCAGGTCCTTGGTGCTTCCAGTCTTGCTCGACAGATGTGAGACTTGGACTCTGACCAGGGATCTGAGATAGAGACTTCATTCCTTTTGTAACAGGTCTCTTTGGAAATCCTTGGCAATCGTTGGTCGGACTCTGTGTCCAGCAAGCGGTTGCTGAGAGAGACTCAAATGACATTTGTTGTCTGTATAGTCTGTGTGCGTCAGCTGCGAATGTATGGACATGTGGCTAATTTTCCTGAAGCTGATCGTGCTCAGGAGGGAGCCTCGTGAGTGGAGGAGGCCAATGGGGGAGCCATGTACCTCATGGTTGCAGCAGGTTGAGCAACATCTCAAGAAGATAAGGATGGGCCAGGTATCTGCCTGGGGGATGGCCAGACAGAGGCCCCTGGAGTACCGGCGGAAAGTGGAGTGAGCAACACACTGCTCTGGCGCATGCTCCCATACCTGACCTGACCTGACCTGTTTGTTTGTCTACACAGAATGTGAGTACGTGTATAAATTACATTTGACACTTAAGAACCCTAAAACCATTTAAGACCCCTAAAACCTTTTAGACCCTTTACAACCCCAAGTCTCATTAAGACCATGAAGACCCAAAAGATCCCAGGGACCCAAATGACTCTGGGAACCCAAAAGACCCCAGGGACCCAAAAGACCTAAAGGACCCAAAATACCCTGAGAAATCGACCCTATAGACCCTGTTACACCATTGAGAACCATGAGTCCTCTAGGACCCTTTAATTTCTATCCTCTTAGACCCTTTGGAATCCTGAACACCGTAAGACATATTTTTAACCTTGAGACCTTCAAACCTTCACACCTTTCAAACCTTTCAATACCCTGTAGACCCCATTTGAGCTTTAGAACCTTTTCAGACATTTTAAGACAATTTAGACCATTGGTCAATTCCAAGCCTTTAGACCTTAATTTGTACTATTTAGACCCTTTCGACCATTTTGACCTTTTCAGATCTTTCGACCATTCCACCTTTAGACCTTCAGACCATGACAACGTTTCAGACCTTTGACCTTCACTCATTTACAACTAGACCATTTAGACCTTTCATTTGCAGTCAACAACTTTTCATTTAGTACATCCTTACATTTATTTGGCACACAAAATACACGACAGAAAACACGTCCTGGCATGGGTCTGACATCTCCTATTGTTCTTTCTTGTTTTGTTTTTTGATCAAAATTCCATGATGTGACATTTAAGTCAAATGAGTCATCAGAATGTCAGGGAAGAACCACTGGTACAACTCATAAAGCTTTGTGTTCTACGAAATACCACACGCGACTCGTTCATCATTGTGACGATGCGTAGCATCACATCATGTGACAAAAAATGGGTAACCAAGGATGTTTGGATGGACGTTAAAATGGGAGTCCTGTCTGCTAACAGTAGTTGGTGGATGTTAAAAAATCCCACGGTGTCTTTCACAAAGAGGAGGCAAGCTATCGTGATGCAACCTGAAGTAACCATGTGCTGCATACAGATGAATAAGAAAATATCAAAGGGACAAAAAACACGTCAGGAAAAATAGAATGTGAGGTTATAACAATTAAAAACAGATCCAAAATCTGTGGGGTGGGGAAGACTAGCAGATGCACGTGACGAATAGCAGAGAATCCGACTTTTCGAACAAAACAAAAATCTTCAGTAAATGTGCATTGAAAAGCTTGCAGGGAGTCCAAGCTGTGATTGAGGGATAGGAAGACCCATCGATAAATATGACCACTCACAAGGGTTTATTATATGTCGAGTACAGTACAGAACTGTCAATAAAACGGTGTTGCAATACGTATATCAGTGTGACAGTGTGAATCTTCAGCAAAAGACTCATGTAGCCATATTGTGAACCTGACTCCAAAATCATCCGGCACCACCTTCTGGCTTCTGGCTCCTTCATCTCGAAGAGATCCCACTTTGTTGGAGATAACATCATCAAGCCTGTTGTCTCACATCATTCCGACTTCCTGCTGCAATGGCAAGGCGCATTGGATGTCGACACCACGAAGATGAATTCATCATGTGAAGTCGGATGGGCCCAACAGCACGTGGCTCGTCATTTCGTGCCAAAGTAGACCAGCACACCACAAGCCCTGTTTTGCTGACTCGTACCA
>NC_140976.1:22642385-22682385 GCF_056783735.1 Eptatretus burgeri | reverse complement strand
ACACCCCAATAAATCTTTACTGTGCCACATATCTTTCCTCGCCCACTGTTAATAAATCATTACCATAAGGAATGTTTCCTGCTCGTTTTTGTCTTTTCTCCCATTGGTCCAGCATGGTCCAAATTCAAGTTTAGCTGGGACTTTATTCCCAACGATCCGTTCTTTTTAGCCGGTACGTCCTTGGCAGTGTCGCTCGGCTGCATCTGATCCGGAAAAGTGATCCGATCTGGTAGAGTGATCCAGTTCGTACAAGGCGTACTGAGGGCGTGGTTCCGCAGTAATTAAATCACGTGATTCATTAGGTAACCCGATTAACCCATAGACGGGAGGACCCTAGGTCACGTGGTTGAGTTATTGGCGTCCACGGTCGGTTAAGCGACCCGCCGCGTCACGGAATGATCCGTGTGCGATGGCCTACAATTCCGGGGAGTCTAGTGGGAATCGACATAGCTTCCCCCACCTAGTGGTCTTCTCGCCAGACCACGCCGGCCCGCAATATATACATATTCATTAAAATAAAATATCATATCATATGTGTATGTATATATATATATATATATATATATATATATATATATATATATATATATATATATATATATATATATATATATATATATATATATATATATATATATATATATATATATATATATATATATATATATATATATATATATATATATATATATAGTCTTCACAAAAATTTGGATCTTCACCAAAATCGAATCAATTCGTCCTTGTCACACACCTAACCTGTCCATCAAGTTTCGTAGGAATCCTTCCCCAATTTTTTGAGACATCGTGCTTTCTTAGTTTAGCCCAATCTCTCAATGGCGAAGAATCACTTAAAATATTATCAGATCCGGATCCGGATTCGGAGCTTCACCAAAATTGAATCAAATCGTCCTTTTCATTCACCCAACGTGTCCACCATGTTTCATCCGAATCCGTCCACAACTTGAGATATCGTGCTATATATCGTTTTTGGCAATGTCTCTCAATGGTGAAGAATCACAAAAAATTCTAGTAGTTGGATCCGGATATTCACCAAAATCTAATGAGTTCGTCATTGTCAGACACCCATCTGCCCACCAAATTTCATCCGAAACCGTCCACAACTTATTGAGATATACTGCACAAAACAGACAAACAGACAGACAGAGAGGGGTGAAAACATAACTTCCTTCCACCATCGATGGCGGAGAAGAGGTAAAAACTCCAACTCTTCTCTTGAACTCGAAAAGAAATAGAAAGTTGCTGCTCGTAATTTTGTCCATCACGCTATCTCCTCCGAAACGGTTGTGCAGAAATTCACCAAACTTACTAGTTAGCATCACCTGCTCGCACCACACGGCAAGAAGGTGCGAGAGCTGTGTAATTTTTGGCACCATCCCCTATGGCACTGGGTTGGGGTCAAAAGGTCAAATACCAACAAATGCAATTACGGGCACATTTTTAATGGAACTTTGAATATACATTCAACATTGGGGGATACATTCAATATTGTTATGGTTGTGGAAATTCGCATTACACCATAAAGAGTCCTCAGGTGAGATATATCGGTAAGTTCATGTGTAGTTAGCCCAAACCCGTTGTATAGAGGGAATATGTGTGATTCATCCGGGCTGCAACGCTTTGAGTTAGCCATTTTTCATTCTCTATTGTTATTTTCGACCATTAAGCCGCCAACAACGCAAACAGCCACTACCTTTACCTTCACAACTCCATCCCGCAAACATCGCTTCACCGCCATACCCAAACGACGCCCGCCAAACAACAAATCACCACAGCAAACCCCCCACCACCTTCGCCTATCTCCTTCTACAACCATCGACCACACCACCAGTCAACACCAAACGTCGTGCTGTCTAGGGCCCGTTCGGCGATTGGTGCCGAACGCATCGAGCCGCGAGCACGAATGGCAGCCTTTCCGGTGGAGAAATCCGGATCAGGAAGGCTTCACGCCCCCTTTTTCTCGGTCCAATGGGCGAGCGTTGGGCGGTATGGCCCCGCCTCCAAGCGCGCTGAATGTGGATTCTTTATGAGAGGAATTTGGATCAAAAAGGCTTCACGCCCCCTTTTTGCCGCACCAATGGCTGAACAGAGGGTGGCGTGGCCCCGCCTCCAATCGCGTTTTGATCCTGAAATTTGCATATAGGCTCCTCTTGCAGCCTATAAAGATGCGAGCACAAGGCGACTGGCGCGGTTCAGTTGCAGGCGGCGGTTCAGTTGCAGGCAGCTGGTCGGGGCAAGTGAAGAGTTCAAGTTCGAGTCGAGTGAATACAGCGGTCAGCATCGAGGTTGCGGTGTGGGGGTCGCTCATCTCGTCGCGGGACCCAAGCCAGCCAGCCATTCCCCTCTCCCGATCTTGAGCATCAGCAATTCCCCCCCCCCATCCATGCTGAGATAGTGCCGGGGGGGCCCCGTTCCTCCCCCACCCTAAACGTGGTGCCAAACAAACTGCTTACGCGGAGCACGCCGGAGAGGGCTCGCCGACCACGCCAGGGGCACGGAGTCGGGGCGCAGCGGCGCGAACATTGCGGCTTGCCCGCCATCGCGTCACGAGGATGCGGGTAAGACCTTCTCGGTCTCGTGGACCTGGCCGCTCCTCCAGGTTCCACGCATATTTGGTCCACGGACCTGTCTGCCTCTTTGCTTTTTGGAATGAGTGATGTGGCGCCGAGTCCTGACAAGTAGAACTGTATAAGTGTTGTATATAATTGCCCCTTTTATTCGGTCGTATTGCATTTGATTTTGTTTCATTTTGTCTTGACTGTAATATACGTGCCTTCCGTGTTTCCGTAATAAATGTGCATTGCTTGTTGAACTGTTTCCCGCTTTGCTTAGTCTCCTTCCTTTTATTGAATCTCCATCATGCATCACGTAAGGGATTGATAGTGGGTTTAAAACGCCCGGTAAATAATTGGAACCGTCAAGGTCGACGATCACTCCGCTCGGTTATCCCTGTAGTACGGAACGAACCGCTTAAGCGGTCCGTGTCCGGAGTCGACCTGTGGCGTGGTACAACTCCTCGGTACGCTACTCGCGCGAGTACTTCGGTAAATCGATCATTCGGCGATCAGACCCTATTTTGCGTGGGTAGAATGCGGACTGAATTGTGGTGAGGTTAAATCCCCACCCGTGACTGGCTCCGGGCGGTAGTTCCCGGAGGGTCACGACTGAATTGTCCGTCCCAGTGGGCGACGTGTCGCGATTCAAGTTACGTGGCCGATCGCACGCCGGGCGGGCCAGAATTCGCAACAATATGTAATGATATACATGTTGGATTTGACCCCTGGTTCATGCCCCAGGACATGGGGACTGAGTGTTACGGGGGTCAAAACGGAAGATTTTTTAACTCAAAATTTGATATTGAATCATTCCTGGTGCAACTTTTTGCCATCTTTTAAAACTACTTAAAGTGGGAAGCATGGGATTTGTGATGGCACACCATGGACACTCCAGTTATTTGTGAAGACAAGATTACCAATGTAATACAGACTGTTTCTCAATCGAAAGCACGTGCTTTCTGTGTAGGTACTCAAGATAGCCAAAGTAGCGTATAATGGTAACCAGCAACAATCACTCATGACCATGCAAGCTGGCTTTCACAGAAAACTCCTTTTTACAAACATCGATAGTATTTTAATAAGTGCGTTACGACGTCAGATCAATGACAAATGCTTAATATGAATCATCAACCCATTGTGTGCTTAGTTTCGCAACATCCTGTGGAATTGTGTATGGACCACGCACGCACATGTTTTGTGTGAATCTCTCCATGGAGCTGTTTGTATGCTCGGTTTCTTTCCAGTATATGTTATTTTGGAACAGATATGTGAGTCTCATGTGCCAACGGTTCCATCGGAGACTGAGGTTCTGGCAAAGTCCAAAGCAAGTTTCAACAACGCATGCAGAGCCTGTGGAGGAACCTCTGGACAGTGTCCACTCGCCCACAACTTCGCCAGCACTATGATTACATCTCCAGATGGCTCAATTAGAAAGCGAGGATACTTGGTGGGACTTTTTCATTCACTGGATTAGTTGCAGCGTTGCTCGTCCAAAGGCTTATCTATCGGAAACAGACATCCCTTTGTGTTAACTAACTCAGCACACACATCTTGCAGTAAAAAAAAAACCTGATCTCAATAGTCTGAGACTGAAAAAGAAAAAAAAAACACTTTTTAAAAAGATATGCCAACTTTATAGAGGTCAAGTATGAAGGTTGAGCAACGCAAAATGTGTGCCATGTATACAACATGCTCTAACATTGGCGAGCCATTGTATTCTGGCTCTGCAAGCAATCAAGACAGCAACAGGTATGATGAGCATTGGGGTGGGGGGGGGAGAGATTAAAAAGGTTCTACGCGTTTCTTCTGCATCTCCAATGCTCCTTTCCCACGCCTATTTGCCAGTTTATACAGATCAGCCCTTTAGTGGACAGAGATGCCTTCTAATGATATTGCAGCAGCAGGATCCATCAACTTGTAAATAATGTCCGAACATTTGCTTGGCAGGCTGTTTGCTTGAGATAAAGTACTCACAGCAGAAACAGCAGGATGGTGGCTGTGCCGAATGGTCATGCGTTTTTTTTGTTTTGTTCTCAGCAAGTTTTGCTCACATGAATATAGAACAAAGTGCAGCATTTGTATAACCAGGTACAACACAATTCTGTACCTCTATCAGACTTTCCTCTGCTGAACTCCAGTCATGATGTATTTTATCTGAGCAATAAATGTGGCATTTTGACAATTGCTTTGCAGTGATGAAAGGCACAAGTTCTGAATGAATGACGAATTCGAACCTGATTAGATGTTAAAACACAGCCTCCACCATCTTGATATCCCACATTACAAATTGGAAAGGGTGCATTGCCTTGGCAGCAAAAGCTGCATCACTTTGTGATGAAATGATTCTTCCACGAATGATTGTGGTTCTGTTTTGCAATTACATTTAAAGTGGTGCCAAGATCACAGTCCAATATTAGGTGCTCATGACAGCCTGGAGATCATGTATTCCATGCACTCTTGCACTCAAAAAAGCTGTGTGCTAATTTTGAAATTTACTTACTGTTTGCCCAATTATTGTCTCCGTTTGCTCCATTTACAAATAAGAAACATTTCTATTTAGTTCTCAAATCAGGCTGGAATTTTGCAATTCATCACGTGGTGATACAACACTATTGTTCTATCGAATGTTGTCAATAAATATGATGTTGCAAGTTTGAATGCTCATCATGCCACTACCTTTATTGTGCTGTGTTGTGCAGTCTCAGACTCAAACATCTTTTGATGTGTTTGAATGTTCATTGCAATTATTTAGAGATTCAGCACTGTGAGAGTTGCACATTGCCTTTCTCTAAATTAGTGGTTGGTAACACATGGTCCGCAGTCCACAAGCAACTGGCAGTACATCTACCTGTCCCGCCCCCCTCCAGCTTTTCACTTTATACTATGTGTGATCACTTTAAATGTGCAGTCACATTAAGTAGGTGGTATATTTAAGACTTGACAGGCTTTTCCTTTTATAGTACATTCAATCCAATAAACTCTTAATGTTTACAAGTTTAAAAATCATTTTGAAAAAGGATATTTGGATGGCAATGTCAAAATGGATACAAACAACATAGTGATGGTTGCATGAAAATAACCAAGATCCATCCCTTTATCTTTTTACCCTACACGCATGAAGCGAAAAGCAGGGTTAGCAATTGATTAACTTTGTCTGTCTGTCAGTCTGTCTGTCTGCATTCGTCAGTCTATGATCGACAAACAACTTCATTCCAATTGAATGTTATATTTTGAACACTGTAGAACATGAATCGGAACACAAACCTGTGGTTTAGCTGTTCTTTGGCAAATAATACGGAATCTCATCCTGAGTGCGTATACCCTAAAGAGAGGAGTGAGAAAATGTTTTTCACTTTGTCTGCCTGTCTGTGAGTCAAACAAAATTGAAAAGCATTCCAAACAGGAAACTTACTTTTTTTAGAGATGTCATAAAGGACACAAACAACAGGCACGAAGAACAAATTTAACGTGTTAAATGAGGTGGTGTAAAACATGAAGGACACAAACAATGGGATGAGGTGCAACAACAGCGGTAAACTTCCAAAAAAAGTTTTTTTCTACAACTCTTAAAAACTTTATTTTATTTCTCTTGAAATTATATACTTGAACATTGCAGAACATGAATCACTTTCTTGCCACTTTCAAAACACTTCTGTTTATCAAGACTTGGACAAAATATTACGGCATTTTACGTCATCACAACCAATCAAATTTGCTGCTCACGCTCTCTCAGTGTTGGGGAATATTGAGATTCAGACAAAATCACAACTCGTAGGAAATATAGATCGTGCTCGGAAATGCAGAGCAAGAGTTTAAAAGACCCTTCACATCATACCCTTTTTCTCAAGACTGTGTGAGGTAAGGTGTTCGATGAACTCTCGAGTTACCTCCGCCACCGAAGATGGATGGCGGTTATATCTTTACCCCTGTCTGACTGTTTGTCTGTCTGTGTGCAGGATATCTCAAAAAGTTATGGACGGATTCAGACGAAACTTGGTGGATGAGTTGGATTGGGTGACAGAACAAGCCGATTAGATTTTGGTTAAGGTCCGGATCCAGATCTGGCCTATCAGTGGGATACAAAACGTAAACTGTTCAGCCTGGTGGATGTGTGCGCTCCACCGAGTGCCGTTCTAGTTTGTTCTTATTTTGATTTAAATCGCTGGTTTGTTTACCAATGCGAGTGATCGGATTGATTTACAAGAGTCATGAGTACAAGTCATACATATATGCCAGGTTGTTGCTGCCAAATTCATAATTCCTTGTAATTTGAGTTGTTGCTATTGTTCCATATTAATGCCTGACCAATTAGAGGCTTTAACAAAATATCATCATATACAGAATTGCGAAAGCCTGAGCACTGAACATATTTTACAAGCAAGCAGACTGTACACGACTGAAGACCCACAACAAGTAGTAATTCAGCTATCTCCAACTAATTGTTTGTAATTGGCTTGCTGCCATGCACAGTGGTTCTGTTAAAGCCAGGGTGCAGGTTTTACAAGGTTTTACCAGCATGGGTATCCACTGCGAAATCCTGATCATTGATCAGACGTACTTCTTTTTCAAAAAAAATTAACAACAGGGGAAGTGTCAAGCCTAAAACCAAGAGCGGCTTCCTCGGTGAAAAGGTAAGTAAAGCAGATGGGAAAATCTTTTCATTAAATGAGATCTAGACGATTGATCCATGACTTGAATTGTTGCAAGTTGATAGAAGTCGGCAACACTGCTGGGAAGGCTGTTTCAAAGAGTGGGGGGGGGGGAGAGGAGGAGGCATGGCAATTAATACAGAGGGAAGGGAGGGTATTGCAGAGAGGGTGACGAGTAGAAGCTGGATGGGTGTTACTAACAGAGTGAAGAAGAGGGACAGAAAAGGCAAGTTTGATGGAGCACTGACTGTGGTCGAAGCAGTACAAGACGCACAGGGAAGAAACTCGTTGACGGTAGGCTAAAGATTGGAGATGGTGTGACAAAGTAGGATCGTTAATCAGTCAAACATCCTTGGCTTGGACGCGAACCATCATACCGATGACTGATGGAGGAGCACCACCCCAGACATGGGAGCAGTATTCCATCACCAATCTGACTTGGGATAGAGAGTGAAAGGCTAATGGGAGTTTAAGTATTTGTAAGCTCTGAAGAAGAATCCAAATTATTTTGTTCTTGTCATATTTGGTGATATTGAGGATGTGAGATTGCAAGGAGAGATTTCTGGAAATGGTGACACCAAGCACAACAATAGAGGACTGCTGGATTTGAAAGCTGGACATGAGGAAAGCATGGGTGGCTGTGTTGATCTTGCTGGACATAAGGAGGGTTTGAATCTTAAACTGACTGAAGGAGACAGAGTCATCAAAGTCACCGTTAGAGGATGAGATCAAGATCAAGATTACAACTGATGGAAACAAGGGACTGGGAGGAGATGTGCTAGGATTTATAACTAGTGGAGGAGTGCAGGGTGCAGTAGTCAGCAAAGAAATGGTCAGGGTTGTTAGTGGCTATGAGGAAGTTATTGATAAAAGAAGAAAGAGGGAGAGTGAGATGATAGAACCTTGAGGGACACGAGAATTAATATGGTGAGTGTCAAAGAGAGCACCATCAATGTACTGTAAAGATAAATTCTCCAGCAAGGATGCTGGAAAACCAGGAGATGAACTGAGGCCAAAAAAACACGCAGGCCTTTGTGTGGGACTCTGTGACTGGAAATTTGGAAAGAGGTGGGCTTGGAGGGAGGCCTTAATGGGGGTAGAAAAGATCATGGTTTTGGTTGGGGGGTGATCTGAGATGGTGGTGAACGGTTGTCTTGAAGACTTTGATGGAAGAATGAGATTGAAGAGAATGTGGAAGTTGGTCCCACAGGTTGGAAAAAGAGGAACGTCTGAGTGGAGGTGAGAAAAGATTCAGGAATTCAGGAGTTTCACCAGAAGGGGGTTGATGGTAGACTGTGTGCACCCTACAGAAATCTGGGAGGGGGACAAAGCATGGAAAAAGCAGAGAGAGGGTGCGTGGTCAGAAAGGAGGCAGTCAAACACAAAGAAACCACTTACATGTCTGTGATGGGAAAGTGATAGGCTCATAGACTAGGCTTCGTCACGGGAGATTCCAATGATCTCTGAATGCCTTGGTTTCCATGACCTCAAGTTGAGCAAGGTGAGAAGTTGGGGCACCAACCCAAAGGGGTGAACATTACTCCATCAAACTGCAGATGAAGGCCTTATCAGTGGATCGGAGTCCAGGTGTGCCAAGGAAGGAATTTATATGACAGAGGATGCCCAGTCGGCGACCGGCTTTGTCAACTTAGAAATGTGGTTTTCCCCAAGAAAGATCATGGCTGATGGTGAGAGCCAAGAGTTTTAGTGGCTGAACTTCTTCAAGAGGGTTGTTACGAAACTAGATATGAGGGTTTGCCAGATGGGCTGAGGTTGGAATGAAGACCTCAGACATTTGCAAAGGAGAGAGTAAATTTAGTGGAGAAGGATGGAGGTGCCGCAGATGATTGGCCCACAGTAGAAATGTTTCTTTTTCTTTGTTGGATTTTCAAAAGTGGACAATTATTTGTGTTGTTGTGCATCATGAGAGAAAATGCTGAAAAGAGGGGTGAGGGCCTTCAGGGCACTTTGCAGAGAAACAAGGAGCATTCCAGATTGCACCAACAGTGCAACCAGAGGCCTCGGAAGGGCCTCCTGGAATTCCATGCTCGGTGCAGCTCCAGTCACGAACTGGCAGAGAAGTGGACCCAAGGTTATGCGATAGATGATGAGGCAGCCACCCAGGACACTACACCTGGGTTGATGCCTCTTGTTTTCTGGTGGCAAGCCTTTGAGAACACAGACTCCAATGGTACCCTACAGCAGGTCATAAATCGGAAATATAAAGTTTCAGATTTTTCGGATAAGGATTTTGATTCAACCAATTATGGCTGGAATTCCACTTCACCACTGATACCATCGTTATCACTGTATATACCAAGTTTCAATTTTTTTTGTTGAGCGGTTTTGGAGATGTTCAAAGTTATTTTTCCTTTAATCCTCTGACTGCCATACCATGTGACCTATGAAGTCAGAGTTGTCACTAAAATATTTTCCATGGGGAGTCCCTCCTATGCTTAAAGTTTGTCATCAATCAGACAAGCAGTTGCAGAGAATTTGTATTTTATTTTAAATATGCAGGCCGAGACGCAGACACACATTGATACAAAGACAGACAGACAAGAGCGTTATAATAGTTTTGAAACCTCTTTGGGGGCGAGTCTAAAAATGGAAAGGGCACCGAGCTAGCACACTCCTGTTGGCAGAACATTGGTGTCGCCAAAACAAGGTTATTTAATCAAACGATATCCAACTAGAAATCGGGCAAAGTCAAAACGAGATTATCAAATGGATAAAACAAGCGATACTCAAATGTACCGGCACAGCACTTCACAAAGCAAATTACAATAGGGTCTTCTTTCAGCTCTCCTTTACCATTTATATAATCAGCTTATGGACACTCCCAAAAGTGCCTCACTCTCGAAACTGCTTGTAAATGCAAGATAGCTATATCCAGGCGGTGCCAGGAAATGCTCATTACGGCAAGATGGAATATCTGGAAGCAGCCAAAATTGCCCGAACACTCGTAATCTTTCCTTGGGCTGCAAAATCTAACTTCAACATTCACACTTGACACATTTTTACTCGACTCGACTCTATATTTTACAAATAGCATCTATAGCCTCAACAAGCATTACAAAGTCTGATATAATAAACAATTACTCCCATATACAATCATAGCTATATATGATTGTATATGGGAATCATATATATGATATATATATATATATATATATATATATATATATATATATATATATATATATACATATATGATTGTATACAGGAACAAGAAAAAGAGGAATCCGAGATTACAGACCCTTGCCAGAACTTCTTTTGAGTGGTGTATTTTTACAGGTTTTAGTGTAAATCCAATATGACGGCCAAACCATGTGACTTATGATATCATATGCGTGAACCTTTTGTTCGTCACGGACAGGCGGTCACACGTGTAAAGTTCCGCCTCGATTTGTTCAGCCACTTCAGAGAAGAATATTTTTGAAGGTTATTTTTTGAAAACAACATGGCTGCCGAATCACGTGACTGATGACGTCATTAATTTTTTTTCTATGGACCGTTTTATCCCTATATGACCCTCAAAAATTTTAATACTGATCAGATGTGGCGTAAAACGTATTTCATGCAATTATGACGTCATAAAAAGGGGACCTATGATGTCATTAAAAAAAATCACACTCATTCCCCATGAGGAGTACTTGCTATGTACCAAGTTTCAATTTTTTCGTTGATGCAATTTTTTCAGAGATACAGAGGTCCAAAGCTGTTCTGTTTTTTCCAATGTGGCTGCCATACCACGTGACCTATGACGTCATAATTATCATTAAAGCATTCTACCTGAGTAGTCGCACCAATGTTACAAAATTAGTCTCGATCCAAGAAGCGGTTGCACAGAAAACCACGAAAGTTCTGTGCGGACAAACAAACAGACAGACAGACAGACAAACAAGCAAACAGACAAACAAACGGACCCAAATGCAATACCCTCTCCTCTGGTGAGGGTAACAATGCACAGAACATCAATTTTGCCAATATTGGGCCAATGCACAAAATTAGGTTGGGTCAAAGGTGGTGCCGATGTTGGCCCAACGTTAAATGAACATTGGTGTATTATCTCTGATGCAAGGGAGAATCCAAAGTCAAGCTGGAGGATACTTGAAACAGGAGCATCATCCGTTGAACAATTTTACAAAAAATTTGAATGGTCAAGAAGACAGACATTCCTTTAGTGAAATGACCGGAAACTATACTTGGATAAAACATGAACACACCACATTGTCACACCGAACCACGTGACTGATGACGTCAAAATTTAGTTTGGGAAAATTATTGATTTCCTACCAAATCCATTGTATACCAAGCTGAACCGATCATCATCCGAATGTAGGTCCAGCTTTCTTTACTAATTTTTTTTTTCGGGTTCTCAATTTAAAAAGTGAAAACGATATATTAAATACATATTCTTGCACCGGTTGCATCCCAGCAAGCGAAAGAATGCTTTTCATTCCTGTTCTTCATCTGTGGACTTTTAAAATGGAAAAGCCATCTTTGTTTTCGACAAATCGACATCGATCAATGTCAAGATCGTCCTCTGGGAAAGGAAGGGAAAACGTTATTTTCCTTCAAGAGTTTCATGAATCTGTAAAACGTATTTCATTATTTTGGCCATTATTCCAGGTTTACCTAAAAGGAGGAAAGTTTCAGAAAATAAATCATCAGCATAATTTGGAAGTGAATAGGCTCACAAACTGAAACACCAGCAAAGTCATCGAAAACGGATCAAAATCATATTTGAATAGAAACTGATGGATGAACGATTTTGTTTGTCAAGGTGAAAAGCCAGAAATATTGCTAATAGTATGTTGGTTCAGCCTGTGCTCCTTTAGCCACCTCCCGCTTGCCTGTAAGTCAACAGATACTGCATCACTCCCGTCCACAAGAAGGGTGCAAAAATAAATCCTATCAACTGCAGCCCAGTAAGCTTACTTCCAATTACAAGCAAAGTCATGGAATCCATCTTTGCCACTAATGTCAATGTCTTTCCTGTTTTCAAACAGCCTAATCTCTGACCATCAGTTTGGATTTCATCCCAGTCACACAATTATGGACATGCAACAGCTCCTCTCTCAACAAAGGTTCAAAAAGCCTGGTGTTGTCTTAGCGGTTAAGGTGGCTGACTTAAGATCTTAGGAGCTTGAGTTTGAGCCACTGTCTTTCCGTTAAATAACACCAGATGGGTTGACTCAACCTATCAATCCTTCCCAGGTTGGCAAAAACGAGTACCAGCTTACTGGAAACAAGGGGCACTGCATCAGCAGCACAGCTGTGCTCCCAGCAATGATGCAACCGGCAGCCTGCATACCAAATGGTTATAGCAAAGGTACAAAGTCATACATCTCAAACAAGAGGTCAGGCACATGTCTCTCTGGATATATCTTGAGCATTTAACAAAATTTGGCATTCTGCTCTGATTGCCAAGCTCACTGCCTGTGATACACAAACAAGGCAACCTACATTCCCGATTTCCTCCAACCACACAGTCAAAGTGTTCCTATCGATGGAATGCACTACTCTCTTCTTCCAGTGGAAGCTAGCATGCTCCAATGAAGTGTATCGGGCCCAGTGTTGGTCTTAAGCTACATTTTACATCAACGACCTCCATAATTTCGCTGCAAAATCCCCTCTTCCTGTTTTTTACAGACAACTCCACATTATGTCGTGCAGTAGCCCGATCTCACTGACAGGAAGACAGCTGCTGTGTTGCACCGATGATATGGAATTAATGAGATGTTGGTCTGACAAATGGAACATGTCCTATAATCCCAGAAAATCTCAGTTTCACCCTGTCGCTCCATCAGGATCGTCAAACAAATCTACCTTCCTATTTCCATAGTCAACCACTGAATGAGGTTTGGTCGCTCGGACATCCAGGCCTCAACATCAGATGTGACCTCTCCTTGGCCAGCCACAAAGCAAACTTGCTCCCTTAAGACAGCCACAGACTGGGCATCACACATTCTTCAAGGCATTTTCTTGAACACTCAACAACTTAAAAACGACAAATCCTTTATCTCTAGCTCAATGGTGGAGGCCACTCTTCCCCATGGGCTTGCACCCCAGCAACAAATCCGTATCCGCTGAACGATGTGGAATCGGAAGCTCTCAACATTCGTGGCATCTCCCTCAATGAAACCGAAACACAAGGTCTGATGCTATTACATGAGAAGCAGATCAGCGGCCTCTTATATTTTAAGAACCTCTCCTCTGATCTAACTAGCTCCCTTTGCTCTCTTAGCCATCTGACCCTCTACTCCCGAGAAGCTCCAGGATGCATCTATTCTTCCAGTGTCCCCCTCCTACTGTAACTCCAGGGCTTCCAGCAGGCAATGCACCACCATCTAATGTTATCCTCTATGTTACCCACATTACCCCCAGCTAGCTCAGCCCTTTTACTTTCAAGTTACTGTGTTGCTGCCTTCCTTGCTCTCCTGTTCGGATATTTCTTCGCTTATTGTAACCAACTGTTGCCACACTGTCAATTCAGACCTTTTGTTCTCTTGCTCCTCCATGAGCCACAGTCTTGCAAAATACCGACATAAATATATATTATTTATTTATATATATATATATATATATATATATATATATATATATATATATATATATATATATATATATATATATTTTTTTTTTTTTTTTTTAATTTAAAGGTAAATATATGTTGGTAAATATATGTTGCTATACACTATGAACATATAGATATTTTTATTATTATTATTTATATATATATATATATATATATTTTAATTTATAAATATATTTATATATTATATATATTTATGTATATATATATATATATATATATATATATATATATGTACTGTATATGTAGATATAATAATCTATATATTAATACTGAAGGCCCAATTTTGTGCTCCTCTTAGCGGTCGTGTCACGTTTTTCTCGGTACTGTGACCTGGACTGAAAGAAACTTCATACCTGTAAGAATGCATCGCACATCGTGGCAATAGTCAACCTTCAACTCTGAAGCAGAATAAACACTTTTAGTTTTGACACGGTGTTTGTACGTCAAAGTAGACACGTGCACAAATCAGGGGACTTCTTCACAAGGAGTAGTGTACACCAAAAATGTCGTGTACAAGGACGTTTTTCAGGCCTCATTAGGTAAGGCCATGGAGTACATCGACTGGGATCCAGCTCTTACAAGAGACGCCACTGGTTGTCATATTGGGCTCATGGAATGGAATCCATCTGTGACGGGGTTTCGGCTAGTATATATAAATATGTATATATATATATATATATATATATATATATATATATATATATATATATATATATATATATATATATATATATATATATATACATATATATATATATACATATATATATATATACATATATATATATATATATATATATATATATATATATATATATATATATATTGTTGTGGCTTCCTGCCCGTCAGCGTGCGGGCGACCGCTTCTAAACAATGGCGGCCGCTCTCGCCCACCAAATGGACAAACCTAGTCGCAGCTTTCGGATCAACGCCGAAATCCAGCTACGGGTGTATCTTTAATCACACCACAGCCTTGTCAATACTCTACCCGCGCTACAGGGTCCGATCACCGAATTGTCGATTTACCTGATCAATCGCGCAGGCAGACTACCAAGAGACTGTACCTCAAAAGGGCCTGCTTGGAAACAAGCCGCTTAAGCAGCTCGCCCCGTTTTGTGATAACCGAGTGGGGTATTATCGCGAAGCTCCGTTGGACCCGATTCTTTTATCGGCTATTAAAAAGCCAGCTAGTATTCCGAACTTAATTATGGCAGTTCAATGAGGGAAAGGACGCAACGAACGGGTGAACATTTAAACAATGAAATGTTTTACACACACGACACATATGCAGTCATGCAGTCATGTATACAACCAATGCATGTATGCAATCATGCAGTCATGTATACAACCAATGCACGTATGGGACAAAACAAGAGCAAGACCAAAAACTACAACCGTCTATTTATTATGTACACCCATGCACTTAACAGTTTTACTTAACGGACTTGATGCCACATCATTCATGTGAAGAAAAACCCCAGAAAAGGCAAGGGGGCAGAACTGGACCTCGTGGGTCTTTATAAGTCATGGAGCTGTGAAGACTGCAGGAGTTCCGAGAGACCGCGCTGGTTACCTGTCGCCTTCGTGGCGACTCGCTGGACGCTCTTCGACGTCCCGTCCACACGGCAGCTGGCGTGACCGCGGCTCGGTCCAGGCCTTGTCGTGCGGCCTGGTCGATCGGGCCTAGTCGACAACGCCTCAGAGGAACGAACGGGCCTTTGCTCTTTCAGAGTTGATGCTCTCTTAAGAGCACGCCCATTCCTCAGCATCGTTTGGACTGTCCCTGGGCCCGATCACCTCGGACCGTTATGCCGCTGGTTGGCGACTCCTCTCCGGCCTCTCTCCAGTGACGCACTGTTCGGCACGGCAGGCCGCGCTCCTAGCTCCAGTCTCTTCCGCTCTCTCCAGCTCCTCACCGACTGCAGACTCCAGACTCCAGACTGACCCAGCTCCCAACGTGACTCCACACAACTGCGTGCTTGGCGTCTCTGCGCGCCCTTATATTGGATCTGTGAGGCGAGGTTTGATCTCCAATCTCTCATCTCTGACCCCCCACTGGCTCCGCCCCTTTTGATCTTTTTATCCGAATTGTCGCGAAGCTCGTAGAGAACGGACGTGGGTGAAATCATCGACCCTCACCCCAACGAAGGAGTCCCCGCGTCTGGTGGAAAAGATGTTCGTGGGGAAATCGCCGTGGCTGGCGCAAAGATGGCGGCGCAATGGAGATGAAGGTGAGGCGTTGCTGTTCGTTGTTGTGATGCGGTTGGTGGTGGAGGTGGTTGTTGTGAAGCAGTTGGTCCAAACTAATGACAGCAAAAGAATAACGGCTAACTGAAGATTACAGCCCGGTTACACGGAATAATTCCCTTTAAACATCGGTGGGGAAATCTAACTGAACACAGACTTATTGACATAAGTGATCTAAGGACCTACATGGTGTCCTGTGAATTTCCACAACCGTAACAATATATATCTATACTGTATATATATATATATATATATATA
This sequence comes from Eptatretus burgeri, assembly GCF_056783735.1. Lineage (NCBI taxonomy): Eukaryota > Metazoa > Chordata > Myxini > Myxiniformes > Myxinidae > Eptatretus > Eptatretus burgeri. Next base: position 22,666,054 of record NC_140976.1, on the reverse strand, counting down.
TATATATATATATATATATATATATATATATATATATATATATATATATATATATATATATATATATATATATATATATATATATATATATATTGTTGCGGCGTTGGCGGCCAAGGTTAATCCACCCGACCCAATTTGTGGTGACAGGCAGTTAACATCGCCAACCCAGATGGTCGAGCGTTTTTTTTTTCCTTATTAGGAGGTGGACACGTTAATCCTCGGAGATTATCACGTGCGTGGGAAGGGCATGGGGCAATGGCGGAGGGACAGAGGCATGGGGAACCACAGCACAGAGGGGGTTTATCCTCGAACCCCACGACAAATACACAGATATGCAGCTTCTTAAAATAACCAGATTTAATGAAAATAGACAAATATTTACAAAAAACAGCAATCAGAATATAATCATACATGAGGTAAATTAATCCTAAAGTCTAAATCGAGGCACCTCCACACAAAGACTTAAATACAGACAAGGGAAACACAAAAGGAAAGAAAAGCAATCCTTCCTTTATTCTGGCACTTAGCTTGGTTCAAAGATGCTTTTTGTGGAACGTGGAACCAAGGTGCTTATATTTGCATGTGTAGACGCGTGCAAAATGGCACCAAAAAAACCAATCCCTTTACTGACCATTGAGTCACTCTTGCTCGCTCTCATCTTAATTACCCATGTCACAATTTCTAGCAAAACAACTCTTGGGACAGTAAGCATCAAAGCCCTTTACCATAAGTGTAAGTTGTTGCAGGTTGGTTGGGTCTAAGAGTGTCATCCACCCCTTTTTATTTTCTTCGCACCCTTTTAATCCACCCATGTCGTTTTGATGTTTTCAAACTCCCTGGATTCCATACTTTTTTATTTATTTACATATGTTTAAAATTTGTCCATCACTCCAAATTCTTGTACATCACCCTGGCTAGTGATTTGGTGTAATTGTAGAATTTAAGCACACCCTCGATGAGGTGTCAAAGAAACAGATCAGCCACAGGAACTGTGTCTGCAAACATTCTTGCAAGAGGTAGCAGGACTGATGCCTGCACCCCCGTCCAGGATCTGATAGACCCAAATTTCTTTCGTTCGTTCCCAGAAGCCAACATCCCCCTCCAGGATCTGGTGGATACAGATTTCTCTCATCCACTCTCGATCAATGCCTACATCCTTCTTCGGGATCTGGTAGGCCAAAAGTTCTCTCATTCGTTCCCAGAAGCCAACATCCTCCTCCAGGATGAACCGTGGCCATATCCATAATCCCGGCAGACATTGCCACGGCCCAGCAGACCCAGCCAAAACTGCACCTCCTGGGCACGCCAGGCCGAGGGCGGAACAAGGCCATGGCTGGCCGACCCACAATCAGCATGAGGATAACTCCCAGGCATGCACAGATGCCGGCAACCGCATTCCACCATCCACGATCGACAAAAGCCAGATAAACAGCCGCTATGGTTAACGCAAACACCATCACCCAACCCCGGGCTGTTACGCTCATCTGCTTGGCCACCTCTGATGGTAATTGGAGTGAGTAAGGATGTGTTTTGTCTTCATGTTTCTCTTTCATCTTCCTATACCGCCGTTTACTTGCCCTCACTTTCTTTTCAGCTCTCATGAGCCCTCATCATGCTTGCTTGGCTTGCTGCTGGCACAGCCCATCCAATTTAGCTTGTAGGGCTAGATCATTAGCCTGCACATGCTGCCGGCAGCTGCGATCATTATCTAACTCAGCCTCGAGCTCACGCACTCTCTCCTGAAGACTTTTCATCACCTTCTGGGTTTTGCTCTTGAATGACTGCAGTTCAGTACACAATGCTCTGTTCCCCTAGTGCAAACTCTCTGTCAGATCTTTTCATCGGGTCCCTCCAAAATGCTGGGTTCTGGAATCAGCAAAGGCTGTGGTTCTGGTTCTGGTTAAAGTTCTGGCTTCTCCTCTCCTGGAATCACCACTACTGGACTCACATGCTCAACCAGTGCAGATGCGCTCGTGTGCTGCCCCTGCTCTCCATCGCACCACAGTTGTACCTCCATGGTACGGGAGACTCAAAGACTCGGATCTGGTATGACCTGGGTGAGAGGTGCCAGACAACTCTGTCCGGCCTGTCATGGAAATAGCAAGTGGAAGATGTAACGCTGGAGAACCTGCTTCAAAACGGCTAAGCTCACCGCCCATACAGGAAAACAGCTCCACTATCAGCCGAAAGACTGTGCCAATGCCACTCCCTCCCTCAGCGCCAAGCTCCCCATCCATCACTGCCAAGGCAGATGGAAAAATCAGCCACCCAATGTGGCAGTCAACTTTCTTTGGATTCAACATGATGTACATGACCAAAAGACAACCACAACAGTCGTGACGGTGTTCCGCACATGACCAAACTCCCCCAGCCAAGCAACTGGAAGTGAAGCATCCTGCGGAACATTGCGGTGCCCACCGCACAAAAGCTTGTGGAGAAAATTGCAGAATTTTCAGCTGAGAACAGATTTGCTGGAAAAGGAGAAAGTGCCTGCAACATTCCAGATGGTGTTGGCACCTTATGTTGCCTAAGACACCTTGCCCAAGATGCAAATGCAGACAGGTTTCTCTTAAAAGCCTGCACTTAGCTCATTCTGATGTAATTCAAGATGAGCCTCCCGCTCAACCAACAGGAAGCTACCGTTGCTGCAACTCTCCTCCTCCACATGTCCTGCAAATGGTTCAAACATTGGCTCTGCCAAATATGCTCGACCCTGTTCAGCAACATCCCCAATGTCAAAGTCCAGCAAGTCCAACCCTACTTCGTACAAGTCCGTCAGTCGAAGTATGATCTCGACAGAACTATCAACATCACCATTGAGGTGAAAAGAAACTTTTGGCTCTGTCTCCTCTCCCTTGACGGCATTGTCCCACGTGTTCAGCCGCACCTGTAACATTCCATCCATCCTTTCCCCAATCAATTATGGCTCCCACAAGCCTTTATCAACTAACACGAGTTCTCGCTCTATTGCATGGGCCTCCAAATTTTGCACTAAACCACCGCCCTGGCATTTACAAAATTCCAATTCCTCCTCCCACCATTGCATTTTGGCGTCCACACAGGTGCAATAGCCTTCAAGGCCCTTATTTACTCAACTCTTTGATTTGTTGAACCATTTTCTTCTTCCAACTATCCTCCCTTTTGAACTGCCTGGGTTTTACCCTCTTGGTTTCAATGCCATTTCTTCCCGTTTTAACTCAAATTCAGTCTCCAATTTTATTCCTTTGTGTTCATCAATTTCACTTTACATTCATTCATTCATTCCTTTCCCCTCTTCCCTCAATTAGTGTCCCCAGTTCTTGTGTCACTCCCTTCTTGATTTCGTTCACCTGTTCACTCATTCCCTTCATGTCACACTCTCCATTCCATTAATTTGTCCCTTCAATTATTTCCCTTGTTCCTTCATTTCCTCATCAATTTCGCCCTCCATTCCACCAATATATGCTTTATTGCCATTTATTTCTCCGTTTTCCACATTTTACTCTGTTCATCATTTTTTCTTCACCATCATTCATTTTCTGCATATCCCTGTTCCATTGGTTTTGGCCTGTTGTATAACCTCGTTTATTTATTGCGTATGCCTCTTTATATCACCTATCATTTCATTCTTCAGTGTTTGTATTTCACTTCTCTGATGGTTTATCATTTGTTTCATTTGGTCATACGTGATGTTCATACGTTCATATAATCATACGTGATGTAAATTAATCCTAAAGCCGAAATTGAGGCGCCTCTACACACATATTTAAATACAGACAAGGGAAACAAAAAAGGAAAAAAAGGAATCTTTCCTTTACTCTGGCACTTAGCTTGGTCCAGAGATGGTCTTTGTGGAACGTGGAATCGTGGCGCTTCTATGTGCATGTGTAAACACACGCAAAATGGCACCAAGTCGCTCTCTCGCAGCGGGACAAACGTACGTCAGGCAATTCGTGAGCGGTATTCAACACCAAGGCTCAGCAACCAATATAAATATACAGCAGGACTCACACACATCTCTCACCTCCAAATGGAGGGAATAGCCAATCAACTCTCACTTAATCAACTATATCCAGGTGGCTACGATTATAGAAATAATTGACACCTCCCACACTCCTCGAACCGAAGAAGCTGCATAAAGCAACCCAAGAAGGCTGACACAAGGAAAGTGCTTTGCTGTTTCGAACCCTTCCCAGAGTTCCTCCACAACTATAAAGACGTTCACACACAGTACATGCATGAGAATCCCAATGTTACTCACCCCCTCAGCGACGAAACCGGTTTCATCGCTTATTGGTGAATCATCAGCAATAGTGCAGACAGCAATGCATTCCAATTAGGCTCCCAAGCATGTACCACATGTAAACATCAAAAGCAGTCAAAATATAAATATAGAATGACCCACCCACATCTGTTCGGTAGCTGAGGGGGTATGGAGCATTGGGATTCTCATGTTTGTATATGTATGTATGTGTGTGTGTGTATATATATATATATATATATATATATATATATATATATATATATATATATATATATATATATATATATATATATATATATATATATATATATATATATATATATATATATATATATATATATATATATATATATATATATATATACATATATATACATATATATATATATATATATATATATATATATATATATATATATATATATATATATATATATATATATATATATATACATATATATACATATATGAGCCTGGTGTTGGCGCAGTGGTTAGGGCAGCGGCTTGGGATCCAAGAGGTCCTGAGTTCAAGCCCCGTTGAGCCACTGAATTAATACACCAGGGGGTTGACTCAGCCTGTCATCCTTCCGAGGTCGGCAAAATGAGTACCAGTATACTGGGCCGGTGTATACCCCGGTTAAAATAGGTGTACCATATCCCTGTGTCGTAAGAGGCGACCAGGGTTGCGTCAGGAAGGGCATCCGTCGTAAATCATGTGCCAAATCACTATGCGGATCATAATGGATGATCCGCTGTGGCGACCCCTAACGGGAGCAGCCGAAAGAAGAAGAAGAAGAAATATATATATATATATATATATTTCATCTATATTAATATTTCATCTATATTAATATTTCATCTATATTAATATTTCGGCACGCCCCTTTCTTTGTTCCACCATCAGATTTTTGTTACTGCATGAAATGAAACAAAATTTGGCACATATACTAATGATATTATTGTCTTCCTTAAGAGGCCCCTCAAAATTCGTTTTAATGCATTTTCACAAACTCCAACGGATTCCATTCAAATTCGGTACGATTATGGCTTTTGGTCCAACTTAGGTCATTGGCTATAAATTTTTTCCATAACACTTCCAATATTCGAAAAAAAAATCGATAAATCGATATCCCTTATGGGATTTTCCATTCAAATCTACTCAAGTTTAAGGCCTACAGGGGACGAAAATTTCCACTTTGCCCCGGGCGGTGTTTATCTCTGCTATGCCAAGCTGTTAGGGTTAGGGTTTGGGTTTGGGTTAGTGTTAGGGTTAGGGTTAGGGTTAGCTACCCTAACACTAACCCTAACCCTAACAGCTAACCCTAACCATAACCGCTAACCCCTAACCGCTAACAACTATTCAGGAAATTTGCAAGAAAGCCCGGACAACACCGGGCTTTATTGCTAGCCCGAGCAACGCCGGGCATTACTACTAGTATATGTATATATATATATATATATATATATATATATATATATATATATATATATATATATATATATATATATATATATATATATATATATATATGGGGCAGCAAAAGTAGGTATACAGTAATGAATAAAAGTACAGTCCTTACTCTATACCTACTTTTGCAGCCCCATGTGTATATATATATATATATATATATATATATATATATATATATATATATATATATATATATATATATATATATATATATATATATATATAGATATATATATATATATATATATATATATATATATATATATATATATATATATATATATATATATATATATATATATATGTAGTTTTTACCTGTATACCCCTTGTATATGTATTTATATATAAATATATTACCTGTATATGTACATACAGTATATATATATATATATATATATATATATATATATATATATATATATATATATATATATATATATATATATATATATATATATATATATATATGTAGTTTTTACCTGTATACCCCCTTGTATATGTATTTATATATAAATATATTACCTGTATATGTACATACAGTATATATATATATATATATATATATATATATATATATATATATATATATATATATATATATATATATATATATATATATATATATATATATATATATATATAAACATTGTTGCGAATTCGCGCCCGCCGGCGTGCGGACGGCCACGTAACACGGATCGCGGCACGTCGCCCACCGGACGGACAATTCAGTCGTGACCTCCGGGAACTATCGCCGGAGCCAGTCACGGGTGGGCCTTTCGACCTCACCACAATCGTGCCAATCGGCCACCCACGTAGGATAGGGTTGATCGCCAAACTCGACCTACCTAAGCACCCACGCGGATGGTAAACCGGGCGATCGTACCTCGCCGCAGGTCGACTCCGGACACGAGCCACTTGGGCGGCCCGTTCCGTACTATCGGGATACCCGAGCGGTGTTATCGTCGACCTCGACGGTTAGGATTATTTACCGGGCGTTTTGCACCCACAACGATCCATTTACGTGAAGCAGGATGGAGGGTCAATTAAGAAAAGACGAAGCGAAACGGGAAAACAATTCACACAATACACATTTATTACTCGACACACGGAAAGCACACATATACAGCCAAACAGTCAAAATGCACATATAGCAACCAAAACAAAATAACGACGCAGAGTTACTACCGACTACGCGCACACACGGCAACACTTATACAGTTCTACTTTACAGACGGCGCCAACACACATTTACTCAAAAGCAAAGGAAAGAAGCCATCCTCATAGACAAGGGGGCAGACAGGCCTGTAGGCCAATTTGTGCGCGTGACCTGGAGGAGCGGCCAGGTCCGCGAGACTGGGGGGGGGGTCCTACCCGCGTCCTCGTGAGGCGTTGGCGGGCGAGCCGCAGATGTGGCCGCGTGGTTGTGCCCCGACTCCGTGCTCCTTGGCGGGTTTCATTGGCACGACGTTTGGAGTGGGGCGGGAACGGGGCCCCCTTTTTGCAATATCTCAGCGTGGGGGAAAGGGGGAATTATTGATGCCCTGGGGGTGGAGAATGGCTGGCTGGCTTGGGTCCCGCGACGAGACGAGCGATCGCCCACACCGCAACCTCGTCGCCAACCACCGTCCTTCCCGCCTCGAACCCGAGCTCCTTTGCCTCTTCCCGCAACTCTTCTCAGCCGACTCCAGAACCCAACTCGATGACACACCGATGACTTCGCCACCCGACTCGACTCTGCCACACCAATGACTTGACTCACTCTGCCCTGATTCGCCTTGCGCTCACTGTTTTATAGACCGGCAGGAGAAAACAATATGCAAATATCTGGATCAGGATGACCTCGGGGGCGGAGCCACGCTCGCCAATTGGACGGAGGAAAAGTGGGTGTGAACCTCTCCTGATCCTAGAATTTGCATATATCGATTTCACACAGACGCGCCTGGAGGCGGGGCCAAGCCGCCCCGCGCTTGCTAATTGGACGGAGCAAAAGTGGGGGTGTAGCGTTCTTCATCCAAATTCTCCCTCGGAAAGGCCGCTATTTGCGCTGGCGGCTCGGTGCGTTCGGCACCAACCGCCGAACGGGCCAAAGACAGCCCGACGCTCAGTGTTCACAGGTGGTGCGGGAATGGCCGTAGAAGGAGAAAGGTGAAGGTGGTGGAGGGTTTTCGGTGGTGGTTTGATGGTTATGGTGCCGTTTGGGAATTGCGGTGATGCGATGATGTGGGAGCGAGTTGTGAAGGTAAAGGTCGTGGCTGTTGGCGTTGTTGTTGTTGTCCGAGGGTTGGAGCGTGGTTGCAGTTGGTGACGATGGCTGGCGTGGTGGTTCTTGTGTGATGGCGGTTGAGACGTGGTTGGTTCAAAATAAAGATAGAACAGAAAAAATGGCTAACTCAAAGTGTTGCAGCCCGAATGGATCACATAAATTCCCTCTACACAACGGGTTTGAGGCTAACTACACATGTACTTAGAGATATCTCACCTGCAGGCCCTTCATGGTGCAATGCGAATTTCCACAGGCGTAACGCTATATATATATATATATATATATATATATATATATATATATATATATATATATATATATATATATATATATATATATATATATATATATATATATATATATATATATATATATTTGCGAATTCGTGCCCGCCAGCGTGTGGACGGCCACGTAACACGGATCGCGGCACGTCGCCCATTGGACGGACAATTCAGTCGTGACCTCCAGGAACTATCGCCGGAGCCAGTCACGGGTGGGCCTTTCGACCTCACCACAATCGTGCCAATTGGCCACCCATGTAGGATAGGGTTGTTCGCCAAACTCGACCTACCTAAGCACCCACGCGGATGGTAAACCGGGCGATCGTACCTCGCCGCAGGTCGACTCCAGATACAAGCCGCTTTGGCGGCCCGTTCAGTACTATCGAGATAACCGAGCGGTGTTATCGTCGACCTCGACGGTTCAGATTATTTACCGGGCATTTTGCACCCACTACGAACCCTTTACATGAAGCAGGATGGAGATTCAATTCGGAAAAGACGAAGCGAAACGGGAGAACAGTTCACATAATGCACATTTATTTCCCGGCACACGGAAAGCACGTGTATACAGCCATACAGTCAAAATGCACAAAAAGCAACCAAAACAATAAAAGCAACAACGACGCAGAGTTCATACCAACTACGTGCACACAAGGCAACACTTATACAGCTTTACTTCGCAGACAGCGCCAACACGCATTTGCACAAAAGCAAAGGAAAGAAGCCACCCTCATAGACAAGGAGGCAGACAGGCCTGTAGGCCAAATGTGCGCGGGACCTAGAGGAGCGGCCAGGTCCGCGAGACCGGGGTGTTCCTACCCGCGTCATCATGACGCGTTGGCGGGAGAGCCGCAAATGTGGCCGCGCGGCTGTGCCCCGACTCCGTGCTCCTTGGCGGGTTTCGTTGGCACGATGTTTGGAGTGGGGTGGGAACGGGCCCCCTTTTGCACTATCTCAGCGCGGGGGAAAGGGGGAATTGTTGATGCCCTGGGGGAGGAGAATGGCTGGCTGGATTGGGTCCCGCGACGAGATGAGCGATCTCCCACACCGTAACCTCGTCGCCGATCGCCGTCCTTCTCGCCTCGGACCCGAGTTCCCTTGCTTGCAGTTCCACCGCGCTCACTCCCCTCAACTCCGCCAACGCAACTTCAAAACCCAACTCTCCTGCAACTCTTCTTCGTTCCACACTCTCCTCACGCGACCGACCCGACTTGACTCTGCCACTCTTTTCGCCTTGCGCTCGCCTTTTTATCGGCTGGCAGGAGAAGCCAATATGCAAATTTTCGGATCAGAATGACCCATTGGTCGGAGGAAACGGGGGCGTGAACCTCCCCTGATCCTAGAATTTGCATATATCGACTTCACACACACGTGCCTGGAGGCGGGGCCAAGCCGCCCCGCGCTCGCTAATTGGATGGAGGAAAAGTGGGCGTGTAGCGTTTTTGATCCGAATTTTCCCTCGGAAAGGCCGCTATTTGCGCTCGCGGCTCGGAGCGCTCGGCACCAAACGCCGAACGGGCCCGAGACAGCCCGACGTTCAGTGTTCACAGGTGGTGCAGGAATGGCCGTAGGAGAGAGGTGAAGGTGGTGGAGGGTTTTCGGTGGTGGTTTAATGGTTATGGTGCCGTTTAGGAATGGCGGTGATGCGATGATGTGGGAGCGCAGATGGTGGCGGTGGCGTGGTTGTTGTGTGATGGCGGTTGAGACGTGGTTGGTTCAAGATAAAGATAGAACAGAAAAAAATGGCTAACTCAAAGCATCGCAGCCCGGATGAATCACATGTGTGTGCGCGTAGTCGGTAGTAACTCTGCGCCGTTGTTGCTTTTGTTTTGGTTGCTATATGTGCATTTTGACTGTTTGGCTGTATATGTGTGCTTTCCGTGTGTCGCGTAATAAATGTGCATTGTGTGAACTGTTTTCCCATTTTGCTTCGTCTTTTCTTTATTGACCCTCCATCCTGCTTCACGGAAAGGGTTTGTAGTGGGTGCAAAACGCCTGGTAAATAATCCTAACCGTCGAGGTTGACGATAACACCGCTCGGTTATCCCGATAGTACGGAACGGGCCGCCCAAGCGGCTCGTGTCCAGAGTCGACCTGCGGCGAGGTACGATCGCCCGGTTTACCATCCGCGTGGGTACTTAGGAAGGTCGAGTTTGGCGAACAACCCTATCCTACGCGGGTGACCGATTGGCACGATTGTGGTGAGGTCAAAAGGCCCACCCATGACTGGCTCCGGGCGATAGTTCCCGGAGGGTCACGACTGAATTGTCCGTCCGGTGGGCGACGTGCCGCGATCCGAGTTACGTGGCCGTCCGCAACAATATACATATATACATATATATATATATATATATATATATATATATATATATATATATATCCGCAACAATATACATACATATATATATATATATATATATATATATATATATATATATATATATATATATATATATATATATATACATATTAGGCCTTGATGGCAGGTGAAAGTGGGAAGCTACATTTGAAGGTTGAAAGAAAATAATTTCCATTTTATATGCCACTAAAACTTGTTCTACGTTGAAAGGAAGTGTGGAAAGCATGTTTTTCTCATGGAAGCAAAAAAAGTTTTTTATTTTCTCTAAAAAAATTTAAAAAGTTAAAATTTGCAATAATTCAAATTCACAGAAACGTTGAAACCAATCAAAATTCTCATAGATTTAGTGAACTGTTGATAATTTTATCACTTTGCTATTTCTGGAGCACTTGCTTGGAACATTTATGGTATTTTTGTTTCCAACAGATTCCTGGGATTTATGAAGTGTGAAGAATGAAATTATTACAAGCACATGACTTTTCACCAAGATATGAGACAATGCCAAAATTGCTTTGCCTTGCTCTCAGAGACAGATGCCCTTTTGCAACGGCAAAGTGATCCGTGCCGACATAAATCCGGCCACTCAAAGCAGAACAAAAAAAAAAAAAAAAAAAAAAGAGTTGATTAGAGGGACCAAAAAACGATGTAAAAATATTAAATGTTAAGGGTTAAGGTGGGAAGGTTGGGTAGTATATGAATAATACAACAGGAATTCCCCTGCTGTACACACTTTACACACAGAACATACATAGCAAGACGATGCATACTTTGCAGAATTAAAACGGTCATAGCCTTGTCAGTTTGTCAGTTTCTCAATGGATGGGAGAAGCTTTTGCAGTCAGAGAGAGAGAGAGAGAGAGAGAGAGAGAGAGAGAGAGAGAGAGAGAGAGAGAGAGAGACTGAGTATGTGTGTCGTGTAACGTGTGTGTGTGTGTGTGTGTGTGTGTGTGTGTGTGTGTGTGTGTGTGTGTGTGTGTGTGTGTGTGTGTGTGTGTGTGTGTGTGTGTGTGTGTGTGTGTGTGTGAATATATATATATATATATATATATATATATATATATATATATATATATATATATATATATATATTGTTACGGCTGTAAAAATTCGCAGACCACCATAAAGGACCTTAGATCAGTCATGACGATAAGTATATGTGTAGTTATATTTCCCCACCGTTGTTTTGAGGGAATTTCGGTGTTCACAGGGCTGCGATCCTTTGAGATAGCTATTTTTCTTTTGCTGTCGTTATTTTGGACCAATCATCCCCCAACAACCAAATTGCCACCACCAACACCCCCAAACAACTACACCAAACCACCACCACCTTCAGCCCCTTCACCTCCACAACCCCACCCCGCAAACATCGCCTCACCCCCACTCTCAAACGACGCCCACCAACAACCAAATCGCCACCACCAACACCCTTCCCAAACCACCACAGCAAACTCCCACCACCTTCGCCTTTCTACTGAACGTCGTGCCATGGGTTGTGAATGGGATCCTTTCAAAGAAGAAATCGGATCAGGAATCATTCACGCCCACTTTTCATCCATCCAATGGCTGAGCATCAGGTGGTGTAGCCCCGCCTCCAAACCCGCTGGGATCCACAAATTTACATATGCACTCCTCCCAAGGCCTATAAAAGCGCGAGCACAACGCAGCTCGCGGCAGTGTTGGTGGGGCAGAGTCGGGAGACGGAGCTCGAAGCAGACGGGGAAAGGCAGACGGGGGCCGATCGACGGAGGAAGGAGCTTGGAGCTCAGGTCGAAGTTGAGGGGCAAGGAGGGCGAGTTGCAAAGTGGAGCAGGGACGCGGAGGAGGGCTCAGAGGCTAACCAAAGGGCTGAGTGGGGACCGCCGCCGGAGAAGGGGCGTAGTGGAGGCCACAGCCAGGAGGAGTTCGCCGGAGCCAGTGCGGTCCAGAGCGTCAACTCGTTGGACGGAGCATCAGCAATTCCCCTCTCCCTTATCGAGCTCAGCGCGAAGAAAGCGCCGGTAACCCCATCCGTTCACCTCCCCAACTGCGGTGCCGACGGTGAAGCACGTGCCTGCGCGGAGAACGCCGGAAAGAGCTCACCGGCCACGCCAGGGGCACGAAGCTAGGCGCAGCTACGCTGACATCGTGGCTTGCCCGCCATCGCGCCACGAGGGCACGGGTAAGACCCTTCGGTCTCGTGGACCTGGCCGCTCATCCAGGTTCCACGTACATTTGGTCCACGGAGCTGTCTGCCACCCTTGTCTTGAAGGGTGGCTTTTCTTTTCTTTTGTGTAAATGCATGTGGTGGCGCCGTCTTGTAAGTAATTGCGTGTGAAATAAAGACGCTTTATTGGTGGTAAATTCTTCATTTGCTTGCTTCACTGCACATACGTGCATGATTTACTGTATGGCTGTAAATACGTGCCTTGTCTGAGTGTGAAATAAATGTGCTTGTTGAACTGTTCCCCGTTTCGTTGCGTCCTTTCCCTTGTTTGAAAGTTCCATCTTGCATCACGGAAGGAATTGGTAGAAGGGTGTAAGCACCCAGTAAATAGAATAACATCCGTCGGGGTCGGCGATAACACCGCTCGGTTATCACTGAAGCACGGAACGGACCGCTTAAGCGGTTCGTGTCCTAGACCGGCCAGCGGCGAGGTACGATCGCCCAGTTAACTACTCGTGCAGGTACTTAGGTAGGTCGAGTTAGGCGAACAACCCTATCCTGCACGGGTGGCCGATTGGCACGATTGTGGTGTGGTCAAAAGACCAACCCGTGACTAGCTCCTGGCGGTAGTTCCAAGGAGGGTCACGACTGAATTGTCCGTTCTGGTGGGCGACGCAGTCGCGATTTGAGTTACGTGGCCGATCGCACGCCGGGCGGACCGAAATTCGTAACAATATATTGTTGCTGATTCGCGCCCGCCAGCGTGCGAACGGCCACGTAACTCGAATCGCGGCACGTCGCCCACCGGACGGACAATCCCGTCGTGACCCTCTCGGACTAACGCCGGGAACTAGTCACGGGTGGGCCTTTCGGACTCACCACGATCGTGCCAATCGGCCCCCCACGTGGGATAGGGTTGCTCGCCAAATTCGACCTACCTAAGTACCCACACGGAGGGTAGACCGGGCGGTCGCACCTCGCCGCAGGTCGACTTCGGACACGGGCCACTTTAAGCGACCCGTTCCGTACTATCGGGATAACCGAGCGGTGTTATCGTCAACCTGGACGGTTCGATTAATTATCGGGCGTTTTAGCCCACGACCAACCCTTAACGTGAAGTAAGATGGAGATTCAATTAGAGAAAAGACGAAGCGAAATGGGAGAAACAGTTCAAAATAAAGCACATTTATTCCGCGGCAAACGGAAAGCACACATATACAATTATACACCAAAAGCAAATGTAAAAGAAGAAGAAACACACAATAATGCACAAAAAGCAAATGTAAAAGCAAAACACAATGCAGATCTACCACCGACTACCGAGCACACGGCAACACTTATACAGTTTTACTTCACAGATGGCGCCGACAACACATATACTCAAAGCAAAAGAAAAAGGGACCACCCTCCACTATGAGGGGGCAGACGGGCCTGGGGGCCGAGACCACGTCGAGCCTACCCGTCTGGTGATGAGCCGCAGAATGGCGGTGGCGCCCCGACTCCGCGGGCCTCGCGGACAGTGTCTGGAATGGGGTGGGAACGGGGCCCCCGTCTCGCACTATCTCAGCGCGGGGGGAAACAGGAGGGGGTTGTTGATGCTCGGGGGGATGAGGATATCTCGCTGGTTCGGGTCCCGCGACGAGCGTCTCCACCGCGACCTCGGTCGCGTTATCGGCCTCCCCTCTCCGCAGCTCCTTGACTCTGACACGAGCGCCCCCTCGACTGCCTTCGCCGCCGCCACCTCTCCAACTCTCCACAGCTCCGTCCAACTGCTTTCTCCGACTCTTCTCTTCACTGACTTCCCAACTCAACTTGACTGACTCTTTGGCGAGCGAACGCGGCCCTTTATAGCCCCCGTGGCTTCGCTCCTTCACCTTAGACCCTTTACCTCTGGCTGGCTCCCCATTGGACAGAAGAAAAGTGGGCGTGAATGCTTTTTGATCCATGAATCTGCATATAGCGATATTACTCCGACGCACCTGGAGGCGGGGCCAAATCGCCCCATGCTCGCTGATAGGACGGAACAGAAGTGGGCGTGAGTCGTTTTTGATCCGATTGCTTCGGAAAGGCTGGCGTTTTTGCACCCGCTGCTCGGTGCGCGCCCTGCACGAGTCCAGGATTGGCGCCCACAAGCGGCGCGGAAATGGCGGTGATGCGATGGTTGCGAGAGCGAGATGTGACGGCAAGGGTCATGGCTGTTGTTGTGAAGCGGCGTTGCGGTTGGTGGTTGTTGTGTGATGGCTGTTGAGACGTGGTTGGTGGTGGTAGTAATGGCGGCTGGTCCAAAATAAAGATAGTAAAATAAAAACGGCTATCTAGAGGGGTCGCAGCCCGAATGAATGACATTTATTCCCTCTAAACAACGGGTTTGGGCCTAACTACACATATACTTACAGAGATATCTCACCTAAGGGACCTGAATGGTGGTTTGCGAATTTCGTCATCCACAACTATATATACATGTATATATATATATATATATATATATATATATATATATATATGTATATATATATACATGTATATATATATATATATATATATATATATATATATATATATATATATATATATATATATATATATATATATATATATATATATATATATATATATATATGTATATAGGTGTTACTCCAAAAAGACCTCGACAACTTTGGTTGTTGATATATTTACTACCACAAATGATATGACGATACACTTTGTTTCATATGATACAGAAACTCATATAGTTTCCTTTATTTTCAGGTCTGGTGGTTTAACGTAAAAGAAAATGGCGACTCCACAGGAGAAAGCTCAGTGCGTCAAATGCTTCATTGAGATGACATACAGGATATGGAAGGAATCCGCCATCGCGGATGAGTATCAAAGAGTGGTACAAGAGGTTTAAGGGGAGTGGAAGTTGTCAGAAACAGAAAAGTACTGGTTGACCAAGCACAAGTGCATTTAAAAAAAAAAATATATATATATATATATATATATATATATATATATATATATATATATATATATATATATATATATATATATATATATATATATCTGAAAACCCACACTGTGGGAGTACCTCATGTGCAGCTGCCCTTTGCAGGGCAGCTTACCGGATGACGAGATGAGGGCAAAGCTTTCGGGACCCTCAATCTTTGATAAGAGGAGGAGAACCATGGGGAAACATTCCCGGGTCAGATTGCGGGAGAGTTTGTCGGGGTAGTGCTGTGGTGTCGTCCACCAGATGGCGGTTTCATTGGGTTAACCTGAGGCAGTCCCTTTGGGTGGGTGCCTGGAATGTCCTATCCCTCAGAGAGGATAATCACCTGTCTCTGTTATCATCTGAACTCAGGCATTTGGACATTGGTATTGCAGCACTCTCTCTGAGGTTCGGAGACAGGATTGCAGCGAGATCATGGTGGATGGTTACACCTACTATTGGTCTGGTCGCTCTGATGTTTACCATGCCCGAGGAGTTTCTGTAGCTGTGTTCAATAAGCTGACTCCAATAATAATTGAGGTAACACCGGCCAATGATGAGACAAAGGATTCGTCACTACTTGGGTGTCATTTCCCTGGTCTCTGTATATGCTGCCGACTGAGGTGAGTCGTTGATCTCTGTGAAGCGTTTGATTCAGTGAACCGGGTTGCCCTCTGGAGGATTCTTGGTCTTCGTGGGGTGCCACCAAACTGATCAATCTGATGTCTGAACGACACTGATACTGAGAGTGCTGTGAGATGTGGTGATACCATCTCCAACTTATTTCCAGTTGTTTGTGGAGTTTGACAGGGGTGTGTACTGCCCCCCACACTTTTCAGCACTTGAATGGACTGGATTCTGGGGAGGATGTCAAAGAGATCAAGCTGCAGTGCATCTTTAGGGAATGTCAAGATCTCTGACCTTGATTTTGCAGATGATGCAGTCATTCTTGCGTAGACTCTTGATATCCTTTTGGGGGCCCTCAGGATGCTGATTGAGGAGTTGGAGCCGCTGGGATTATGGGTTTCTGGGGTCAAAACTAAGATCCAGGCTTTCAATGACATCTTGGTTGTTGCTATCTTGTCTGTGGTGAGGATGTTGAGGTCATAGAGAGATTCACTTACCTTTGCAGTGATATTCATGTCTCCGCTGGCTGTGAGCCAGGGATCAACAGATATCTGGGTCGAACCTGTGGAGTCATGGATTCACTGGATCATGGTGTGTAGTGCTGCCAATGCCTGTGTGGGAGGACGAAAGTCTGAGTCTTCAGGTCCTTGGTGCTTCCAGTCTTGCTCTATGGATGTGAGACTTGGACTCTAATCAGGGATCTGAGATGGAGACTTAATTCCTTTGGTACCAGGTCTCTTTGGAGAATCCTTGGCAATCTCTGGATGGACTTTGTGTCCAACGAGGAGTTGCTGAGAGAGAGACTCAAATGACATTTGTTACCTGCATAGTCCTTGAGCGTCCGCTGCGGCTGTATGGACATGTGGCTCATTTTCCTGACGCTGATCCTGCTCACCAGATTCTCTCAGAGAGGAAGCCTCATGAGTTGAGGAAACCAATGGGCCGACCACGTGCCTCATAGTTGCAGCAGGTTGATCAGCATCTCAAGGAGATGGGGATGGGCCAGGCATCTGCCTGGGGGATGGCCAGATGGAGAGTGCTGGAGTACTGGCGGAAAGTGGACGCAATGATGCACTGCTCCGGCGCATACTACCATACCTGACCTGACCTGACAACACTTACTGCATGACCTGCATGGATGTTGAGTTTCACCGTAAGCCCAATGGCTAAATAAAGACTTTGGTTTCCAGGAAACCAACCCACACCAGCAGATTACTGGATTTTGATTCCTGCAATCCAATCTCCCCCAAATGCAGTGTAGCACAGACCTTGGCAGCTCAGGCATGGGCAGTGTCATCTTCCAAAGCCGAGGCAATTTAAGAAATCAGATTAGTTATAGGAGTCCTCCTCAAAAATGGGTACCCCATGATGAAAGAACCAAAACTGACAGAACAGAATGAGCCAGACACGCTTTTGCACTGTGTACTGCCATTCGACCAGGGCCTTTCTGAAAGGATTGGCAGGATAGTATGCAGTGCACGGATTTGTGTGGTGTACAAGCCTCTACCCACAATCTGTAATGTCATTTCGAAACTAAAGGGCACAATATCAACAGGTGATAAATCTGGAGTGCATTACCATTTGTCATGCAGAGACTTTGACCAATTCTGCATTGGTGAAACTGGAAGAAACTTAAAACAAAGGCTAGATGAACATGATCGAGAAATTAGGCTTGGAAAGGTGACACAGTCAGCCATTGCAAGTCATGTCGTCATTTCCTGCATTCTGGCCACAAATTTGACTTTGATGAGACCCGTGTCCTCAACACAACGTCCAACAAATGGCACAGATTGATATTGGAAGCATGAAGGGCCGAGAGGGTGGTCTAGCGTGGGAGACAGTGGACATACCCACGCAATACACACCTCTGATACAAATGGCAAAAACTGGATGGTGCAAACAGCTAGATAAGGTGAGCAACAAACAACACTCAATCCCAAACACCACATCCACTTGTGTACAACACCCAACGAGAAGTGCAACATTCACACAACCAACACCTCATCACATCCAAACCGGACATGAAACCAGCCATTTTCATGTTCCGGAAACAAAATAACAACAAGCGCACACGCATGCTCACCCACACACGTACAACACCAGATCACGTGCGAGTAAGAACAAAAAAAAGAGTAGAGCAGCCCATCGATGATGCGATTTGACGTTTATTCGCTTGAGGTTGGCAAAATAAAAAAAGCACTCTTCCATTTCACCTCGAGCATCAGCACATGGCTGTCGTGTTTGAAATAAAAACCAGACACGTGCTGAGATTGGGGTCTATTGGCCTGAGGAAGCCTGCTGTGAAGTGGGTGAAACGTCACCTGAGACAGGGTTTGCTCTTGTTTATTGCTCAAATTAGCAGAGTAGATAGAGTTTGCTTTTGATTGGAAGCGTCTTCTTCCTCTTTAAAAATGTGTAGCCCCAACCGCCCCAAACATGTGTGTGTGTGTATATATATATATATATATATATATATATATATATATATATATACATATACATCTTCTACTATACTAAAAGTAGAATATGTTTGTATGTATGTGTGTTTGTTTGTTTGTTCGTCCTTTATAGGCGGCCGAACCGTTGGATGGAATGAGATGAAACTTGGCATAAGTGATCCTTAGGACATGAGAACGGACATGGGGGGGGGGGGGTCAAGTTCAAGGTCAAAGGTCACGGGGTCAAGGTCACCGGGTAACTTCAATTTCTCAATTTCATCCGATTGAGACGGGGCCAACGCCATTCGAAAGATAATCAAAATTAAATGACAAATTCATTGACGATATTCACTTCCGACTTCCGGTTTTCGAGTTATGACGTCATAGATTGACTAAAACGTCAATTTTTCATGTTTGTTTGTCCTTTATAGATGGCCAAACCGTTGGATAGAATGAGATGAAACTTGGCATATGTGATCCTTGGGAATGGACATAAGGGGATCAAGGTCAAGGTCAAGGTCAAAGGTCACGGGGTCAAGGTCACCGGATAACGTCAATTTCATCCGATCGAGACAGGACCGACGCCATTCAACAGAAAACTGTACCCGCCCATGGGCAGGTACTTTGCTAGTATATACTAATTAAAGGCAGTGTGTGTGTGTGTGTGTGTGTGTGTGTGTGTGTGTGTGTGTGTGTGTGTGTGTGTGTGTGTGTGTGTGTGTGTGTGTGTGTGTGTGTGTGTGTGTGTGTGTGTGTGTGTGTGTGTGTGTGTCTCCTCCATAACTCCAAAACAATAAAACTAAGCAGCCTGAAACTTTGCATACATACAAAGAAAACTCCAAGGAAGTGCAAAAGTGAAAATTGCATGTTTGGGTTAATTAAAACACCCCTTTTGAAGATAATTAACGCCCTTATTGAATTATATCCTTCATCAGGCGATCCTCAGCCACATCGCTCTCTGGATCTTAAAGTGTTTCCTGGGTAACCTCGCTGGGGTCTGAAGCCGCCATGTTTTTTTGACCTGCTTAACCATGCTTTAACTTGGAACAGGCCGCAATGATTTCTGAACAATAAAGTTTTTTTTTTTTCACTTTCCTCACTCATATTATCGAATGGCTGTTCATCGTAGCTCCGAATCGCTGGGTATATTGGAGTGCTTATAAACGCCAGGAGATGCCAGCGTTCATCATCATCATTTATTTAAGTCAGTATTATCCCCCTTATGGGGGGGTTGCTGACATTCATTCCTTCCACGACATAACTCCAGCTCTCCACTTTCTTCTATCTTCTGTGTCTTCAACTCCCAATCCCAATTTCTGACTTGCTTTCATAACCAACTCCTTCCAACTCAACTTTGGCCTTCCTCTTCCCCTTTTCCCCTCCACTTCCAAATTCCATACTCTCTTAACTCCCTCATCATCTCTCTTTCTTAGCACGTAACCCAACCATCTCAAGCCACTCTTTCTTACCACCTCCACTATTGTATCTTTCAGACCAATCCTTTCCATCAACTCCTTCATGTTCTTTCTGTCTACCAACTGCACTCCACACATCTTTCTAATCATTGCTCTTTCTGTTCTTCTCAAGAGACCTTCTTCTACCGATCTCACAGTCCATGCGTCTGACCCATAAACCATTACTGCTCTCACACAGGTGGTATAGATCTTCCCTTTCAACTTCAAAGGCAGTCTATTACCACATAACACCAATGCAAGCTCGTTGAACTTCATCCAACCCAATCTCGTTCTTCTTGTAACTTCAAGCTCGCTGTCTCCACTACTGTTGATGGTGTCACCCAGATAACAAAATCTGCTTCTCTCTCAAGATCTTTCAATCTTTTCTCCGAATCCGGATCCTGATACTGGTGACTTAAATTTCTTCTTCTGATGCAGGCTTTACACTCAAAACTACCATCCATTCTTTGTGTCACTCTTTTCACATTTGTACATCGACCATTAATCCATTTGTGACAAGAACTGCATCTGATGGCATTACTTGCCACTCTTTTACCACAAACTCCACATGGATCTTTCTTGGCCAATTCAATAACCCCTGTTTCTTCACCACATTCCATAATTTTCGTTTTCCCCATGTTGATTTTCAAACCTTTGCCTTCAAACGCCCTCTTCCATTTGTTGAACTGTGATTCCAACTCCTCCATTGATTCTGCAATCAAGACTAAATCATCTGCATAAAGTAATTCAAACAACACACCTTTTCTTTCTGACTCTGACAATACGTCGAGTACCATCACAAACAGCAGCGACGAAAGCACCGATCCCTCATGAACGCCCACAGCCACATTGAATTTTTCAGAGAAACCACTACCAACTTGAACTCGTGTTGTCGCATCTTCATAAAGTTTCATAAGAACCTCCACCAAAGCCTCAGGAACATTTCTTTTGCGTAGTGCCCATTTGATGACTTTCCTGGGGACTCTGTCAAATGCCTTTTCCAGGTCCACAAAACACATTAATAATTTCATTTTCTTTTCTTGCTAGCACTCCTGCATGCGCCTGACTATGAAGATCGCATCAACCGTACCTTTTCCTGGCATGAAACCATATTGCATTTAATCAATCTTCACCACCTCCCTGAACCGTTTCTCTAACACTCTTTCCACAAGTTTCATTCCATGTTCCAGTAGTTTCACTCCACGATACTATCCACATTCCATGACACTCCCTTTACCTTTGTAGATGGGTACCAAGGTGCTTTGTTTCCAAACCTCTGGTATGCTCTTACCTTGCATTATCTCATTTGCAACCTGATGTAATACTTCCAATCCATGAGGAGACGATGTAAAATGCTCCTTCGTAATGCTTGATGGACCGACCACCTGCTTTTCCATTCTTCATACTTTCCAAAGCTTTCTTTATTTCTTCCTTTGAGATTTCCTTCACTGGGCCCTCCGTTCTTTCAGCTTCCACTGAACCATCCCACTGATTTTCCTGATTCATGATGGATTCCATATGCTCCTTCGAGATTCTTCTTCTATCTTCATCAACAAAGAAAATCCTCCCATTTTTATCCTTTATACAGTTGCTTTCAGTGATGTCACGAGATTCCCTCTTCATTATCTTCAGTTTCTGAAAAATTCCTTGTCTGTTCATCTGCAACTGTTCCAGCTCTTTTTCAGCTTCTTTCTTCATGGCTTCTGCCACCGCCTTCTTCTTATCTCCCTTGTATCTTGCTTTGTTTTCTTCCGTGTTCTGTTTCTGCATCTTCTTGAAGCTTTCTTTCTTTCTTTCGATGGCCACCTTCACCTCTTCGTTCCACCACAAGGTTTCACCATGACGTGGTTTTCCTTTACTAACACCACAAACTTCATTTGCTGCTTGTTGAGCACAATTCCTGTACTTTGTCCAGATATCTCCGTCTTCTTCGTTTCCCTTCCAGAGAATATCCATCCTTTCAGCAAATTTTCTTTTTACTTCTCCATCTTTCAGCTTCCAGGTCTTTGTACGCTTCCTCTCTTGCTGTTTCTTTTTCTTCACCTCATCTATTTTGTCCACATCCATTACCACCAAGCTGTGCTGGAGTTCACCAGGAATAACTTTCACATTTCGAATTTTCTTTCTCCAACTTTTTCCTACTAACCTACAATTGATCTCTGTTTCTGCTCCACCGGACCGAAATGTTGCCTTTTTCTCATTCTTGAACCAACTGTTCATGACAACCAGATCCGCCTCCGCGCAAAATTCTAATAAACTTCTTCCTTCATCATTTCTCCTACCAATACTAAAACCGCCATGAACACCTTCATAGCCATCCGCATCTTTACCCACATGACCGTTGAAGTCACCAGTGACGATTAAAAATTATTTTGGCCCCGTGCTCTCCACTTCTGCTATCAGATCTTCATAAAACTTTTCATTTTCAACTTCCTCTTGTCCCACCTGCGGCGCATATCCAATCACATGAATTAATTGCTTACCATGTACCATTACCACCACTAGAATCCTGTCACTAATTATTTTTATATCAATAACATTACCCCTCAGTTCCTCTTTTATCAAAAACTCCCACTCCTGCAGCTGCATCACCACCTGACCACAAAAACTTATACCTGACCCCCATCGCACCAACAAATCTTGCTCCGCCTCCTTTCCATCTTGTTTCTTGCACACAACACACATCCACTTTCCTCTTTCTCAGTTCCATTGCTACCTCCATACTTCTTCCCACCAATGAACTAATGTCCCAACTCCCAAACCTCAAGCTTGAACGCACATCGGGTCCATGAGAACCACCATAAGGAAGGACAGGCCTTCGCGATCTTGCTTGAGGGTTTGTACCATTCTTTTTGACGTCGGCCAGTACCGCCCACGGCAACCTACGGGCTGGTTGCTGCCCATGTTAAAGTTGTCCTGCCATGATGAAGTTAATGGAGCCTAAATTTTTACGGTCAGCATGCCCTTGCTTATCACCAACCTGGAGCCCTCAGAGGGAGTGTAAATGGCCGTTGGCTCTTCCATGAGCTCCTCCGCCCTTTGACAGGTCTTATTTTTAATCCTGCTCGGTGTCCACACACACCCTCCTTACCCGGTTTCCCGGGTGGGGTTGCCGGTTTAGTCGCCGACGACCCGACCATGAACAGCACAGTACCGGTTTACATAGTTACCGAGTCGCAGGCTACAACCTGGGCTGACAAGCGTTCATGGCTTTATTTAATTTGTGTATACAAATAACCGAGGGAATCTCTTAAACTAGGCATTATTAGAAAATGTAAACTCCTGATTTGAAAGTATCAGCAGTTCTGACTCTGCAAAAACTGTCCATTTGTCCAATGCAGACATTGCACTGGCATTTCCAGGTACATAGTTGGATCGGCGGCAATTGGTAATCGCTTGCCAAGCCAGGCGTTCCATTGGAG